>NC_134359.1:135991840-136346637 GCF_048569485.1 Anomaloglossus baeobatrachus
ATCCTGGCGCTTCAATCCAGCTCATCCCGTGCCCTGGTGCAGTGGCAAACGGGGTAATAAATCGGGTTGATACTAGCTGTAAAGTCACCTGAGATCAAGCCCAGCAGTTTGTGATGTCATGGCGTCTATTAGATACCCAACATCATAAACTGTCAGTACTAACAAAAAAAAATCGACAAAAGAAATTTATTTGAAAAAAACAGTCCCCAAAACATTTCCTATTTCACCAATTTATTGTAAGAAAAAAAATAAAGGGGTCCCACGACGACTCTGGACCATCTAGAATATGGGGGGGAGACACTCAGGGAACATATCCCCCATTTTCTAGGAGTGCAGACTCTTCATGTGAGGAGTGTGGGTGCAATGAATCTGCACTCACTCTCCCCGGGTCCACAGCAGCAGAGTCCATGTCGTAATGGTTGCTACCAAAGCTGCAATGCCCTGCTCATGAGGTAAGGGCATGCCTAATCAAGAGAACTATTCTACATTTCCAAATATTGGTATTTGCTGATATTATTGCTATTCCACCTACTTTATATTGGGGATAGGATCTTGGAGATGGAATACTTCTTTAAGTCCAGTTATCCAGCTGAATGAATACTTAACAACAGAGCTCGCTATTTAGATGTGTTTTCTTGTGGCGTATAACGGACTCTCATGTTTGGTAGTCGTTCAGCAGGGAAACTATAAAAGCAAATGCCTCCATTTGGAAATGTAGTATATAGCTCTCCTGATCAATTATGTTCCTTACCTTATGAGCAGGGCATTGCAGTAATAATAATAATTTATTCATTTATATAGCGTTATTAATTCCATAGCACTGTATGTCTTTGGAGTGTGGGAGGAAACTCACACAAACACGGGGAGAACATCCAAACTCCTTGCAGATGGTGTCCTTGGTGAGAATTGAACCCAGGACCTCAGCGCTGCAAGACTGCAGTGCTAACGACTGAGCCACCGTGCCGCCCGTTTAGCTTACAGATGCATAACCACCACTCACTGTGTTTAAACACAGGAAGCTGAGCTGACAGCCGCTCTGTGCATGCGGCAGCGTCTATTGTGAAGGAGAGGGCCGTGAGGGGATCAACGCTGCACAGGTACCGTGGGACACCGGGGAACACCGGTGGGGTTATAGGGTGTGACCTGGCAGGGCCTGGGGAGGAGTTTTCTGTCGCATGTGTCATGGCACATGCGACAGAAATCAGAGGAGTAGGATGAATGCGGCCGGCGCACTGCTGTGCGCGCGGCCATCTTGGATTTCTGGGAGGGCATCGGGGGGGCACTTTGGCGACATCGCGGGACCTGAGGGGACTGGGGAGGAGATTTATCATGTTTGTTCATGCCAGATGGGAGATAAATAATTTTTTACCGGCGCTGTCATTTACTGTAACGTGATCATCGGTGTACGGTGTATACCTGTGATCACGTGAGCGGGGACCGGAAAAACCGTCCTGAATCATGATCTCCAGGGTCTCAACTAGCCCTGAAACCTCGGAGATTTTCTGACGCTGGGGGGCGTTATTCACTTATTTCTGCCTGCTGTTTATAAACGGCAGATCAGAATAAGGCTACATTAACACGACCGATCCATTTTTGCGGTCTGCAAAAAACAGTCCGTTTTTTTTCACGGGTGCATCCGTGTGGCATCCGTTTTTGTTCCGTAGATGGTCCGTATGTCATCTGTTTGTCATCCGTGTGCCTTCCGTGTTTTTTGTGTACTGCAAAAAAACTGAAGGAGGGAAAATACATAAATTTACCCAGGATCCATAGCTTCATCCTACATGAGGCGGTCACATGTTCACTCCAGTGCCATTTTCTACTGCTTTTCACAGTGTAGAGCGCTCTGGTGATTTTCTTGTGCTTGTGCACTTCATATCAGTCTTTTCTGTCATTATAATGGCAGAAAGACACATAATGTCCCACTCTCCTGCATTTTGTAATTTTGCACCCTTTGGTGCCTTTCATGTGGCACTAAAGGGTTCTTAGCTTTGTATTTAGCCAAAAAAATGAAAAAAAAAATGACGTAGGGTTCCCCCTATTTTTGTAGCCAGCTAGGGTAAAGCAGACGGCTGCAGCCTGTAGACCACAGCTGGCTGCCTCACCTTGGCTGGTAATCCAAAACTGAGGGCACCCCACGCTGTTATTTTAAATTAAATAAATAATTACAAAAAAAAAACACGTAGGGGTCCCCCCAAAATTGGATCACCAGCCAAGGTAAAGCAGACAGCTGGGGTCTGATATTCTCAGACTAGGGAGGTCCATGGTTATTGGACTCTCCCCAGCCTAAAAATAGCAGGCCGCAGCCGCCCCAGAAGTGGCGCATCCATTAGATGCGCCAATCCTGGTGCTTTGCCCCAGCTCATCCCGTGCCCTGGTGCGGTGGCAAACGGGGTAATATATGGGGTTAATACCAGATGTGTAATGTCACCTGGCATCAAGCCCTGGGGTTGGTGAGGTCAGGCGTCTATCAGATACCCGACATCACCAACCCAGTCAGTAATAAAAAAAAAATAGACGACAAACACATTTTTATTTGAATAAACACTCCCCAATACATTCCCTCTTTAACCAATTTATTAGAAAGAAAAACAAATCCAGGTCTGGTGTAATCCAAGGGGTTGCCATGACGATCCACACTGTCCCAGTCAATGAAGAGCAGGATGTTCCCCATTGGCTGGGAGAGCAGTGCAGTGACCTGAGCTAACATCAATGGGTCAGCCCAGGTCACTGCAGGGGATGACAAGTGCTTCTGTCAGCGAGGTACATTACCTGCGCTGATCGTCTGCACTGCTGACAGCACCTGTCACTGAGTTCAATGACCGCCGCCTTCACAGCCAAGTATCGCGAGCGGCCCGTGACGTCACCGCTAGTCACTCTCGGGTCGGAAGCGAGAGAAGGTGATGTGACAAGCAGCGGCCATGGAGGACAGTGACAGCGCTGAGGTCGGGACTTCATCACCGCAGGTAAGCCGAGCGGGACCATGTGTGCAGAGGGCAGGTGGGTGGAGCCATGTGTGCTGGCGGCGGAGTGCGAAGTGGGTGGCGCTGAGGACGTCAGTGTCGTGGACTGCTTGGCTGGGGACAGGTGAGTGTGAGTGTGTGTGTGTGTGTGTGTACATGCCACGTGCAGGAGGGGGCGGAGTGAGCTGAGCGGGGAAGTGTGGGCTTCCTGCACGTAACTAGGATAAACATCGGGTTACTAACCAAAGCGCTTTGCTTGGATACCCTATGTTTATCTTGGTTACCAGCTTCTGGCAGGCTGCCAGCGATGGCTCCTGCATACTGTAGCTGTAAAAAGCCCTGCTTTTTGCTGCTAGAACCGTTCTCGAACGTATATAGAACTATCGAGCTTTAGCAAAAAGCTCGAGTTCTAGTTCGATCTAGAACAGCCCCCAAAATCACTCGAGCCGCGAACTGGAGAACCTCGAACCGCGAACCGCGCTCAACTCTAGTTACAATGAAAAGCCAGCTACTAACTAGCTAGGCTTTTTGTTGATCGAACCGTTCTCGAACGCTACTCGAACTGTCGAGCTTTTAGCAAAAGGCTCGAGTTCGTCGAACGTCTCGAACACCCCCCAAAATCACTCAACCATGAAATTGGCGAACCTCGACCCTCAAATATCGCTCATCTCTAGTCACTACCTATAATATGCCAATGTTTCTTTAGTGTTCTCCGGATGGTATTATGGGATGTACTGTAGGTGTTGACCAAATTTAACCTGAAGTTGTCAGCAGAATCAGTCCCCTGCTCTCCCTCTTTGTTAGATGCCCTCACCTGGATGCTCCCTATACAGTATGATTGACTGAGAGGTTTAATTTGTTCTACACATAAGTTTGTAAGGGTATCCTTTCCCTATAAATCTTGCTTGAAGGACACAAGCCTCATGTAAAAAATCCGAGTCGTTGGTGCAACTTTTTCTAATGCATCACTATATTTTTTCCACTAGTGAAGCCCAAATATCTGTTAATGTCCACCATTTTGAAATGGGTGGACATTGTGATTTTAACCTCCGGACTCTTAGATATATTCAGGTCAAGAAATTGGATTTATTCATCTGAACAAGTTGCAGAAAACGTCAGTCCCCAGTCATTCCTATTTAGATCATTAACAAAAAAATGGACCTCCTTGATGGTACCCTTACAAATTAAAACAACAGTAGATGTGTGCCTGATCCAGACCTGTGTGTGGGAGATCTGTTGTGGTTATCTACTAAAAACATTAAGCTTAGGTACCTTTTTTGAAGTTGTACCTCGATTTATTGGTCTGAACAAAATTACAGCTGTCGTTCATCCTGTTGCTTTCTGTCTGACATTACCAATATCTTACAAAATCCATAATGTATCCCACAGTTCTCTATTAAAGAAGTATGTGGGTTTGGGAACCCCTCTTCCCTTACTTCCACCTCTAGTCTTAGGAGTACTTTGCACGTTGCAACATCGCTACTGTGATATCGTCAGGGTCAAATCGAAATTGACGCACATCCGGCGCCGGTAACAACGTCGCAACGTGTAAAGTCTAGGAGAGAAGATAAACGAGCGAGAAACAGTCACAAATCGCTGATCTGTGTCACGTCATTCATTTTCATAATGTCGGTGCATCCTCAGGTACGATGTTGTTTGTCATTCCTGCAGCTCCACACATCGCTGTGTGTGAAGCTGCAGGACCGACAAACATCTCCTTACCTGCACCCGCCATCCACCGGCAATGCGGAAGGGAGAAGGTGGGCGGGATGTTTACGTCCCGCTCATCTCCGCCCCTCCGCTTCTGTTGGCCGGCCGCTTAGTGAGGTCGCGGTGACGTCACTGTGACGCCGAATGCACCGCCTCCTTGAAGGAGGGATCCTTCGGCAGTCACAGCGTCGTCGCCGACCAGGTATGTGCGTGTGAAGCTGCCGTAGCGATAATGTTCGCTACAGCAGCTTGCACTACATATCGCATGTGCGACAGGGGCGGGGGCTGATGCGCTTGGCATCGCTAGCATTTGCTAGCGATGTCACAACGTGCAAAGTACCTCTTAGTCGATGTATCTTTAGTATTCCAAGTGTCCAAGATTGTTTATACTTATTTTGTTCTCAGTTCATTACAGTACTTGGTTCATTAGCTTGGTTATGGTCCTGGAGAGAGGACTTGGGTACTACCTCGGATAACCATTCTGTGAGCACCTGGTTAGGACATTAAACTGTCTCCATCCTTAGAGATCGGGTCCTGAGTAGAGATGAGCGATGTTCGAGTAAAACGGTTTGCCAATTCCATGTTTGAGTGATTTTGGGGGGTGTTCGAGTCGTTCGACGAACTCGAACGATTTGCTTAAAAGATCGGCAGTTCGAGTTACATTCGAAAACGTCTCGAGCACCAAATTCGTAACTTTTCACAGTAAGTATGTGGGCACGTTGCGTATCTGCATGCGTCCTGTGTCCCCAGCACAATCTTTCTCTCTTAGCTACTCACCGATCACGGGCATTTCGCTGCACGGCTGTCACAAATCTCCGGCGGCTTTTCCTCTTTTGCAACTGGCTGCCGCTTCATTATTCGATCAAGTATTCCATGCCTTCCCCGCCCACCGGCACCCATGATTGGTTGCAGTCAGACACGCCCCCACAACAAGTGACAGCTGTCTCACTGCAACCAATCACAGCCGCCGGTGGGCGGGTCTATATCGTGCAGTAAAATAAATAAATAATAAAAAATAAAAATGCGGTCCCCCCCAATTTTGATACCAGCCAGGATAAAGCCACACGGCTGGAGGCTTGTATTGTCAGGATGGGGAGCGCCACGTTATGGGGAGCCCACCACCCTAACAATATCACCCAGCAGCCGCCCAGAATTGCCGCATCCATTAGATGCAGCAGTCCCGGGACTCTACCCAGCTCATCCCGAATTGTCCTGTTGCGGTGGCAATCGGGGTAATAACAGGATTAATCATGACAAGCGTCTCCCCGAGACACCTTCCATGATTAACCTATAAGTGAAAGTAAAGAAACACACACAGCGAAAAATCCTTTATTTGGAATAAAAGACAAAAAAAACCCTCATTTACCTCTTTTTAATCCCCAAACAACAATCCAGGTTTGAAGTAATCCACACGACACTGTCAGCTCTGCGACATGAAGATGACAGGGAGCCCCGTAGAACACGAGTGCTTTGTGTCCTCTCCACGCAGCACCTGAAGTGAGCCGCACTGTCACCAGACACTTCACTCTGCAATGCAGATGTCAAGATTACCAAATCTGCCTATGTTTCTCATTAGAGGCAGTGGCTCAATAGTTAGAGCTTCTGCCTAGGAAGGATTAGTTCATGAGTTCAAGTCCCGGCCGCCCCTGTAAAGAATTTAATTTATTTTAAATTTTAATTATTTATTTGTAATTATAATTTAATTTAATTATGCACTGAGGGGAGGAGCTGGACATTAGCTGTGAGCCGCGGGCCACACCTCTAAAATCGGAGCAGTTCACAAAATGAGGCTGCATTGCTCTCTCCTCTCTGTCTCCTCTCTCTTTCTTTCTCTTGTTCTCTCTCTCTGTTTCTCTCTCTTTCTCTCTTTCTCTCTCCTCACTCTCTCCTCTCTGTTTTTCTCTCTCTCTTCCTCTCTCTCTTCTCTCTCCTCTCTCTACTCTCCTCTTCTATCCTCTTCTTTCTCTCTTTCTTCTCTCTCTCTCCCTCTCTCTTCTTTTTTCTCTTTCTTTTTTCTCTCCCTCTCTTCTCTTTTCTCTCTCTTTTCTCTCTCTCAGACCTGGCAATGATCAGCTGATGCGGTCACCCGACGAAATTAGCTGACACTAAAAGTCAAGCAGTGAGGCCGGCTTTTTACAGCCCGGCCGGCTAAACTATCAGCTGCTTCTGTCGGACAGGAGTCTGCACAGAAGTGTGTAGTTTGTTTTGGGTTTTTTTTGCACTGATGTATCAGCTGATTGTTTAACCCCTTCACGACCGCGGGCAGTAAAATTACGTCCTATTTTAACGTGACTTAACGACCAGGGACGTAATTTTACGGCCTAAACTTCATTTGATTGCCGTGGCCATAGCAATGGCTCTCAAATGATGTCCCCTGCTGTTTCTTACAGCAGGGGACCTTTGCTTGACCCCAGGGGGCGTGGCATCACCAACCCCCATCGACGATCGATGTGATTGGCTGTTCAAATCTGAACCGCCAACCACATCATTCGCACTGATTTCGGCAAAAATAATGCCCGAATTAGTGCAATACTATGAGATCCTGCTATGAGATGCCGTAGCAGCTACAGCAGATCATAGGTGGAACTTAAACATGCCGCCCCCATCCCCTGCAGCACTGATTGGAGCGATCGTGCTATGACGCGCAATCGCTCCAATCAGTGTGCAGTGGGGCGGTCTGATCTGCAGGTGGCCGCCCTCCCCAGGCCTGTGCTGGTCTGGGAAGCCTCCCCCAACATGTCTGCAGCGTGGAGTGGCTGGTACTTGTGGTACCACGCCACCGCTACCACCACTGATGTCACCGCTTCTGCGCCTGCTCCACGTGAATATTCCACTCTTCTTGCAGCCCGTGCGCGCTCCCGTTATGGCCCCCTGCGCGCTCCTGTTATGGCCCCTGCGCGCTCCCGTTATGGCCCCTGCCCGTGCCCCCCGCGGTCTGCCCCCCCACGCCCCGATCTGCCCCCCGACATCCCGATCTGCTCCCCCTGTGATCTGCCTGCCTCCTCTGTCATCTCTATTCTGCTTCCTTCCTTCCTTCTTTGCTTCCCCGGTATCTTCCTCTGCTCTCCCGCGCCCCCCTTTGCTCTCCCCCTCCCCTCTCCCCTTGACGTCCTCTTACCTGCCTTCACCGGGTCGTCCGATTTCTTCACTGGCCCGATCACATCTGCCTCCATCTCTGGGTCCTTCCTGGGTCTGCTGCTGATCTGTCCAACGTCCTGCCTGTGGCTCCTGTACAGCTGTCTATCTCGCTTGCCTTCTGTTCCTCCTGCTGCTCCTCTGGGTACTGTGAGTATAACTTTTTTTTTTTTTTTTCCCTGTATCCTGTCCATTTTTACACATCATCTGTCCGTGCATCCCGCCGAGCACTGATCACGGATGCAGATAACGGATCTGCATCCGTGGTCAATTTTTGGCGTGACTTTTTTACGTATCCCCGACGCTTTTTGTATCGCATCTGTCCGTGCGTCCCACCGAGCGCTGATCAGGGATGCAGATAACGGATCTGCATCCCTGCTCAATTTTTGGCGTGACTTTTTTCCGTATCCGTGACGCTTTTTGTATCGCATCCATCCGTGAGTCTCGCCGAGCGCTGATCAGGGATGCAGATAACGGATCTGCATCCCTGCTCAATTTTTGGCGTGACTTTTTTCTGTATCCCCGACGCTTTTTGTATCGCATCCATCCGTGCATCCCGCCGAGCGCTGATCAGGGATGCACATAACGGATCGGCATCTCTGCTTAATTTTTGGCGTGACTTTTTCTTTTTTTCCGTATCACCGACGCTTTTTGTATCTCATCCGAATGTGCGTCCTGCAGCGGTCGATCAGTGCACCGCGTCTGTGCGTTTGAAAAGTCAAATGGCGTTCGTTCTCTTCTGAGCCCCACTAAGCGCCCAAACAATTTATTTCCACCACATATGAGGTATCTGCGTACTCAGGAAAAATTGCACAATACGTTTTATGGTGCAGTTTTTCCTGATACCGTTGTAAAAAAAAAAAAGCTACCTGGTTGATGCAAAAATTTTGTGGTAAAAAAAAAAAAATTTCACGGTTCAATGTTATCAACTTCTGTGGAGCCCCTGGGGGTGCAAGGGGCTCACCAAACATCTAGATAATTTCCTTGAGGGGATGGGGTCACTTGTGAGGGAGCTCCACTGTTTAGGCACCATAGGGGGTCTCCAAACATGACATGGCGTCCGCTAATGATTCCAACCAATTTTGCTGTCAAATGGTGGTCTTTCTCTTCTGAGCCCCGCCATGCGCAAAAACAATTACTTTCCACCACATATGAGGTATCTGCGTACTCAAGAGAAAATGCACAATACATTTTATGGTGCATTTTTTACTGATATCCTTGTGAAAAAAAAGCTACCTAGTTGAAGCAACAGTTTTGTGGTAAAAAAAATTTTTTTTCTTTTCACTGCTCAACGTTATAAACTTCTGTGAAACCCCCAGGGGTTCAAAGTGCTCACCAAACATCTATAAAAATTATTTGAGGGCTCTAGTTTCCAAAATGGGGTCACTTGTGGGGTAGCTCCATTGTTTAGGCACCTCAGGGGGTGTTCAAACCCGACATGGCGTCCGCTAATGAGTGCAGCTAATTTTGCAGTCAAAAATTCAAATGGCGCTCCTTGCCTTCCGAGCCCTGCCGTGTGCCCAAACATTTAATTTCCACCACATATGGGGTATCTGCACACTCAGGAGAAAATGCACAATACATTTTATGGTGCATTTTTTCCTAATATCCTTGTGAAAAAAAAGCTACCTAGTTGAAGCAACAGTTTTGTGGTAAAAAAGTTTTTTTTTCTTTTCACGGCTCAACGTTATAAACTTCTGTGAAGCCCCCAGGGGTTCAAAGTGCTCACCAAACATCTAGAAAAATTATTTGAGGGCTCTAGTTTCCAAAATGGGGTCACTTGTGGGGTAGCTCAATTGTTTAGGCACCTCAGGGGGTCTTCAAATTCGACATGGCTTCTGCTAATGAGTGCAGCTAATTTTGTGTTCAAAAATTCAAATGGCGCTCCTTCCCTTTCGAACTCTACCGTGCGCCCAAACAATTGATTTTTACCACATATGTGGTATCAGCGTACTCAGGAGAAAATGAACAATAAATTGTAGAGTGCACTTTTTTTTCTCCCTTGTGAAAATTAAAATTTTATGGCTAAAGTAACATTTTTGTGTTAAAAAGTAAAATTTTCATTTTTTCCTTCCACATTGCTTTGGTTGCTGTGAAGCACCTAAAGGGGTAATAAACTTCTTGGATGTGGTTTTGAGCAGAGTGAGGGGTGCAGATTTTAGAATGGGGTCACTTTTGGGTATTTTCTGTCACCTCGGCCTCTCAAAGTCACCTCAAATGTGATGTGGTCCCTAAAAAAAATTCTTTTGTAAATTTTGTTGGAAAAATATAGAAGTTGCTGATTAACTTTGACCCCTTCTAACTTTCTAACGAAAAAAAAAATTGTTTCGAAAATTGTGCTGATGTAAAGTAGACATGTGGGAAATTTTATTTAGTAACTATTTTGTGTGACATATTTCTCAGATTTATAGGCATAAATTTTCAAAGTTTGAAAATTGCGAAATTTTCAAAATTTTTGCAAAATTTCCTAAATTTTCACAAATAAACGCAAAAAATATCGGCCTAAATTTACCACTGTCAGGAAGTACAATATGTCACGAAAAAACAGTCTCTTAATCGCCAGGATCCGTTGAAGTGTTCCAGAGTTATAACCTGTCAAAGTGACACTGGTCAGAATTGCAAAAAATGGCCCGGTCATTAGGGTGTTTTAGTGGCCGGGGGTGAAGGGGTTAAAAGCCATTTATACAATCATCTGCTGTGTCAAGTGATTCAGGCCCTTGAATCTAACACATCATCTGATCGCTTTGCCTTCCAACAAAAGGGTCAGATGATATTGGATCCGGATTGCACGGCGTGGGACCCTTGACACAGAACTACTGCGGAGGGGCGTTCTTTATTTCAATAAAGATGGAGTCACTAATTGTGTTGTGTTTTATTTCTAATAAAAATATTTTTCTGTGTTGTGTTTTTTTTTATCTGAAAACAGCAAATGATAAAATGTAACTTTTATTTATGTTTCTCTAAAAAGGGAAGAGACCCTGTCTTTATTAAAAATTGCCATAAAGAGGGTATAATAATGTATCGCCCCTAGAGCACTACAAAAAAGGGGCCCATACACCCTGCTAGCTGGCATTAACAAACAAACATAAAGACTGGTTACTAATGGCAACCACACCAAGGGCACTTGATTAGGTATGAACAAGACTCCAGACTGCAGGGTCACTCCACCCTAGCACTGCCTATTTCCAAGAACATACCATGCCATACCCTCATATAACCAGATGGAGGGAATGGGAACACTTATCAACTATATCAGTGCTGAATCAAAATAATGCCCAAGAGGACAAAACAACAGGGTAAATAATCAAAGCCCCATTGTATCCTTGTCTGGTTTAGAAAGATGGAACAATCTCACCCATATAAGTGTGTTCAAATTCCATACAGACAATTTGCCACCATTAACGGCGTATCCACGGATACTTCCACTCTGGATCCGGGACCCCTTCCAAAGTGACAAAAATGCTGTTTAAATCCCCAATTCTCCTTCTCCCGACGCGTTTCCTATATGCTTATTCTTCAGGGGAGTTACTATAAGGAGATGCAGGTTTTAGTGAAAAACCTCACAGGGTTCACAGATGACAGCTGGGATCCTTTTTGCTGTACACCAAGGTACTAGAAATTCATGGTGGCCATGTCTAATATTGGCATGACACCATGAATTTCGGGCTTAGGGCCAGTTGATAATATACAGCTAGCCCTAACCCCATTATTACCCAGCAAGCCACCTGTCACCAGGGCAGCTGGACGAGTTGGATACAGCACCAGAAAATGGCGCTTCTATGAAAGCGCCATTTTCTGGGGCGGCTGCGGACTGCAATTCGCAGCAGGGGTGCCCAGAAAGCTTGGGCACCCTGTGCTGAGGATTCCAATCCCCAGCTGCCTAGTTGTACCTAGCTGGACACAAAAATTGGGCGAAGCCCACGTCATTATTTTTGTAATTATTTCATGAAATTCATGAAATAATTAAAAAAAAAAGGACTTCCCTATATTTTTGGTTTTCAGCCGGGTACAAATATGCAGCTGGGGGTTGGGGGCAGCCGTAGCTGCCTGCTGTACCTGGCTAGCATACAAAAACATGGCGAAGCCCACGTAATTTTTTTGGGGGGCAAAAAACTCCTGCATACAGTCCTGGATGGAGTATGCTGAGCCTTGTAGTTCTGCAGCTGCTGTCTGTCTGTATGGAGGAGAGCAGACAGCAGCTGCAGAATTACAAGGCTCAGCATGCTCAATTCACTAGTGTTTGCAGGAAAGCAGACAGCAGCTGCAGAACTACAAAGCTCAGCATGCTCCATTCACTAGTGTATGGAGGAGAGCAGACAGCAGCTGCAGAACTACAAGGCTCAGCATACTCCATCCAGGACTGTATGCAGGAGTTTTTTGCCCCCCCCAAAAAAAATGACGTGGGCTTCGCCATATTTTTGTATGCTAGCCAGGTACAGCAGGCAGGTACGGCTGCCCCCAACCCCCAGCTGCCTATTTGTACCCGGCTGGGAACTAAAAAAATAGGGAAGCCCTTTTTTCAATTATTTCATGAATTTCATGGAATAATTAAAAAAAAAAATCACAATGGGCTTCGCCCCATTTTTGTGTCCAGCCAGGTATAACTAGGCAGCTGGGGATTGGAATCCGCAGCACAGGTTGGCCTGAGCTTTCTGGGCTCCTCTGCTGCGAATTGCAGTCCGCAGCCACCCCAGAAAATGGGGCTTTCATAGAAGCGCCATCATCTGGCGCTGTATCCAACTCTTCCAGCAGCCCTGAAGCCGGGTGGCTTGCTGGGTAATAATGGGTTAAAACTAGCTTTGTTTTGCTAGCTAGTATTAAGCCATAGATTCTTAATGTTAGGCAAGTTTTACCCGGCCATTAAGAATCTCCAATAAAGGGTTAAAAAAAGACACCACACAGAGAAAAAATACTTTAATAGAAATAAATACAGACACACTTAGAGACTCCATGTTTATTACTCCCTCTCATCCCTCCACGATCCTAATCTTCTGTCTTCTTTCTCCTTCAACCCTTGCAGCTACATCAGACAGCACTGCATGGGAGGAAGACACTGCTGCTCCCCATGCAGTCTAATCACTCAGTGAGAGTGAGCAGAGGCTGCGAGCTGTAAGCAGTGACGTAACTGCTGCCACCATAGCAATAGTAACCTGACAGTCAGTTACTATAGCAACGGTGCTCCGATCACGTGATTCCCGGTGCCGCAATTCCCCGGCTGTTACAGCCAGTCCTTGCATGTGGGCTGACTCTGTAAAGAGCGCCCACATGCAGGAACGGGGAAAGCCAACCATGTGCCAGAGCATCTAGCCAGTACACGGAGATGCACAAATGAGCACCGTGTACCGGAGAGATGCACTGACAGGACCTAGCATGACGTCTAGCCATGTGACCAATCTGTAGCCAATGAGATAATAGACATGTGACTGGTCACTTGCTATTTTGACATCACGGAAGGTCCTATCATCAGTGCTGGTTAACGGGAGGACACAGCGATTAATGGAAGGACAAGTGGTGGGAGGCAGAGTGCAGGACGCGTCGCGGGGACCTGTAAGTGTTATGGCAATGTTTATTAACTGTATGTGTACATGTATAATGTGTTTCTATGTGTTTGTGTTTGCCTGCCATTGTTTTCATTGGGTTCGAAGGGGTCCGATCGACGATCCGAATCGAACTCTAACTCTAGCGGGGTGGCTCATATCTAGTCCTGAGAGTCCAGAGGACCCTCTTAGAAGAAAGGGTAATTTCCCACTGACATTTTCACTAACTTCACCAACTGTCATGGCGACATCAGGTCCTGTGAAGATTGCCTCTTCAAAACCATATAATTTGTATCTAGAATAGAGGATATACTACCATATAACCATGTAAAACCTCTAAAAAAACAATTTTATTAAATATTCATTAAAATTCTCCCAATCTAAAAACTTTGGGGTCATACCCAGTAGTTCAACACTAGACAAAAAGTCGTGATTGTGAATAGTGTATAAGGTCCTAAAAATAGGGCAGTAGGCCAAGGGCGTGCGCCCCCCGTTCGTGATTTTTAGGGGGTATCGCAATATGGGATGGAGGGACCTAGTATTCCCTAATGTTTATCCCTACCTGGCAACGGAGGTGAATACACCTTAAAGTTTTTGGGTGCCCCTCGGTGTTTTGCTGTACACCTCGGTTCCTCGGTGGCTAGCCCTAAATGCCCCTGTCACTATTCCTGGCCTATAACCACCACCAGTGCATTGTGTTGGGGTGATTAAGTGGTCATGCGTCAAAAGTCCTATGTCAAGACCTTATATAAATCAAACACAGATATTGTACATCACCAGTATTCCAGTTATATAGTTTAAACACTATCCATCCTCAATCATTAATTCAGCTAGTACATCATATTGTTGAGGGAGATATCAAAGGAATTTCTGGGGAGATGAAAAAAGGTCTTGACAGAAGGTATGATAGGCCCAACTGTCCTAGTACTTATCTTGCCAGGACTGTTATTACTCCCATTGCTCCCTGGGAATGGGAGTAATAACTAGAGATGAGCGAACCGGTCGTGGTTCGGCTCGAGTTCGGTTCGCCGAACGGAGGTCCCGTTCGAGTTCGGTTCGTCGAACGTTCGACGAACCGAACTCGAACTGCATAGGAAACAATGGCAGGCATTCACAAACACATAAAAACACCTAGAAAACACCCTCAAAGGTGTCCAAAAGGTGACAAACAACTCACAACACAACACAAACACATGGGAAAGTGACAAGAACAAATTCTCATGCGAAAACAAAAGAGCGTAACGAGGAAAAAGAGGACGAGACACAGATATAGGCATGGCACGCCCTTCTAAAATCATGTAAAACACCGCAAGGTGACTCCAAGCGGAGTCTCCCTTTTTTCCAAAAATTGTGCCCCACACACACCCACCCATTCAGTGGCAGCACTTGTGCCCTAGTTGTACACTTCACAGCTAGATTTGCATCAAGCACATTCAAAAATACGCCATTGTTAACCGTCCCCAGGATGACCCCGGGGTAGGTAGCAAAGTCTTTCCTGATCCCAGCTCTGTTCATCTTGGATCATTTTTAAAAACAATGTAAGCAAGGGTTACTCGAAGCGGAGTCTCCCTTTTTTCCAAAAATTGGGACCCACACACACCTACCCCTTCAGTGGCAGCAGTTGTGCCCCAGTTGTACACTTCACAGCTAGATTTGCATCAAGCACATTCAAAAATACGCCATTGTTAACCGTCCCCAGGATGACACCGGGGTAGGTAGCAAAGTCTTTGCTGAACCATGACTTGTTCATCTTGGCTCCTTTTAAAAAACAAAGCAAGCAAGGGTTACTCCAATTGGAGTCTCCCTTTTTTTCCAAAAATTGTGCCCCACACACACCCACCCATTCAGTGGCAGCACTTGTGCCCTAGTTGTACACTTCACAGCTAGATTTGCATCAAGCACATTCAAAAATACGCCATTGTTAACCGTCCCCAGGATGACCCCGGGGTAGGTAGCAAAGTCTTTCCTGATCCCAGCTCTGTTCATCTTGGATCATTTTTAAAAACAATGTAAGCAAGGGTTACTCCAATTGGAGTCTCCCTTTTTTCCAAAAATTGTGCCCCACACACACCTACCCATTCAGTGGCAGCACTTGTGCCCTAGTTGTACACTTCACAGCTAGATTTGCATCAAGCACATTCAAAAATACGCCATTGTTAACCGTCCCCAGGATGACCCCGGGGTAGGTAGCAAAGTCTTTCCTGATCCCATCTCTGTTCATCTTGGATCATTTTTAAAAACAATGTAAGCAAGGGTTACTCCAAGCGGAGTCTCCCTTATTTTCCAAAAATTGGGCCCCACACACACCCACCCCTTCAGTGGCAGCATTTGTGCCCCAGTTGTACACTTCACAGCTAGATTTGCATCAAGCACATTCAAAAATACGCCATTGTTAACTGTCCCCAGGATGACCCCGGGGTAGGTAGCAAAGTCTTTCCTGATCCCAGCGCTGTGCATCTTGGATCATTTTTAAAAACAATGTAAGCAAGGGTTACTCCAAGCGGAGTCTCCCTTTTTTTTCAAAAATTGGGCCACACAGACACCCGATCAGTGGCAGCACTTGTGCCCTAGTTGCAGACAGGATGTTTTGATTTGCATCAATCACATTCCAAATCCACAAGCATTTACTCTCCCCAGGATGACACAGGGTTAGTAAATTCCCTGTGTATCCATGACTTGTTCATTTTGATGAACGTTAGTCTGTCCACATTGTCACTGGACAGACGCGTGCGCTTATCTGTCAGCACACACCCAGCAGCACTGAAGACATGTTCAGAGACAACGCTGGCAGTTGGACACGACAAAATCTCCAAGGCGTAAGTGGAGAGCTCTGGCAATTTTTCAAGATTTGAAGCCCAAAATGAGCAAGGCTCCATTTGCAAAGTCATGGCATCGATGTTCATTTACAGATACTCCTGTATCATCCTCTCCAGCCGTTGACTATGTGTCAGACTTGTTGTCTCTGTTGGCCTTGCAAAGGAGGGTCTAAAAAAATTATGAAAAGATTCCATAAAATTCCTGTGACCAGTAGCACCAGATAGGGTGCTACTGGTACGAGTAGACTGTTGAAGATGACGAGACCGTACCATGTTTGTCAAGTTACAACTGGGAGATTCACTCCCTGCACCTGCACGGTTGTTTGGTGGAAAAGCTGAGCTAAGATCGAGTAACAGCTTCTGCTGATACGCCTGCATACGTGCGTCCATTTCTATGGCTGGAATTATGTCACAAAATTTGGACTTGTACGGGGGATCTAATAGTGTGGCAAGCCAGTAGTCATCATCACTTCTAATTTTGACAATACGAGGGTCATGTTGGAGGTAGTGCAGCAAGAAAGCACTCATGTGTCTTGCGCAGCCATGCGGACCAAGTCCATGCTGTGTTTGTGGCATAGAGGTGCTAACCGTTCTTTCTTCCTCTGACATCTCCCCCCAACCTCTTTTAACTGAAATTTGACCAAGGTCTCCCTCATCCGCTGAGTCTTCCATGTCCATGGACAGTTCTTCCTCCATTTCATAATGTTCTCCTGCACCTTCCTCAACATTTCGCCTGCTACCATGCGCCCTTGTTAATCCCTGTCCCCCATGGTCCCATGCCTGCCGCGTTGGTGATGATGAACGTCTGGACCTTAGTGATGTTGTTGTGTCTTGCACATATGAATCCTCCTGTAGTTCCTCCCCTTCCTGTTGTCCCACCCTCTGACTCCGAATAGTGTTTAGCGTGTTCTCCAGCATGTAAATGACTGGAATTGTCATGCTGATAATGGCATTGTCAGCGCTAAACATATTCGTCGCCATGTCGAAACTGTGCAGAAGGGTGCATAGGTCCTTGATCTGAGACCACTCCATCAGGGTGATCTGCCTCACCTCTGCATCTCGTTGGCCCAGGCTATACGTCATGACTTATTGCACCAGGGCTCGGCGGTGCTGCCACAGTCGCTGTAACATGTGGAGAGTCGAATTCCAGCGTGTCGCCACATCGCATTTCAGGCGATGAACCGGCAAGCCGAAAGACTTCTGGAACGATGCAAGTCGCTCAGCTGCGGCGGTTGAAAGGCGGAAGTGAGCAGACAGTTTTCGTGCCCTGGTCAGAAGGCCATCTAGGCCGGGATAGTGTGTTAAAAATTGCTGGACAACAAGGTTCAACACGTGAGCCATACAAGGTACGTGTGTCACCTTGCCCAGGCGAAGGGCCGCACCCAGGTTTGCAGCATTGTCGCACACGGCCTTACCAGGCTGCAGGTTGAGTGGAGACAACCATTTATTAAACTCGGACCGCAGAGCTGACCACAACTCCTCAGCTGTGTGACTCCTATTCCCAAAACATGTCAAGCAAAAGACCGCCTGATGCCGTTGCGCTCTGCTGCCAGCATAGTAATGAGGGGTGCGTGATTCCTTCTGCGCAGTGCGAACGCTGGTGGCCTGACCAGGCAGGCTTGGGGTGGAGGTGGAGGACACAGATGAGGTGGAGGAGGCAGAAGCAGTGGCGGAACTTGGATAGACAGAGGATTGACACACAAGTCGTGGGGACGGCAAGACTTGTGCAGCAGACCCTTCACCATCTATCACCATAGTTACCCAGTGCCCAGTCAGCGACATGTAACGTCCCTGTCCATGCTTACTGGTCCAAGTATCGGTGGTGAAATGCACCCGTTCACACACAGAGTTTCTCAAGGAAGCGATGATGTTGTGTGCGACATGCTGGTGTAGCGCGGGCACACCTTTCTTAGAGAAGTAGTGGCGACTGGGCATCTGGTACTGGGGCACAGCGACAGACATAAGGTCTCTAAAATCCTGTGTGTCCACCAGGCGGAAAGGCAGCATTTCGGTAGCCAAGAGCTTACAGAGGGATAAAGTCAACCTCCTAGCTTTGTCATGGGTTGCAGGAAATGGCCTTTTATTTGTCCACATTTGAGGGACAGAGATCTGGCTGCTGTGTGTAGACGGTGTTGAGTAGGGTGTCCCTGGAAAAATCCAGGTTTGTGAGGAAAGTGCAGGCGGAGACATGATGTTGCCTTCATCCAACGTTGGTGCTATCGATGTCTGAGAGAGCTGTACACACGCACTTGTTTCCCCTTCCAAACCAACTGACGACCTACCAAGCAAACTGTCTGTTGTGGTTAAAGTGGTGGAAGTTGTGCGTGGAAAACCAGGTGTGACAGCTGTCCCCACAGTCCTAGAAGATGAAGAGCGTGCAGATGCACTGCAAGGGGCAGGCCGTGGATGGTTCGCTCCGCTAGGCCGCATTGCAGCACGGTGAGCTTCCCACTGGGACATATGATATTTATTCATGTGACGATTCATGGAAGAAGTTGTCAAACTGCTGAGGTTTTGACCTCTACTAACAGAATCACGACAAATTTTACAGATCACATAATTTGGGCGATCTTTTTCTATGTCAAAAAAGGACCAGGCTAGGCAAGGCTTAGAGGGCATGCGACCTGCTGAGCCCCCCCAACTAGTGCTCAGAGGCAGAGTGGTGGCTGATGATGCAGTTGTAGACGTGCTACCAGTGCTCCGACTCTGTCCAGGAAGGCACAAGGTAACTTCATCGTCGGTTGTATCCTCCTCCACCGCCTCTGTTGACCTCCTCGAGTGCCTGACTGTGGGTTGACAGTGGGTGGGATTTAGAACTTCATCATCAATTGTTGTGTTTGCACTCCCCTCACCCTCAGACCGAGTCTCTTCTTGCCCTGACCGAATATTTAAGTTGTCATCCCAATCTGGTATCTGCGTCTCATCTTCATCAGTATGTTCCTCATTGTCTCTAACAACAGGTGTTACAGTTTGTGACAAAGGGTCAACATTATGCTCAGAAACTTGGTCCTCACGACCTGAATCAGAGTCACAAAGGTTCTGGGCATCACTGCAGACGATTTCCTGGTCTGTACTCACTGTAGCTTGGGAGCAGACCTCTGATTCCCAGGCTATAGTGTGACTGAACAAACAGCTCTGCAGGCTCAGCCATTTCAGTTCCACCATACTGTGCACGGCTGATGGAGACTTCAGAGCTGGGAGAAAGCAAGTTTGATTGAGATGACAACTCAGAGGACTGGTGTTTTTTTGGATGCGGTAGTTGAGGTGGCTGAGAGGGCACTTGTTGGACCACTTGAGATCCATTCAAGCATTTTCCTTTTTTGGCCATCATCTACCTTTGTTTCTGTTGTTCGTGTCCGTAAAAAAGGGAGCACATCGGATTGTCCACGGTAAGTAGTAGACATCTTACTTTTGCTGGTAGATGGTCTATCTTCAGCAGATGTTAATGGAGCTTTGCCACCTTCCCCACGGACAAAACCTTTTTTTTTCCTTTTACAACACGCCTCTTCCCCTTTCCACCAGCAACTGTCATTTTGCCACTCATTTTGATTGCGACAAGATTGTGCACTTAAAATGTGGTAGTAAAAATTGAGAGGTGGTGTAGATTGCAGCGGTGGTCTAGCTTTATTAACAGCAGAATAAACAACAATAATTATCCCTGACAATGCAACTATGGCCCTTAAACTGGCAGCGTAAATTGCTAGTATAATGGCTTAGTAACAATGAGTTTGAGTGTGCAATGCAGGCAGACGTGCTGCAAATATCTTTGCATTACTGGGACTATACAGACGTCCAATAGCCACGTTTAGGATCCCACTAAGTTCACTCAGTGTTTGCTAGTATAATAGCTTAGTAACATGCAGTTTGAGTGTGCAATGCAGGCAGACGTGCTGCAAATATCTTTGCACTAGTGGTACAATAGAGAAGTCCAATAGCCACGTTTAGGATGCCACTAAGTTCACTCAGTGTTTGCTGGTATAATGGCTTAGTAACAATGAGTTTGAGTGTGCAATGCAGGCAGACATGCTGCAAATATCTTTGCACTAGTGGGACTATACAGAAGTCCAATAGCCACGTTTAGGATGCCACTAAGTTCACTCAGTGTTTGCTAGTATAATGGCTTAGTTACAATGAGTTTGAGTGTGCAGTGCAGGCAGACATGCTGCAAATATCTTTGCACTAGTGGTACAATACAGAAGTCCAATAGCCACGTTTAGGATGCCACTAGGTTCACTCAGTGTTTGCTAGTATAATGGCTTAGTATCAATGAGTTTGAGTGTGCAATGCAGGCAGACGTGCTGCAAATATCTTTGCACTAGTGGGACTATACAGAAGTCCAATACCCACGTTTAGGATGCCACTAAGTTCACTCAGTGTTTGCTAGTATAATGGCTTAGTTACAATGAGTTTGAGTGTGCAATGCAGGCAGACGTGCTGCAAATATCTTTGAACTTCTCGGACTATACTGAAGTCCAATAGCAACGTTTAGTATGCCACTAAGTTCACTCAGTGTTTGCTTGTATAATGGCTTAGTTACAATGAGTTTGAGTGTGCAGTGCAGGCAGACGTGCTGCAAATATCTTTGCACTAGTGGGACTATACAGAAGTCCAATAGCCACGTTTAGGATGCCACTATGTTCACTCAGTGTTTGCTAGTATAATGGCTTAGTTACAATGAGTTTGAGTGTGCAGTGCAGGTAGACGTGCTGCAAATATCTTTGCACTAGTGGGACTATACAGATGTCCAATAGCCACGTTTAGGATGCCACTAAGTTCACTCAGTGTTTGCTAGTATAATGGCTTAGTAACAATGAGTTTGAGTGTGCAATGCAGGCAGACGTGCTGCAAATATCTTTGCACTAGTGGGACAATACAGAAGTCCAATAGCCACGTTTAGGATGCCACTACGTTCACTCAGTGTTTGCTAGTATAATGGCTTAGTAACAATGAGTTTGAGTGTGCAATGCAGGCAGAGGTGCTGCAAATATCTTTGCACTACTGGGACTATACAGAAGTCCAATAGCCACGTTTAGGGTGCCACTAAGTTCACTCAGTGTTTGCTAGTATAATGGCTTAGTAACAATGAGTTTGAGTGTGCAATGCAGGCAGACGTGCTGCAAATATCTTTGCACTACTGGGACTATACAGAAGTCCAATAGCCACGTTTAGGATGCCACTAAGTCACTCAGTGTTTGCTAGTATAATGGCTTAGTAACAATGAGTTTGAGTGTGCAATGCAGGCAGACGTGCTGCAAATATCTTTGGACGAATGGGACTATACAGAAGTCCAATAGCCACGTTTAGGATGCCACTAAGTTCACTCAGTGTTTGCTAGTATAATGGCTTAGTTACAATGAGTTTGAGTGTGCAGTGCAGGCAGACATGCTGCAAATATCTTTGCACTAGTGGTACAATACAGAAGTCCAATAGCCACGTTTAGGATGCCACTAGGTTCACTCAGTGTTTGCTAGTATAATGGCTTAGTATCAATGAGTTTGAGTGTGCAATGCAGGCAGACGTGCTGCAAATATCTTTGCACTAGTGGGACTATACAGAAGTCCAATAGCCACGTTTAGGATGCCACTACGTTCACTCAGTGTTTGCTAGTATAATGGCTTAGTAACAATGAGTTTGAGTGTGCAATGCAGGCAGACGTGCTGCAAATATCTTTGCACTAGTGGGACTATACAGAAGTCCAATACCCACGTTTAGGATGCCACTAAGTTCACTCAGTGTTTGCTAGTATAATGGCTTAGTTACAATGAGTTTGAGTGTGCAGGCAGACATGCTGCAAATATCTTTGTACAAGTGGGACAATACAGAAGTCCAATAGCCACGTTTAGGATGCCACTAAGTTCACTCAGTGTTTGCTAGTATAATAGCTTAGTAACATGGAGTTTGAGTGTGAAATGCAGGCAGACGTGCTGCAAATATCTTTGCACTAGTGGTACAATACAGACGTCCAATAGCCACGTTTAGGATGCCACTAAGTTCACTCAGTGTTTGCTAGTATAAGGGCTAAGTAACAATGAGTTTGAGTGTGCAATGCAGGCAGAGATGCTGCAAATATCTGTGCACTACTGGGACTATACAGAAGTCCAATACCCACGTTTAGGATGCCACTAAGTTCACTCAGTGTTTGCTAGTATAATGGCTTAGTTACAATGAGTTGGAGTGTGCAATGCAGGCAGACATGCTGCAAATATCTTTGTACAAGTGGGACAATACAGAAGTCCAATAGCCACGTTTAGGATGCCACTAAGTTCACTCAGTGTTTGCTAGTATAATGGCTTAGTATCAATGAGTTTGAGTGTGCAATGCAGGCAGACGTGCTGCAAATATCTTTGGACGAATGGGACTATACAGAAGTCCAATAGCCACGTTTAGGATGCCACTAAGTTCACTCAGTGTTTGCTGGTATAATGGCTTAGTAACAATGAATTTGAGTGTGCAATGCAGGCAGACGTGCTGCAAATATCTTTGCACTAGTGGGACTATACAGAAGTCCAATAGCCACGTTTAGGATGCCACTAAGTTCACTCAGTGTTTGCTAGTATAATGGCTTAGTAACAATGAGTTTGAGTGTGCAATGCAGGCAGACGTGCTGCAAATATCTTTGCACTACTGGGACTATACAGAAGTCCAATAGCCACATTTAGGGTGCCACTAAGTTCACTCAGTGTTTGCTAGTATAATGGCTTAGTAACAATGAGTTTGAGTGTGTAATGCAGGCAGACGTGCTGCAAATATCTTTGCACTAGTGGGACTATACAGAAGTCCAATAGCCACGTTTAGGATGCCACTAAGTTCACTCAGTGTTTGCTAGTATAATGGCTTAGTAACAATGAGTTTGAGTGTGCAATGCAGGCAGACGTGCTGCAAATATCTTTGCACTAGTGGGACTATACAGATGTCCAATAGCCACGTTTAGGATTCCACTAAGTTCACTCAGTGTTTGCTAGTATAATGGCTTAGTAACAATGAGTTTTAGTGTGCAATGCAGGCAGACGTGCTGCAAATATCTTTGCACTAGTGGGACAATACAGAAGTCCAATAGCCACGTTTAGGATGCCACTAAGTTCACTCAGTGTTTGCTAGTATAATGGCTTAGTAACAATGAGTTTGAGTGTGCAATGCAGGCAGACGTGCTGCAAATATCTTTGCACTACTGGGACTATACAGAAGTCCAATAGCCACATTTAGGGTGCCACTAAGTTCACTCAGTGTTTGCTAGTATAATGGCTTAGTAACAATGAGTTTGAGTGTGTAATGCAGGCAGACGTCCTGCAAATATCTTTGCACTAGTGGGACTATACATAAGTCCAATAGCCACGTTTAGGATGCCACTAAGTTCACTCAGTGTTTGCTAGTATAATGGCTTAGTAACAATGAGTTTGAGTGTGCAAAGGGCAGGAGGGTACAGTGGCAGGGTTGTGGGTCTGAGTAGAGAAAAGGATGCCTGCCTTTCTATCCCTCCTAATGAGGAAATGCAGCGAGGAAATCCCTGACCTTAGCTACACAGACGCTGTCATCTTGTGTAGCTGTTAAACTCTGTTTTCACGGACCAGTCACCAATGGCTCTGACCCTGCCGGTATGAGCCTTTAAAAGGACTGATAGAAAGTGCTATCCCTAAGCTGTACAGCGCTGTGTATGGAGCGTACACAGCAGTATCGGCGATAGGAGCTGCCCCAGTGATGACTGACACCAAGGACGCAGAAGGCAGATAATGGCGTGCTGGAGGAAAATGTCCCGTTTTTATAATGCAGGGACATGTGACATGGACATTCTATCACACATGCCGTTGCTTTTCTGGCTAAAAGTCCACTTAGCTGTGTGTGTGTCTGGGATTGGCTGACATGCTGGCCCGCCCCACTACACGCGCGCGCTTAGGGAAGGAAGACAAGGGAAAAAAAAAATGTCGATCGCCATTATCCATACAGCAGTGATCTGAATGCGCTGTTCCCGCACACTATACACTGAAATTCCATAATAGTGTGAGTCACAGAGTGACTCACACTATTACAGCGGAAAGCCAACTAGGAAAGCCAACTAGGAATTAGCTGGTCTTTTTGCTGCTAGAACCGTTCTCGAACGTATCTAGAACTATCGAGCTTTAGCAAAAAGCTCGAGTTCTAGTTCGATCTAGAACAGCCCCCAAAATCACTCGAGCCGCGAACTGGAGAACCTCGAACCGCGAACCGCGCTCAACTTTAGTAATAACAGTCCTGGCAAGATAAGTACTAGGATAGTTGGGCCTATCATACCAACAAATAAGGAATAACGTTTGGAACACCATTCTAAGTCTGAACTGGGTGCAAAAACCTAAAAAAAATCACTATGGGGAGATAAGGTATGCACACCAGTGACTATGTAATGGGAATACATGAAATAGCAGAAACTGCTGTGTGACTACTGACTTGAAAAATCCAATAGCTATATGTAAGAGTGAAAATGTGAAAAATGGAATCTGCATTACTGCTATGAACATATAAATCAAGAGAAATTTAGCTACTGAATTGATCAATGCAATAGAGCCCCAACACGACGCCAAAGTATTTCTCTACGTTGGGGTCCCTAGCTAGTGTGTCCTCTCATGCAGTTAAAAAACTTACTGTGTATGGGAAGCTGAGACCCAGGCTATTTATGTGTATGATATGGATTAGCAATAGGTGTGGTTGGGGAGGGTTCACAAACGAAAAACTGCTAACAAATAAGGAATAACGTTTGGAACACCATTCTAAGTCTGAACTGGGTGCAAAAACTGCATGAGAGGACACATCACGATACATTACATACTGGGTACATCATGGACTGGGTCAGGGTAATCACCTCCAGCTTCTGCGGGCAGGCGGCGGAGATCCCTGCCCATTTCAGCTGATTTGAACAGCTGACATGAGTGCCTCGCAGGCACAAGTGGGTCTGTGATCCATCCACCCCTGTTAACCCCTCAAAATGTGACAGCACAATGTAAATGCCAACCTCAGTAAGCATTCACTCACCCACCACTATCGGAAGTCATGTGACGTGATCACTTGGAGCCGATGGTTGCCATGGTAGCACAGGGTCATGTGATGACTCCTATAGCTATCATGAGTCCATTCCTCTTATTGCCAGCAGTGTGTGAGAGGAGAGCAGCATTTCAGCAAATCAGAGCTGTACAGCTGTGATCTATAGACATGCACAAGCGATCAAACTGCTGATCCTTATAGCCCCTAGGGGATTAGTAAAATAAAAAAAGTTTAAAAAGTTTTAAAAAATTAAAAAAATAAAATAAACCTAAAAGTTCAAATCACTCACCACTCGCCCCACTGAAAATTAAAGGGTTAAAAAAATATTCACATATTTGGTATTGTTCAGAAGTGCCCGATCTATCAAAATATAAAATTAATTAATCTGATCGTTAAACGGCGAGGCAGCAAAAAAATTCCAAACGCCAAAATTACATCTTTTGGTCGCTGCAAATTTTGCGCAAAATGCAATAACAGGAGATCAAAATGTAGAATCCACGCAAAAATGGTACAGTTAAAAACATCAGCTCGAGATGCAAAAAAAAAGCCATCACTGAGCCCCAGATCACAAAAAATGAGAATGTTATGGGTTTTGGAAAATGGTGCAAGAAGTGCACCACTTTTTTTAGGACAAACTTGTGATTTTTTTTAACCCCTTACATAAAAATAAACCTATTAATGTTTGGTGTCTGCGAACTCGTACCAACCTGAGGCATCACACCAATAAAGGGGTTAAATAAATCAGGAATGAGCAGGAGAGGATAAGGGTCACAGACGGTAATACAATTCACAAAAATCTTTCTTCTTAACAAAGAAGAACCAGCAACTAGGGAAGAGTAGGGTTGAATGTGTCCCTTAGCAAAGCTCAAAGATGTAATCTTTCATTTCCTGCCTTTCAGGGTCTGAAAGATTGTATAACCTGGTTTTGGGTAGTTTTGTTCCTGGGAGCAAGATAATGGGGCAATCATACGCACAGTGTGGAGGCAGCTCATGGCACCCCTTTTCTGAGAATACATTCACAAATTCAGAAAGAAATGAGGGTACAGTTTTAGTGGAGACAGTAGAGATAGTCATACTTCGGCAATTATTCTTGCAGAAATCACTCCTCTTATTTCCTGGGGCTGCCAGTCAATCACAGGATTATGCATAACCAGCCAGGGAAAGAAGGCCCAGTACAATAGGTGTAGGAAGACCTTCCAAGGCATAGCAGGAAAGGGGCTCCTTGTGAAGTGTTCCTATGTGAAGATTCACACTATGCACTACTTGCATAAAACTTCCCTAATAGAGAGGTGACAGAGCCAACTGCAAATATGGAGGTGGACCTCGCCACCACGCTACAGGAGAGACCATAGGTCCGAGCAAACCGAAAATCCACCATATTGGCTCTCACCCCACTATCCAAGAGGACAGAAAGGATCTCAGTTTTCCTATAACAAAACAATTCAGCAGGTAAGATAAACTGAGATGTACATGCAGAGAAGATAAGTATGCCCAGGTTGTAATCCTTCATACAACCTCAGGTCAGAAGTTTTCCAACAGTTTCGCCTGCTTAGTTACAGAAGGACAGACCTCAATAAAAATGACCCCTTCAACCACAGAAGAATCACACCCCTGTCTTACGATGAACTGCAAGAGACCCAGACTGAGGAGAATATCCCCTAACTGTATGGGTTCATCAAAGCTCTCCGGGAGAGCTTCAGACCTTGGGACAACTACTGGAGGTGGAGTTATTGCGTCTATCCCTGAGGCATCTATTGATCCATATGGTTTTGGCCATAGCTGCGTACAATGACTTTAGAGCTTCATATGGCACCAGTGTGTCTTCTTGACTTGCTGACAGTCGCTGACAAAAATATGTTCTTAGAGCAGGATTTTTCCACCTGGTGTCAGTAGACTACCTATGGAACTCTGATGAAAATTCCTCTACTGGCTAGTCCTCCTGCTGGAGTTTACATAGCTTAGACTCGGTCAGGATCATCATAAATGAGCACTAGAACTGAAAAAAATCAATCCGCCATCTGAATCAACTGTGAGTCGAGGCTTAAAATAGAGCTTGCAAGCTTTGCAAAAAACAACAAACTTATATTGATCCCCAGAAAACCTATCTAGGACAACGATCATGGGCTCGGGTTCAGCATGGCTAAACACCAGACCTGCAGTCCGCTGATGTTGCTGAAAAACATACGTTTGCTGCTCTGTCAGTTCGAGAGACAGATTCCATATATTTTTTGCAAGGGACTGTAACAGAGTGTCCCTTCCCTGTCTGTGCTCATGTTGTAATAGTCTGTCTCTCCTTGAGTGTCCTGTATGTACTACTGGTGGGGGATTGTTTGTTCTTCTCAGCATGGGACTTCTCCAATCCACAAATTGGTAAACAGAACAGAGCCAGGAGTCTAAAGTCCATTCATGTATCAAGTGTCAAGGCGGAGTTGGACTCTTCTGCCCACCTAAGGGGCTGATCCCAGGAGAGAAGAACAATGAGACCCATGTTAGGTCAGTTAGTTGGCTCTTGGATGGAGAAGGACTAGGATCTATAGCTGAGGCTGGATCCTAGAGCCTGTGTATGGACTGTTACAGATTGGAGATCAGTGGCCACGTGGGATTGTGTTTTGTTGTTCACCCTGTTGGATTCAAGGAACTCATTTAAGGACCATTGCCATATTTTCCCTGGCACCGGAATACCGGGCGGTGCCCCTGGATCTTTTGTTTTGTTGTGGACTCCTTGCAGACTTTAAGGATCTATATTTATGTTACATAGTTACATAGTTACATAGTTACTTAGGTTGAAAAAAGACCTAGGTCCATCTAGTTCAACCTTCCTCCACCAGTTCTACATTTAGTCACTAAGTCATTTATAACCAACAATGTTTTGTGTACTGAGGAAATCATCCAGCCCTTTTTTAAAAGCTGTTATAGTATCTGCCATTACTACCTCTTGTGGTAGGGCATTCCACAGTCTGACCGCTCTAACTGTAAAGAACCCTTTCCTATTTAGGTGTCGGAATCGCTTTTCTTCCACTCGCAGTGAGTGCCCCCTGGTCCTTAGTATTGTTTTCGGAAGAAATAAGTCATGTGCCAGTCCTTTATATTGACCACACATGTATTTATACATATAAATGAGATCTCCTCTGAGACGTCTTTTTTCTAAGCTAAACATATCTAACTTTTTCAATCTGCCATCATATGGGAGGCCTTCCATTCCTTGTAATAGTCTAGTTGCCCGCCTTTGAACTGACTCTAACTTCTGAATGTCCTTTTTAAAATGTGGAGCCCAAAACTGGATCCTGTATTCCAGATGTGGCCTTACAAGTGATTTATAGAGGGGTAACAATACGTTGGGATCACGGGATCTAATCTCTCTTTTTATACAGCCTAAAATCTTGTTTGCTTTAGCAGCTGCTGCTTGACATTGAGTGCTGCTGCTCAGCTTATTTGTAATGAGAATACCCAAGTCCTTCTCCTGTTCTGTAGTCCCGAGTTTACTTCCATTTAATGTATACGCAGCTATAGGATTACTCCGTTTGATGTTTGATGCTTTATCTTTGTGGTTCCAATAAAGCCCTTTGGATTGTTCCTTGGCCTGGCATCCCTTATTGCTCTGCCGCATATCCCGTCACAGGGACTCATTTTGATCCATTATAAGATCCAGAAAAATTGTGGGCCAGTTTTAAAGCCACAACAGGTTCAAGAGGCCACTCAGTGGGAATCCGGGTGGGACCTCCAGTGAACTGAGGGATTTCACCTGCTTATAGCCAGTCTCCATCAGCTGTCAGTGATTCCCAGAGCCTGCAGAGAGTTTCCCTCTCTGTAGCTTCTGGATGTGGCAGAGCTGAGGATTGTCTGAGTCTTCGTGTGGATTACGTCAGATCTTCAAGGGTTGTTTTTGAGGTTAATAAAGGGGTAAAAGAGTGTGTGTGTGTATTTTATTTTAAATAAAAATTTTTTTAAGTTTTTCTGTTCAGGATTAGTAATGGGGAGCGTCCCTTCACTAATCCAGGGCTTGATGGCAGCTGTGATTTTTTTGACAAATCACAGCTGTCATTAACCCTTGATATTACCCCAATTGCCACCACAACAGGGCGATTGGGATGAGCTGGGTAAAGCACTAGGATTGGCACATCTACTGTGATGTGCCAATTCTGAGCAGCTGTGGGCTGGTATTTTTATCTGGGAGGGCCAATATCACCACCTGTCTGTTTTACTGTGGCTGGTTATAAAAAATGGGGGGACCCTACACCTTTTTTTTTAAATTATTTAATTAATTAAAACAAAAATGGCACAGGATCATTTCTATTTTTATATCCAGCCATGGTACGTAAAGCTCACAGGTGGGGGCTGCAGCCTGTAGCTGTTGTTTTATTCACACTAGCTATCAAAATATGGTGGTAGCCCATGTCATTTTCTTTTTTTTTTTTACAGGGATTTCCATAGCCAATCACAGCCATGCCAATACTTGGCTGTGGGAAGAGCCCACACCATAAAAGCTTGCTGATTGACTGGTCTGCAACCTTTCAACAAGCTTTATTCGGATGACAAACCAGAACAGGAACCAGACATACAGGTAAAATTCTGTTTTCGGGTTTGGGACCTGGACACCTGGTGTTTGGTACGAACTCCAAACTTTACAGTTTCGGTTCGCTCATCCCTAGTTTATAATAAACTAATGTTTGCAATTATACATATTACTGTCAGTTTCATTCTAATTTTATTTGAAGAGTCCATTTATAGTAAGGCATTTTATCCCATTTTTGGTCTCATAATTTACCTGTCTATAAATTGAAAATACCAAATATAGGCATCCAGGATTTCTGCTGAGTAGTCATCGCAGCAGAACAAAGTGAGCAGTTAAAATATTGCTCTCGGTTATCAGACAAACTCTCAATTAAGAACATACTACCCTGTAAGGCGCTTCTGTGCTGCTTTTTCTCTCTTTTAGCACTGGTAAAGGGGAACAAGTCACCTATGACAAGACAAAGTATGTTTGTGACAATATTTAAAGAGGATATGAGGTAGAGAGGTTATGCCAATGAAGCAATAGAAAGAGCAAAAAAATCTCATTTGTAGAGATGAGCGGTGTTCAAATCGAACCGTTCGCCAATTTCAAATTCGAGTTGTTTTGGGCGATGTTCGAGTCGTTCGACGAACTCAAACGATTTGCTTAACGTTCCACCGTTCGAGTTACCGTTAATAACGGTTTGATCACCAAAAGCGTAGCTAGTTACTAGCTGGCTTTTCACTGTACTACTGTCAGTCACTGTTAATAATGATATTATCGAAATTCAGCGTATAGTGTGCGGGGGGGTGTTTAGATCAGTGCTGCTGAGTGCTGAAATAATGGCGATGGTGATCACCATTTTTTTTTCCTAACCGCGCGTACAGTGGGGCGGGCTAGGCTGTCAGCAAATCACAGACACAAAACACAGCAAAGTGGATTTTTGCCAGACAAGCAAGGGCATGTTTCATTGGCTGTGCATGTCACATGTCCTTGCCCTATAAGACCCGGCCATTTTCCCCATCGCCGTCATTATCTCAGTGCTGCGGGTGTGTGTCAGTCACTGCTCCCGCTGCTGCTGTTGTAGGCGCTATACACTTATACAGTGCAATCTACACATCGGTTTAGGGATTAGGGACTACTTGTAATTTTAGCCCTGTTCAGGGCTAGATTAGAGCAGTTCAGAGCTATTTTTGCTAGGCAGGTCTGTGCCAGTGCTGTGCAAGGGTTTTTCCACAGCGTTTGTCTAAATCAGCTCAGGCAATTCTTTGGGGCATAGTATCAGTGTCTGTGATAGTCATTGACCTACTACTGCTTTCCACAAACATAGCCCAGTTCTAAATTTCTGCTAGACAATTTGTAGCTGCAAAACGTGCAGGCTATTCCTTAGGGCATAGTATCAGTGTCTGTGATAGTCAGTAACCTTCCGCTGCTGTTAGGAAAGCTACCCCACCTCTCCATTTCTATTAGAGAATTTTTAACTGCAGCTAGTCCAGGCAATTCTTTGGGGCTTAGTATTAGTGTCTGAAATAGTCAGTGACCTACCACTGCTGTCAGGAAAGCTACCCCACTTCTCCATTTCTACTAGACAATTTTTAACTGCAGGTAGTCCAGGCAATTCTTTGGGGCTTAGTATTAGTGTCTGTGATAGTCAGTGACCTACCACTGCTTTCCACAAACATAGCCCAGTTCTACAATTCTGCTAGACAATATGTAACTTCAAAAAGTGCAGGCAATTCCTTGGGGCATAGTATCAGTGTCTGTGATAGTCACTGACCAACCACTGCTTTTCACAAACATAGCCCAGTTCTCCATTTCTGCTAGACAATTTGAAACTGCAAACAGTGAAGGCTATTCCTTGGGACATAGTATCAGTGTCTGTGATAGTCAGTGACCTACCACTGCTTTCCACATACATAGCCCAGTTCTCCATTTCTGCTAGACAATTTGTAACTGCAAAAAGTGCAGTCTTTTCCTTGGGGCATAGTATCAGTACTTGTGATAGACAGTGACCTACCACTGCTGTCAAGAAAGCTACCCTACCTCTCCATCTCTAGTAGCCAATTTGTCATGGCAGCTAGTCCAGCCAATCTGTAAGGAAGTTGCAGGCGTAGATATAATGTTGACTTCATCCAAAGGTGGTGCTCTCGATGTCTGAGAAAGCTCAACACCAGCAGCTGTTTCCACTTCCATAACAACTGACGACCTGCCAATCACACTGCCTGTTGCGGGTAAAGAGGTGGAAGATCTGCGTCCAAAAGCATGTGTGACTACTGTCCCCACAGTCCCAGAGGATGAAGAGCACGCAGATGCACTTGATGGGGCAGACGGTGGTTGCCCCGCCCCGCTAGGCCGCATTGTACCACAGTGACCTTCCCACTGCGACTTATGCTTCATTTAAAGTCGTGTACAGGGTGAGCTGCCCAGTATACAGCAAAACAATGCACCAGGAAAAGGACTCTAGGCAGTTGGGTTGATAAATGATTAACTTTATCAAAACAAACAAAAACCATGCATAAAACAGAAAGAATAGAACAATCTATTCACAATTCCAAAAGCCTACACCCCTATGCTGTGCCACTCGTAATGGCGATTTATACCGCCTTCTCACCAACCTTTGCCTAACCAAGGGACTGTGTAAACAGTCACCTAATATCTGGTAATCCCTCTGGGTAGCAGGAGTAATTGTGTGCGTGCGTTCGAACACAACCTACCAGTGGCGCAGCACAAGAGCTCACAACATATCTACTTAAACATAGACAAAACCCATTAACCCCCCTGAATACCCTTTTTTGCTGAAGCCTCACAGAAAAGGCAGATAATAAAAGTGGTAAGGCAAACCACACACCTCAGCAACACAGTCCTGGAAATCTTGTAAAGCAACAGTCAATGCAAACATGTGTCGCTGGCCCTTTAAGATTTTAACTGTAACTGACAAACTGACAGAGCAGAGCCAGCAAGTCTTATTGTCTATATAGTTGGCCTAAGCAGAACAGATATGTGTTTTGTTACCAAAACAAAGTGTTGCGGGCACGCATTATGGTCTGGTCCCAGCCTACCGTACCCGGGTACTGTGGTGTCCAGCTGCCATAAATACAGACTTGAAGATCCTCTCATGGTAATCAGTATAGCCAGCAACTGAAGAATGGCGGTCTCCAGCACAGATTGCTGCTCACACACGTTACGGTCCTCCTCACCAAAATCCAACACGAGTCTCCTCACAATCCACCTAATCGTTTCTGCGGCGGCTCCTTTGTGTTACGCACATCTTTCGTTTTTCCTTCAGCTCACATACAGCACCTCCTCCGGTCTCCAAGTCCACAGCCGAAGACCATTTTGCTGTTGCTATAGTGACCAAACAGTCAAAGGCAGATGCAAAAAAAGTGGCCCATTGTGAGTGGTCAGCAACAATGAATACAATAGATAGTAAAGGTATTTTGCATTTACAGTGAATAATGGTCATTTATACACTCTTACACTTTTACATGTGAATAACAATGCATACAATGAACGGAAAATAAGCATCTTGCATTCACAGTGCATAAAGGTCATCAATACACCCTCACCCTATCACTTCATATCCATGTGACGGTTCATGGATGAAGTACTCAAACTAGTGAGTTTTTGGCCTCTACTTACAGATTGGTGACAAATCTTACAGATGACATGAGCTGGGTGATCCTTTGCGATGTCAAAAAAGGCCCAGGCTAGGCAAGGCTTACAGCCAATGCGACCTGCAGAGCCACCATGACTTCTGCTCAGAGGCAGAGTTGTGGCTGAGGATGCAGTTGTTGACGTGCTTCCAGTACTCCGTCTCTGTCCAGGAAGGTGCAACCTAACCTCGTCATCAGTAGCATCCTCCTCCACCTCCTCTGCTGACTTCTGGCTGACTGTGGGTTGACAGTAAGTGGGGTCTTCAACCTCATCATCATCCTGTGTGTTCTCACTCCCCTCGTCCTGACTCCTCAGATCCAACCTCTTCCTGCCCTGAACGAATGGTAAAGTTGTCGTTCCAATCAGGTATCGGAGTCTCATCAGCATGTTCCCCATTGTCTCCACCAAGAGGAGTTACAGTTTGGGAATGATGGTCTACATTATGCTCAGAACCTTCTTCATCTGGGCCTGGATCTGACTCACAAAGCTTCTGGGCATCAGTGCAGATCATTTCCTTGTCTGGACTCAAAGCAGCTTTGGAACAGACCTCTGATTCCCTGGCTACAGTGTGACTGAACAGCTCTGCAGACTCAACCATCTCTGTTACCCCATACTCAGCAGGGTGGGTGGAGACTTTAGAGCTGGTAGGAAGCAAGTGCGATTGGGGTGACACCACAGAGGAATGGAGTATTTAGGATATTGAAGTTGAGGTGGAGAGGCCACTTGATGGAGCTCTTGAGATCCATTCAAGCACCTGCTCTTTTGGTGCCTCATCTACATTTGGTAGCGATGGTCATGTCCGTAACAAAGGGACATATCAGATTATCCATGGGAAGAAATAGACATCTTATTTTGGCTTGAAGATGGTGTTATGAATCGGTGCCGCTGTAGCCGCAAGCAGCCTGCTGCGGTTCCAGTTGCGCCCAGGCGTCGGCTGCTATTTTTGGCCGTGCCTCAGGTCGTCTAGCTGCCTGCTTCCTCCTCCATGTCTAAGTGTGGAGAGGCGGGTAGTGCGCATGTGTGTGCCGATTTACCCCAGCCACAGCCTAAGTCCAGTGCTTTGCCTAGCATGCTCAGCCTGACTGTGGCATTCCTGAGGCTAAGTCCTCAGTTTGGGCTACTGAGCATGCTCCCACACTTAGTGCTAAAAGCCTCTTATTGCATCAAAGGCTAGGTCCGGTAAGGACCTCACTGACCATGTCCGTGAGGTGGCAGGCCCTGATAGGCCAGAGGGCATCAGGTGTCCTGATGATGTGGCCAGTCTGGACTGGCTCGCAGAGGCCCGCCCCTTTGACTTGGCAGCTCATCATTGTTCGTCAGATGATGACTGGTGAGGTGGTTGGGGCGTGGCTGTCATTAGGTCATCAGTGAAGTGGCAGTTCCAGATAGGCCGCTGGTTATGTCACTGATGACGTGGCAATCTGCGATTGGCTCCTGGAGGTGCATTGTGGTCCACCCTGGGTTGGGACGAACCCAGGTTATAAAAGGGGCTAGAGACAACATGGAGGTGCACAGTCTTCTATTATGCTCAGACAGAGCACACCTCCATGTGTTGAACCCATTGCGGCTTTAGGACAGAGGTAGGCAGGGATAGGGCGTCGGTGCTGGGCGCCACCACACTTGGTAATGTGGCATAGTTAGAGACAGCTCCTGTCCTACCAGTCCTGCTAGTGCAGCCCAATGGCATTAACTGGGCTGCTGCACCTGCTGTCCCCAGGTGTGCCCTCTACGCACACGGACAGCATATCCCTGGGCCCCTGGGTTGTTAACAGGGAGTTCCTGGGCTGGGTGTGTGGACCCTGTGATGCTAACAGGGTTCACAGTCTCCTGATGCGAGTGTCATCTAACTCGGGTCAGGCTCCTATTAGTTTCAGAGCCACCCAGCTCTGTATCCTCCGCCTAGCCTTTGGGTTGCCAGCATCTCCTTTTCCATCTGGGAGCACGGTGAACCCCGACTGGCGATTGGGATATATACCACCTTATCCTAATCTACCAGTCCCCCCTGTAACGGATGGTGTTTCTTCAGCAGATGTTACTGTTGCTTTTCCACCAACCCCACGGACACAAACTTTTTTTCCCTTTCAAACACGCCTGTTCCCCTTTCCACCAGCATTTGGCCTTTTTCCACTCATTTTGTATATGACCAAATTTGCAACACTGCAGGGACACCCTAATCAATGCCGTCTCAGCACAGCAGCCAGCCCTCGGTCCCTCAGATGTGGTCAAGTAAAAGACCATTTCTTCCTAGCCATGACAAAGCAGTGAGATTCATTCTGTGCACCACTGGTGTTTAGTGGAAAAGCTGATCTAAGATTGTGTAACAGCTTCTGCTGATACTCCTGCATATGTGCGTCCCTTTCTATGGCAGAAATTATTTCACCAAATTTTGGCACTGACTCCACTTAAGTGGCATCAATTTTCCCACAGTTGCAAACTTAAAATGGTTATTTTCATGAAGCACATTCAAAAATCCACGAGCCTTTAGTCTCCCAAGGATGACACAGGGTTAGAAAAGTCCTTGCGGATCCATGACTTGTTCATCTTGATGAACGATAGTCTGTCCCCATTGTCACTGGACAGACGCGTGCGCTTATCTGTCAGCCCACACCCAGCAGCACTGAAGACGCGTTGCGGGAGAACGCTGGCTGCGGGATACGACAAAATCTCCAAAGCGTAAGCGGCGAGCTCAGGCCATTTTTCCAGTTGTGAAGCCCAAAATGAGCAAGGTTCCAGTTGCACAGTCATGACATCGATGTTCACTTGGAGATACTCCTGTATCATCCTCTCCAGGTGTTGACTATGTGTCAGACTTCTTGTGTCTTCTGGCCTTGCAAAGGATGGTGTAAAAAATTCATGAAACAATTACATAAAATTGCTGTTACCACCAGATACGGTGTTACTGGTACGGTTTGAGTGATGACTCGATAGTTCCATGGTTGGCAAGTTAGAAATGTGAGATTCACTCTGTGCAGCACTGGTGTTTAATGGAAAAGCCGATCTAAGACTGCGTACCAGCTTCTACTGATAATCATGCATAGTGCGTCCCTATCTATGGCAAGAATTATTTCGCCAAATTTTGTCTTGTACTGGGGATCTAAGAGTGTGGCAACCCAGTAGTCAGCATTATTTCGAATTCTGACAATCTGAGGGTCATGTTGTAGGTAGTGCAGCAAGAAGGCGCTCATGTGTCTTGCGCATTCAGGAGGAACAAGTCCTTGCTGTGTTGTTGGCGGCAAGGTGAGAATCATGCTTCCTTCCTCTGCCCTCTCCCCCCAACTCGCACAACAGAAATGTGATCAAGGTATTCCTCATCTGCTGATTCTTCCATGCCCATCGCCAGTTCATCCTCCTTTTCTTCCTGGACTCCTGCACCTTACTCAACAGTTTGGCTGCTACCATGCACCCTTGTTAATCCCTCTCCCCCACTGTCCCATGCCTGCCGCCTTGGTGCTGCTGACCATCTGGACCTTGGAGGTCTTGTTATCCCTTCCGCATATGACTCCTCCTGTACTTCCTTCCCTTCCTCTTGTCCCACCCCCTGACTCTGAATACTATTTAGAGTGTGCTCCAGCATGTAGATGACCGGAATTGTCATACTGATAATGGCATCGTCAGCGCTAAACATCTTCGTCGCCATGTCAAAACCGTGCAGAAGGGTGCATAGGTCCTTGATCTGAGACCACTCCTGCAGCAAGATCTGGCCCACCTCTGGATCTCGTTGGCCCAGGCTATACGTCATAACGTATTTGTGGCGCCCTGGACTAGCCAGGTCGTCACAGGTAACACACATACACCCCCACTCCCACTAGACAGTAACATTAGCCAAACACAAAACCCTTGTTGCCTCCCTCCAGGGTCTGATGTCCACACCAGGTGGGGTAGAGCCATGCGGTTGGCCCCACCCACCGAGGAGTTCACAGGCCTGGAGGTGGGAAAAGGAGCAATTTAGTCCAGGAGGTTGAAGTGAGAGGAGTAAAGTGGAGAGTGTCTGGGTTTGTGGCCCAGGCACTGACAACAAGGTTGGCAGACGGTGGTGGCCGTCTGCAGGAGTGGTGGATCAACACGGGATCATAGAACTGGGGTTAGGTGGTGGCCCGCCGGTACAGACCGGGGAGCGAAGTGAAGCCAGCACACACAGGCAGGGCCATCGGACCCCGACTAAACTTGGAGTCGCCATCAACAGTCAAATCCGAGTGTGACAGGAACCCCAGGAGTTTCCTAACAACCAAAGACCCGTTAGAAGGCAACCGTCCGCACCGTGAGGGTATACAGCTACCGCCAAAGGCTAGAGACCCAAGGGCCAGCACCTGCAGGCAAACGGGCTCCTCCGGCATCCATACACCAGGGAGTGGACTACCGTTGGGGACCCATCATAGTCAAGACAGTACACAAAGGTGCAGGGAAAGACAGCCACCATCACCTGTCCGAGGAGAAACACTGCAGCCGGCTGCAGGACCCGTCCATCCAGCCGTTTGGTTTACCGGAGACTTTGTGCATCTCTTGCATGAGTGAGTACACCCGTGCCATCCGGCACCGCGCCGCGCTGTCCCTGCAACCCTGCACCTCACCTACCCTGCCTCCCCGTCACACCACCGAGCCCCGGGACCACCAACCCCTACCCACGGAGGGGGAAAACAACATCCCAGCTGCTCCCTACCATCACTCCCGGGATCCCCGTCACCAGCAGCGGTGGTGCCCATCTTCACCACAACCCGTGGGTGACGTCACGGACCAAATCCCCAAAACAACCCAACCCCCCTTTTCACTCACGGGCGAGGAGCGCCGCTCGAGTGCCCGGATCCGGCCCACCGCTCTAGCCACCGAGCAGCAGCAGCAGCGCCGGACCCGAGCGTTAGCGCTCCGCCACCCGCGACAACTTGGCGTCACGAACAGGATTGAACCCATGTGCTTACCAGTAGAGGTGCGCCTTGTGATCTCTGCCGGCGGCGTCCGGATAAAAAATTTGAAGCGCCGCCATCTTTGGCGCGAAAATCTCCTGCTCGAGCGTCTTCCCCAAGCAGGGAAGGTGTGAATGCGAAGCCCCGCCCCCAACAAGCGGAAGTGCTGAAGAGAACCAAGGAGGGACGGAAAAAAGATGTCTGCGCCCGACTGAGCTGTTGGAGGAGTGGCGGTTGCAGCCGCCGCCACACCCGTAGATGGAAACGGGATAGCCCATGCTCCGGCCGCAGGAGCGGGGGAGTCCGCGGGCCCAGCTGTTGCCCAGGTGATGCCATTCTCACTGCCCTATGTGCCCGGTGCTACCTGGCTACCGCAGTACGATGGGAAGCCTGATGCTTTGCAGGTGTCCTGGAAAAAGATTAGCCCGGTCCTCGATTTATATCCCTTGGCTGAAAGGCAACGGGCAGCGGTAATGCTAGGGCAGCTAACCGTCGCGGCTGAGCAGGAGGCGGAGACCTGGACTGATGCGGACCGGGCCTCGGTGACTACCATTTTCGAGAAACTACAAATCGCTTTTGAGACCCGCACAGAAGCGGAGCTGCGGATGCAGTTTTATCAGTACAGCCAGCGGCCTGCGGACAATATAAGAGACTATGCCCTGCGCCTGCAAACAGTTCTTCGTATACTGAAGCGGGTGGACACTATTAATGATGCGGACAGCAATAAGATGCTAGTGGAACAATTCCTGCAAGGGCTGGGGTCCGCGGAAGACCGCAAGCAGCTGCAGCTGTGGGCCCTAGAACACCCCAATCTGGACTTGCAGTGCTGAAAGATCGGGCCATCAAGACCCTGCAGGCTCCAACGCCAAATGCTCCTGAGGTGGCCCCGTGGCTGGCTGAAACCGCTCCCATCACGGTGGCACCTCCTCTCCCGGCTCAACCGGCCCCTGCAGCGCCCATCGGGATGATGGAGGAGCTAGCTGCCCAGGTCCGCCGCATGGATGGAGACCTAGCCAAGATCCTCACCGCACTCCAGCTGCCGTCGAGAGTCAAGCCCCCAGGGAGGATTCAGCTCGCCGACAGCCCGGAGGACGTCCCCTGGATGCAGCGGAGAAGGACCAATGACTTACGGTACGGGCCTCCTATTTGTTACAGGTGCAGCAAGCCTAGCCACTCCTCTAGGCAGTGCCCGTGAAACGAGCAACCCCTGGGGCCAAGGGCCAATCCTCAGGAGTAGACACCAACGGCCCCCCCGATTGGCGAGACCGGTACATCGGAGCTCGCCCCATCATCCCTCTGGCAGTGGATGGCATCCCGCTCATGGCCCTCTTGGACACAGGATCACAGATAACCACTATACCATATTCACTGTACCAGCGTTATTGGGGTACTGATGAACTTGCCCCCTCTGATGATAGTCTGACCCTGGTTGCAGTCAATGGACTCCCTCTAACCCAAGTGGCATACAACCAAGTGACCCTGACTGTTGGACGTGGGGAGTTAAAGGACCAAGGGATGATTGTGGTGATGAATGAACCCAGTGACCATAACCCAAAAGTAATGTAGCAACAAGTGAACAAGTCCTGCACCGCCTGCCCTCAGATTACCTCCAAGTTCAGTGGCTCACGTGCTGATGACTGCCATGTAGCGCTGGTTTGCAGGCGCAGCGTGCTGGTCGGTATTGAGCAGCTAGGAGATCCAACAACAGGAAGATGAAAAAATCGACCGCAAACAGCTGCTATGCCAAACAATTTCTTTTTTATTCAAGCGTTCTTTTCATCGGTGCAGATAAAAATGCGGGAGGTGACTAGGATGCGAGTCCCTCCAAAGGACGACGGCCGTTTCGTCTGTAAGCCAGACTTCTACGGGTCCACGTCGGGGAATGGCCGCACGCACCTTATAAAGGGGAGTGCATCCAGGCCACATCACCGCACATTAAAAACAGAGGAATGCACACATGATAGTGATTAACATAAGTGCAGACAACACATCCCATTTAAAACATGGTCATACAATCAATGTGACACACATTTCAAAAACAAACATGAAAACAGGGGGAAAAAAAAAAAAAAAAAAAGGAAAAAATTCACCTGAAAGGTACAGAGGCATTTATCAATGTCATATCAATACATAACCCATTATGTTCATATTATTCTTTTTAATGACATAACCACTCATTTATCAAAAGATCCAAAATGAATCCATCACTCGAAAATAATTTGCAAAAAATCAGTTTTATGCAAGCCGGTATTATAAGAATACCGCTAGGTCGTTACGGTCATTCAAACCCAGGTTTCCCTGCGCTCCAAATTTTATTATCATACTTGCTTCTTTACGTAGCAATAACTTATGGAGATCGCCCCCTTGTGGAGGCAGGGAAACCTGGACTAGTCCTGCAAAGCGCAAGATGTTGGGATTACCTTCATGTGCTGTGCGAATGTGTTCTATTAGCCTAGGAGAACCTTTACCTGTGGAAATCGATTTATAGTGCTCCCTAAAGCGTATGTACATGCACCTTATTGTCTTCCCTATATAAAATCTTCCACAGGGGCATACAATCACATAAACCACATACTTCGTCTTGCAGGAAATAAACTGCCTGACCTGGTGAGAAAAGGAACCAATTTGAAGAGATGTACCAGTGAGATGTAAGGCGCAAAACTTGCAGTGACCGCAGCGAAAATTCCCAACGGGCGAACATTTCTCGAGCCATGTGGACTGACAGGTCACCCTGTTTTTCACCAGCAGATCTCTCAAATTATTACACCGTCTATAAGAGACTAGGGGTCCTGCATCTGTCATACTCTTTAGATCCGGGTCGTTGGCAAGGATATGCCAATTCTTTTTTATGGCTTTTTTTATTACTCCATCTAAGGGGCCAAACCTAAAACTGAACATAAACCTATTTACGGCATTGTTCGTTTTTCTCACCTTTTTTGCCTTTGCCTGACTATGTGACAATTTTCCAATACCAGAAGATTGGCTGACCCATAGATTTTCAGAACTCTCAGAACACGCCTTCTCATACGCAGAATCAATTAATGTACTAGGGTAACCCCGTGCCAATAACTTTGATCTTAAATCCCCAGCTTGTTCTTCAAAAATCTCTTTTACATTATTGATCCTCCTTAGTCTCAAAAACTGAGAGTAGGGTAAAGCTACTTTAGTATGAGTGGGGTGGGCACTCTGAAAGTGCAGTAACGAGTTAGAGGCAGTTGGTTTCCTATACGTCCTTGTCAATATTAACCCTTCTTTCACTTCTACCTCTATATCCAAAAATGTTATAACGTTGCCTCCAAAACATGATGTAAACGACATATTCATGGTGTTTGTACTATTAAGGTAGGTGACAAAACCTGTGAACTCCTCCTCTGTACCATCCCACACCATGAATATGTCGTCCACATATCTGAGGAACAACTTCACGTGCTTGAGAAATGGGTTTGTGCTAACGAAAACGTATACGCTCTCAAAAAAACCCAAAAAAATATTAGCCATAGCGCACGATACGGGGGTACCCATTGCAGTACCCCCGCACTGGACGTACCATTTATCCAGGAACATGAATGCGTTTTTTGAAAGCACAAAATTCAAAGCTTCACCTACAAAATCGCAATACAACTGCGTTTTTCCACTGCGAGCCACTGTCTCCCTCACTGCCTGTACACCCAGGTTCTGGGGTATCCGTGTATACAGGCTTTCCACATCGATGGACACAAGATTAAACCCCTCCTGCCAATCAAAACCTCTCAACAAAGATATAAAATCGTTACTATCCTTCACATAGGAAGGGATTCTTTCCATCAGAGGCCTCAATAACCAATCAAGATAGTGGGACAACGGCTCAGTTAACGAACCGATGCCAGCCACTATCGGGCGGCCAGGGGGGTTGACACTATCTTTGTGTATCTTAGGTATAGCATACCAATGGGGTTTTGTGGGAAATTCTGGAATTAATTTTTCGACCTGAGTGCTAGTGAGAAAACCGAGTGTTACATATCTCCCCAATAAGCGTGTTAATTGCTTCTTATACTCAGTAATGGGGTTAGATTGTAAGGGAGTGTATGTATCACGATCCTGCAGATGCCTTAAGCATTCTTTAATATAAGCGGTGCGCGTTAACAACACAATATTACCGCCTTTATCCGCTTGGCGGAATACTGTGTCATTCCACGTGCGCATTATTTTTACCGCTGCCGCTTCTCCCTCATTAAGATTATTATCCATTTTGGGATATAGCAATGCCTCCACATCCTTGACAACTGCTTCCTGAAACACATCAATTAAATTACCATGGGCCACCGGGGGGAAAAAATTAGATTTCACCCCCTTAGTGAATCTACCACATTCATTAGTGTCACCACCTGGGTCAAAAGGCTTTTCGCCCTCGGGGTCATTCAGACTCAACAGCAAACCAGCGGCCTGGGTTACAGTGGAGTCAAAAGCCCCCGTGATATCCCAATCGCACCCCTCAGTTGTGCAAGGTTGGTGACCCTCAGGGACTATAGTCGAAGTGGTCGACGTCTGGTGAAAAAACTTATGCAAGTGCATTTTCCTTGTGGCTTTATATAAATAAATTCTGAATTCAGAAAAATCAAACTCTTCTGGCACGCAAAAATTTAAACCTCTAGATAGGACGGCTACCATATCATCGGTCAACACATGTTCAGACAGGTTAACAACATTATTGGCAGAAGGAGAGAGAGAGGGTGACAAATATTCTAATTCTTCCATGAGACAAATTTTCTCTTGTGACCTCTTCCCCTTGTACCTCTTCCTGCCCCCCCTACGGATGCGTTTCCTAAAGGGGCAGGATTTGGCCCAACTTGAGGGGTCACCGTTCTAGACGGGCCTGGAACCACATCCTCAGAGCCACTGGACTCCGATTCAGTGGTCCAGTACCCTCTTTCCTGGTTACCCAATTTTTTGTTTTTTATATAAGGTTTTCTTTTATAATTTTTAGTGCGATCTTTTGTCCAACAGAAAATTTGTCCCATTTCGTAATCTTTTTTATCTCTCATAAACTTTTCTCTTTTTTTAATTTTAATCTCTGTCTGAGTGTCAATCAATTTTTTGTCCAAATTCTGTATGAATGTTAACCATACACCCTCAGTGACACGTGAACGAGTGTCTTTTTTCAAAACGTCCAGCTGTATGTTCAGAGCTGAATATTCCTCCTCATTTTTCTTCAAGACCAGCTGTAGCAGCCTCATGGAACAATCATGCTGAATGCTCTCCCATTCTTTAGTAAAGTTTTTATCATCTTGAAAATGGGACAATGTTTTTATCACTCGGAGGCCCCTAGGGACCCTGCCGCAATCAACATAAGACTGTAACGACTTTATAGTCCAAAATAGACGCACCTCTCTGTCAGAGAGGGAATATATCTTATTTTCGAGTGTTTTAATGCCAAGTACCTCAGTGTCCTTTTTTAGATTGCATTCCTCGAAAAAGGAAGCCGCATCGATCCTCCCCGCCTGTACGCCTGTACGCTAACCAGCGCTACATGGCAGTCATCAGCACGTGAGCCACTGAACTTGGAGGTAATCTGAGGGCAGGCGGTGCAGGACTTGTTCACTTGTTGCTACAGTATATTTGGATTCTTTTCTGGAGTCTTTTTTGCACGCTGTTGCCGGGCTCAGTACCAAAGTTCGCAAGAGACTGTGTGTTTTATCACATTTGCGGTGGCCACGATGGAACTGATGGACAATGAAAGCGCAAGTTCTGTGGACGTTCCAGGTGTACAGGCGGGGAGGATCGATGCGGCTTCCTTTTTCGAGGAATGCAATCTAAAAAAGGACACTGAGGTACTTGGCATTAAAACACTCGAAAATAAGATATATTCCCTCTCTGACAGAGAGGTGCGTCTATTTTGGACTATAAAGTCGTTACAGTCTTATGTTGATTGCGGCAGGGTCCCTAGGGGCCTCCGAGTGATAAAAACATTGTCCCATTTTCAAGATGATAAAAACTTTACTAAAGAATGGGAGAGCATTCAGCATGATTGTTCCATGAGGCTGCTACAGCTGGTCTTGAAGAAAAATGAGGAGGAATATTCAGCTCTGAACATACAGCTGGACGTTTTGAAAAAAGACACTCGTTCACGTGTCACTGAGGGTGTATGGTTAACATTCATACAGAATTTGGACAAAAAATTGATTGACACTCAGACAGAGATTAAAATTAAAAAAAGAGAAAAGTTTATGAGAGATAAAAAAGATTACGAAATGGGACAAATTTTCTGTTGGACAAAAGATCGCACTAAAAATTATAAAAGAAAACCTTATATAAAAAACAAAAAATTGGGTAACCAGGAAAGAGGGTACTGGACCACTGAATCGGAGCCCAGTGGCTCTGAGGATGTGGTTCCAGGCCCCTCTAGAACGGTGACCCCTCAAGTTGGGCCAAATCCTGCCCCTTTAGGAAACGCATCCGTAGGGGGGGCAGGAAGAGGCACAAGGGGAAGAGGTCACAAGAGAAAATTTGTCTCATGGAAGAATTAGAATATTTGTCACCCTCTCTCTCTCCTTCTGCCAATAATGTTGTTAACCTGTCTGAACATGTGTTGACCGATGATATGGTAGCCGTCCTATCTAGAGGTTTAAATTTTTGCGTGCCAGAAGAGTTTGATTTTTCTGAATTCAGAATTGATTTATATAAAGCCACAAGGAAAATGCACTTGCATAAGTTTTTTCACCAGACGTCGACCACTTCGACTATAGTCCCTGAGGGTCACCAACCTTGCACAACTGAGGGGTGCGATTGGGATATCACGGGGGCTTTTGACTCCACTGTAACCCAGGCCGCTGGTTTGCTGTTGAGTCTGAATGACCCCGAGGGCGAAAAGCCTTTTGACCCAGGTGGTGACACTAATGAATGTGGTAGATTCACTAAGGGGGTGAAATCTAATTTTTTCCCCCCGGTGGCCCATGGTAATTTAATTGATGTGTTTCAGGAAGCAGTTGTCAAGGATGTGGAGGCATTGCTATATCCCAAAATGGATAATAATCTTAATGAGGGAGAAGCGGCAGCGGTAAAAATAATGCGCACGTGGAATGACACAGTATTCCGCCAAGCGGATAAAGGCGGTAATATTGTGTTGTTAACGCGCACCGCTTATATTAAAGAATGCTTAAGGCATCTGCAGGATCGTGATACATACACTCCCTTACAATCTAACCCCATTACTGAGTATAAGAAGCAATTAACACGCTTATTGGGGAGATATGTAACACTCGGTTTTCTCACTAGCACTCAGGTCGAAAAATTAATTCCAGAATTTCCCACAAAACCCCATTGGTATGCTATACCTAAGATACACAAAGATAGTGTCAACCCCCCTGGCCGCCCGATAGTGGCTGGCATCGGTTCGTTAACTGAGCCGTTGTCCCACTATCTTGATTGGTTATTGAGGCCTCTGATGGAAAGAATCCCTTCCTATGTGAAGGATAGTAACGATTTTATATCTTTGTTGAGAGGTTTTGATTGGCAGGAGGGGTTTAATCTTGTGTCCATCGATGTGGAAAGCCTGTATACACGGATACCCCAGAACCTGGGTGTACAGGCAGTGAGGGAGACAGTGGCTCGCAGTGGAAAAACGCAGTTGTATTGCGATTTTGTAGGTGAAGCTTTGAATTTTGTGCTTTCAAAAAACGCATTCATGTTCCTGGATAAATGGTACGTCCAGTGCGGGGGTACTGCAATGGGTACCCCCGTATCGTGCGCTATGGCTAATATTTTTTTGGGTTTTTTTGAGAGCGTATACGTTTTCGTTAGCACAAACCCATTTCTCAAGCACGTGAAGTTGTTCCTCAGATATGTGGACGACATATTCATGGTGTGGGATGGTACAGAGGAGGAGTTCACAGGTTTTGTCACCTACCTTAATAGTACAAACACCATGAATATGTCGTTTACATCATGTTTTGGAGGCAACGTTATAACATTTTTGGATATAGAGGTAGAAGTGAAAGAAGGGTTAATATTGACAAGGATGTATAGGAAACCAACTGCCTCTAACTCGTTACTGCACTTTCAGAGTGCCCACCCCACTCATACTAAAGTAGCTTTACCCTACTCTCAGTTTTTGAGACTAAGGAGGATCAATAATGTAAAAGAGATTTTTGAAGAACAAGCTGGGGATTTAAGATCAAGGTTATTGGCACGGGGTTACCCTAGTACATTAATTGATTCTGCGTATGAGAAGGCGTGTTCTGAGAGTTCTGAAAATCTATGGGTCAGCCAATCTTCTGGTATTGGAAAATTGTCACATAGTCAGGCAAAGGCAAAAAAGGTGAGAAAAACGAACAATGCCGTAAATAGGTTTATGTTCAGTTTTAGGTTTGGCCCCTTAGATGGAGTAATAAAAAAAGCCATAAAAAAGAATTGGCATATCCTTGCCAACGACCCGGATCTAAAGAGTATGACAGATGCAGGACCCCTAGTCTCTTATAGACGGTGTAATAATTTGAGAGATCTGCTGGTGAAAAACAGGGTGACCTGTCAGTCCACATGGCTCGAGAAATGTTCGCCCGTTGGGAATTTTCGCTGCGGTCACTGCAAGTTTTGCGCCTTACATCTCACTGGTACATCTCTTCAAATTGGTTCCTTTTCTCACCAGGTCAGGCAGTTTATTTCCTGCAAGACGAAGTATGTGGTTTATGTGATTGTATGCCCCTGTGGAAGATTTTATATAGGGAAGACAATAAGGTGCATGTACATACGCTTTAGGGAGCACTATAAATCGATTTCCACAGGTAAAGGTTCTCCTAGGCTAATAGAACACATTCGCACAGCACATGAAGGTAATCCCAACATCTTGCGCTTTGCAGGACTAGCCCAGGTTTCCCTGCCTCCACAAGGGGGCGATCTCCATAAGTTATTGCTACGTAAAGAAGCAAGTATGATAATAAAATTTGGAGCGCAGGGAAACCTGGGTTTGAATGACCGTAACGACCTAGCGGTATTCTTATAATACCGGCTTGCATAAAACTGATTTTTTGCAAATTATTTTCGAGTGATGGATTCATTTTGGATCTTTTGATAAATGAGTGGTTATGTCATTAAAAAGAATAATATGAACATAATGGGTTATGTATTGATATGACATTGATAAATGCCTCTGTACCTTTCAGGTGAATTTTTTCCTTTTTTTTTTTTTTTTTTTTTTTTTTTTCCCCTGTTTTCATGTTTGTTTTTGAAATGTGTGTCACATTGATTGTATGACCATGTTTTAAATGGGATGTGTTGTCTGCACTTATGTTAATCACTATCATGTGTGCATTCCTCTGTTTTTAATGTGCGGTGATGTGGCCTGGATGCACTCCCCTTTATAAGGTGCGTGCGGCCATTCCCCGACGTGGACCCGTAGAAGTCTGGCTTACAGACGAAACGGCCGTCGTCCTTTGGAGGGACTCGCATCCTAGTCACCTCCCGCATTTTTATCTGCACCGATGAAAAGAACGCTTGAATAAAAAAGAAATTGTTTGGCATAGCAGCTGTTTGCGGTCGATTTTTTCATCTTCCTGTTGTTGGATAACCCAAAAGTAATCCTAGGGACCAATGTGATGGAGCATTGTATGAGTGAGGTGCTGAGTCTGTTGCAGCAGTTGGCCGCCACAGCAGGAAGAGGCAGATAGAGGGCTGTGCAGCGTGAGATCCGGGCCCTTCTGTATCGGCAGCAAGTGAACTCAACTGGTGGAGAGATTGGTGGAGTAAGGGTGATGGATGTGGCCATCTTGGTAGTGCCACCCCGAAGTGAGATGATGATTTGGTGCAGGGCAGCAGTAGGCCCCCAGGGGCGCTACTACCCGGCGATGGTGGAACCCACACCTTCTGAGCACTGGCCCATGGTGATGGTGGCCAGAGGGGTGATTGACGTTAAAAAGGGGAAAGTGCCTGTAAGAGTGCTTAATTGTGGAGAGGAGGAAGTCAGGCTCCCCCGTTATGCTACCCTCGCCAAGTTGCTCAACCTAGACCCTGACGCTATTCACGAAGCCGTCCCTCCTACCTCAACATCCCCTGCCAGTAACCATACACCCCCTGAACAGTTAGAGGAGTGGTGCCAGGAACTACACGTAGGTACTGAAACCACGACCACGCATCACAAAGAGGGTGTATACAGGGTAGTACAGGAGTATGAACAGGTTTTCAGCACGCACCCATTAGATTTCGGGAGAATTAAGGGGGTTCAACACCATATCCCTACAGGCCTACACCCACCCATCAAAGAGCGGTATAGGCCCATTCCGCCAGCACACTATCAATGTGCCAAAGACATGTTGAGGAACATTAAGGAGGCATGGGTCATTCGGGATAGTTGTAGTCCCTGGGCAGCCCCACTGGTGCTGGTAAAGAAGAAGGACGGCACCATGAGAATGTGTGTGGATTACCGGAAGATCAACCAGATCACGCATAAAGATGCCTATCCTCTCTCCCGTATCGAAGAGTCGCTAGCTGCGCTGAGAACTGCTAACTTCTTCTCTACCCTTGACCTTACTAGCGGGTACTGGCAGGTAGCGGTCGCACCAGAGGACCGTGAGAAGACGGCATTCGCCACTCCCATGGGACTCTGCGAGTTTAACAGCATGCCGTTCGGGCTGTGTAATGCCCCTGGAATCTTCCAACGGCTCATGGAGTGTTGCCTGGGACATCTCAATTTCGAAACTGTCCTACTGTACCTGGATGATGTGATCATGTATTCCCAGACGTACGAGGCCCACCTGGAACATCTGGCTGAAGTGTTCGCGTCCCTAGCTAAATATGGGATGAAATTGAAACCCCCTAAGTGCCACCTACTGAAACCCAGGGTGCAGTACCACGGGCATGTGGTTGGTGCGGAAGGTGTCGCCCCAGATCCCGAATGGATCACTACCATCCAGATCTGGCCGAGGCTGACCACGGTGAGAGAGGTGAGACAGTTCCTGGGCCTGGTGGGTTACTATCGTCGCTTCATTAAGGAATACACGAAGATGGCCGCCCCCATGCAAGACCTTCTCGTGGGACAAACCAAGGGTGGCAGGTCCCCTGGAACCCCGTTGGCATGGGAAGAGAAGCATGAAGAGTCCTTCCACCAGCTGAAGACGGCCTTGACCGGGGAAGAAATCCTGGCGTACCCCGACTACAGTCTCCCATTCATCCTCTACACCGATGCCAGTAATGTAGGTTTGGGAGCAGTCCTGTCCCAGGTCCAGAACGGAAAGGAAAAAGTGATCGCCTACGCCAGCAGAAAACTCCAGCCCACGGAAAGGAACCCTGAGAATTACAGCTCCTTCAAGCTTGAGTTCCCAGCCCTGGTGTGGGCCATTACCGAGCGATTCCGCCGATACCTCGCAGCAGCTAAGTTCACCACCTATACGGACAATAATCCATTAACCCATCTGGACACGGCCAAGCTGGGTGCGTTGGAGCAGCGGTGGGTGGCCAGGCTGTCTAACTTTGACTTCACGATCAAGTACCGAGCTGGCCGCAAGAACACCAACTCAGATGCGCTATCCCGGATGCCCCACCTACCGGATGAGGGGTCGGAAGGCGATGATCTCGAAGAAATCGAGTGGCCGCATTTCACCGGCCACCAGTCGAGAAGTTGCATGTCAAGCAGCAACAGGCGAACCTGGACCCGCTACCCAGTCAGGGATGGCAAGAAGCCCAAGACCAAGCGCCTGCCGTCCAAGTGGTCAAGACCATGATTGAACAAGGTTCTGCTAGAATGGACCCTGCTGCTCCTTCCGAGGCCCAACGGCTGTGGAAGGAACGAGCCCGGCTGCATCTGTACCAGGGGAAACTGTATGGAGAACTGATCAACCCGAAGACTCATGAGAAGGTTCGTCAGCTGGTGGTTCCTCAGTAGAGATGAGCGAACCGGTCCCGGTTCGGCTCGAGGTCGGTTCGCCGAACGGAGGTCCCGTTCGAGTTCGGCTCGTCGAACGTTCGACGAACCGAACTCGAACTGCATAGGAAACTATGGCAGGCAATCACAAACACAGAAAAACACCTAGAAAACACCCTCAAAGGTGTCCAAAAGGTGACAAACAACTCACAACACATGGGAAAGTGACAAGGACATATACGCATGCGAAAACAAAAGAGCTGGACAAGGAAAAAGAGGAGGACACACAGATATATGAGTATATGCAACGAAACATCGATTCCATTATTGTGCAACTTGAGCCCTGCTCATTTTAGGCTTCCAATCTGGATAAATTGCCTGAGCTCGCCACGTACGCCTTGGGGATCTTGTCGTGTCCTGCAGCCAGCGTTCTCTCGGAACCTGTCTTCAGTGCTGCTGGGGGTCTGCTGGCAGATAAGCACACGTGTCTGTCCACTGACAATGTGGACATGGCTCTCAGAGGACTTTTCTTCCCCTGGGTCAGCCAGGGGAGGCGAAAGGCACGCGTATTTTTGAGAGTGCTTCATGCAAAGCATCTTTTTCATTTTGAAAAGGGGCATCAACTGATGTCAGTCAAGAGGGGTGTGTGTGGCCCAATTAGTGGCAACGAGGGAGACTGTGGTTGGAGTCCCCTCGCTGTGTTTCTAAAAGAACCAAAATGAACAAATCATGGCTCTCAGAGGACTTTTCTTCCCCTGGGTCAGCCAGGGGACGGGAAAGGCACGCGTATTTTTGAGAGTGCTTCATGCAAAGCATCTTTTTCATTTTGAAAAGGGGCATCAACTGATGTCAGTCAAGTGGGGTGTGTGTGGCCCAATTAGTGGCAACGAGGGAGACTGTGGTTGGAGTCCCCTCGCTGTGTTTCTAAAAGAACCAAGATGAACAAGTCATGGCTCTCAGAGGACTTTTCTTCCCCTGGGTCAGCCAGGGGAGGCGAAAGGCACGCGTATTTTTGAGAGTGCTTCATGCAAAGCATCTTTTTCGTTTTGAAAAGGGGCATCAACTGATGTCAGTCAAGAGGGGTGTGTGTGGCCCAATTAGTGGCAACGAGGGAGACTGTGGTTGGCGTCCCCTCGCTGTGTTTCTAAAAGAACCAAGATGAACAAGTCATGGCTCTCAGAGGACTTTTCTTCCCCTGGGTCAGCCAGGGGACGGGAAAGGCACGCGTATTTTTGAGAGTGCTTCATGCAAAGCATCTTTTTCTTTTCAAAAGGGGGCTCAACCGATCCCAGGCAAGTGGGGTGTGTGTGGCCCAGTTAGTGGAAACAAGGGAGACTGTGGTTGGAGTCCCCGCGCTGTGTTTCTAAAAGAACCAAGATGAACAAATCATGGCTCTCAGAGGACTTTTCTTCCCCTGGGTCAGCCAGGGGACGGGAAAGGCACGCGTATTTTTGAGAGTGCTTCATGCAAAGCATCTTTTTCTTTTTCAAAAGGGAAGGTCAACTGGTGCCAGTCAAGTGGGGTGTGTGTGGCCCAGTTAGTGGGAACGAGGGAGACTGTGGTTGGAGTCCCCTCGCTGTGTTTCTAAAAGAACCAAGATGAACAAGTCATGGCTCTCAGAGGACTTTTCTTCCCCTGGGTCAGCCAGGGGACAGGAAAGGCACGCGTATTTTTGAGAGTGCTTCATGCAAAGCATCTTTTTCTTTTTCAAAAGGGAAGGTCAACTGATGCCAGTCAAGTGGGGTGTGTGTGGCCCAATTAGTGGCAACGAGGGAGACTGTGGTTGGAGTCCCCTCGCTGTGTTTCTAAAAGAACCAAGATGAACAAGTCATGGCTCTCAGAGGACTTTTCTTCCCCTGGGTCAGCCAGGGGACGGGAAAGGTACGCGTATTTTTGAGAGTGCTTCATGCAAAGCATCTTTTTCATTTTGAAAAGGGGCATCAACTGATGTCAGTCAAGTGGGGTGTGTGTGGCCCAATTAGTGGCAACGAGGGAGACTGTGGTTGGAGTCCCCTCGCTGTGTTTCTAAAAGAACCAAGATGAACAAGTCATGGCTCTCAGAGGACTTTTCTTCCCCTGGGTCAGCCAGGGGACGGGAAAGGCACGCGTATTTTTGAGAGTGCTTCATGCAAAGCATCTTTTTCTTTTTCAAAAGGGAAGGTCAACTGATGCCAGTCAAGTGGGGTGTGTGTGGCCCAGTTAGTGGAAACGAGGGAGACTGTGGTTGGAGTCCCCTCGCTGTGTTTCTAAAAGAACCAAGATGAACAAGTCATGGCTCTCAGAGGACTTTTCTTCCCCTGGGTCAGCCAGGGGACGGGAAAGGCACGCGTATTTTTGACAGTGCTTCATGCAAAGCATCTTTTTCTTTTTCAAAAGGGAAGGTCAACTGATGCCAGTCAAGTGGGGTGTGTGTGGCCCAGTTAGTGGAAACGAGGGAGACTGTGGTTTGAGTCCCCTCGCTGTGTTTCTAAAAGAACCAAGATGAACAAGTCATGGCTCTCAGAGGACTTTTCTTCCCCTGGGTCAGCCAGGGGACGGGAAAGGCACGCGTATTTTTGAGAGTGCTTCATGCAAAGCATCTTTTTCTTTTTCAAAAGGGAAGGTCAACTGATGCCAGTCAAGTGGGGTGTGTGTGGCCCAGTTAGTGGAAACGAGGGAGACTGTGGTTGGAGTCCCCTCGCTGTGTTTTACATGCTTTTAGAAGGGCATGACATGGCTTGGAGGTTGACTTTCAGCATCTGCAAACTGTTGGCTACCAAAATGCTGCCTTTCCAACACCTGTGGTTATAGACAATGAGGAACATACTGATGAAGATGAGACGCAGATACCCGATTGGGATGACAACTTAAATATTCGGTCAGGGCAAGAAGAGGCTCGGTCTGAGGGAGAGGGGAGTGCAAACACAACAATTGATGATGAAGTTCTAGATCCCACCTACTGTCAACCCATAGTCAGACACTCGAGGAGGTCAACAGAGGCGGTGGAGGAGGATGCAACCGACGACGAAGTTACCTTGCGCCTTCCTGGACACAGTCGGAGCACTGGTAGCACGTCTACAACTGCATCCTCAGCCACCACTCTGCCTCTGAGCATTATTCGGGGTGGATCAACAGGTCGCATGGCCTCTAAGCCTTGCCTAGCCTGGTCCTTTTTTGACATAGAAAAAGATCGCCCAAATTATGTGATCTGTAAAATTTGTCATGGTTCTCTTAGTAGAGGTCAAAACCTCAGCAGTTTGACAACTTCTTCCATGAATCGTCACATGAATAAATATCATATGGCCCGGTGGGAAGCTCACCGTGCTGCAATGCGGCCTAGCGGAGTGAACCATCCACCGCCTGCCCCTTCCAGTGCATCTGCGCGCTCGTCATCTTCTAGGACTGTGGGGACAGCTGTCACACCTGTTTTTCCACCCACAACTTCCACCACTGTAACCGCAACAGGCTGTTTGCTTAGTAGGTCGTCAGTTGGTTTGGAAGGGGAAACAAGTGAGTGTGTACAGCTCTCTCAGACATCGATAGCACCAACGTTGGATGAAGGCAACATCATGTCTCCGCCTGCACTTTCCTCACAAACCTGCATTTTTCCAGGGACACCCTACTCAACACCGTCTACACACAGCAGCCAGATCTCTGTCCCTCAGATGTGGTCAAATAAAAGGCCACTTCCTGCGACCCATGACAAAGCTAAGAGGTTGACTCTATCCCTCTGTAAGCTGTTGGCTACCGAAATGCTGCCTTTCCGCCTAGTGGACACACAGGATTTTAGAGACCTTATGTCTGTCGCTGTGCCCCAGTACCAGATGCCCAATCAACACTGCTTCTCCAAGAAAAGCATGCCCGCGCTACACCAGCATGTCGCACACAACATCACCACTTCCTTGAGAAACTCTGTGTGCGACAGGGTGCATTTCAACAGAGATACTTGGACCAGTAAGCATAGACAGGGTCATTACATGTCACTGACTGGGCACTGGCAAACTATGGTGAGAGATGGAGAAGGGTCTGCTGTACAAGTCTTGCCGTCCCCACGAGTTGTTTCAATCCTTCTTCTGTATGTAGAAGTTAATACACTGCTTCTGCCTCTTCAACCTTGTGTGGGTCCTCCACCTTGGCGCAAACCCTGTGTGGTCAGGCCACCCTTCCTTGTAACTGCGCACAAGGACTACCACACACCTCCTTACTATGCTGGCAGCAGAGCTCAATGCCATCAGGCGGTCAAAGTTTTACTTTGAAATGTATGGGAAATGTGAGTCACACCGCTGAGAAGTTGTGAACGGTTAGCTCTGGATACCGAGTTTCATCAATGGTTGTCTCCACTCAACCAGCAGCCAGGGAAGGCCGGGTGCGACAATGATGCAAACATGGGTGCGGTCCTTCGCTGTGACAATGTGACACACATGCCTTGTGTGGTTCACGTGTTGAACCTGGTTTTCCAGCAATTTTTAAAGCACTATCCTGGCCCACATGGCCTTATGCAGAGAGCACGGTGTAACGCCTTCCTTGATCCACACACTCAGATGGGCTGTTAATGATAGGCTAGAGGGAAGCCACTCACCAAGCAGGACCCCTAGAACCCTGAAACCCTTTAACCCCTATACAGGGATTAGGAATTGCACAGGGCCCAAGGTGATTAATACCTGTGGAAGGCTGCAGTTCCAGAGAATAGTAGTCAGGCAGGGTCAAAACATTAATTGAGGAACAGGAACAGAATGGGACGGCCAGGACTTAATCAGAAAACAAGCAGAGGTGAAATGCGGATCGGCCAACAAGGTACATAAACAGCAAGCAGGAAAAGTAGTCAGGTAACAAGCACACAAAATCATAAAACTGAACTGGGGGTAAAAGTAACCAGAGGTCATAGCTATGTCTGGCAGTGGTCTGCAGACAGGATGGGCATAAAAAAGGGTGTGGTGTCTTCCCATTGGTTGTAGCTGAATGATGGTATTTCATCTGTGAGATACCCACCAGCTACATTCAGCCAGAGATTCTGCATCTGTCAAGGTAATGCAGCCCAGTGGGTGAGCATAACCTGCGTCCACCTGCGCCGCTGGCATCGACTCCTCTCCCATCATCAGCACTATTCATGAAAGGAACACGTTGTCACCTGGTGACCGGAGTACAAATTGACGGAGCGTACTCCGTTGGTGACTTAACAGCCGTGTGCGGCAATGATGCAAACCTGGCTGCGGGCCATCGTCAGGGCAATGTGACACACGTGCCTTGTATGGCTCACGTGTTGAACCTAATTCTCCAGCAATTTTTAAAACACCATCACGGCCTACATGGCCTTGTGCAGCGTGCACGCTCGCTATGTGCTCACTTCCATCGTGCGCACACAGCAGCTCAACAACTTTTGTCGCTACAGAAGTCTTTAGGTCTGGTGGTTAAACGCCTGAAATGCGATGTGCCCACACGCAGGAATTTGAATCTGCACATGTTGCAGCGTTTGTGGCAGCACCGCCGAACCCTGCTGCAATACGTTATGACATATAGCCTGGGATAACTTGATCCAGAGGTGGTGCAGATCACGCTGCTGGAGTGGTGTCAGATCAAGGACCTATGCACCCTGCTACACAGTTTTGAAATGTCGACGAAGATGTTTAGCACTGACAATGTCATTCTCAACGTGACAATTCTGGTCATCTACATGATGGAGCACACTGTAATTATTATTCGGAGTCAGGTGTTGGGACAAGAGGAAGGGGAGGAAGTACAGGAGGAGTCATATGCGGAAGGGATAACAAGATCTACGAGGTCCAGATGGTCAGCGGCACCTATGCGGCAGTCATGGTGAGGGAGAGGGATTAACAAGGGCGCATAGTATCAGCAAAAAGTGTTGAGGAAGGTGCAGGAGCCCATGAAGAAATGGAGGACGAACTTGCGATGGGCATGGAAGACTCAGCAGATGAGTGAGAGCTTGCTCACATTTCGGTTGTGCGAGGTTGTGGGGAGAGGGCAGAGGAAGGAGGCACGATTCTCACCTCTCTGCCACCAACACACCAAGGACTTGGTCCTCCTGGATGCACAAGACACATGAGCGCCTTCTTGCTGCACTACCTACAACATGACCCTCGGATTGTACGAATTCAAAGTAATCCAGAATACTGGGTTGCCACACTGTTAGATCCCCGGTACAAGACAAAATTTGGCAAAATAATTCCTGCCATAGAAATGGACGCACGTATACAGGAGTATCTGCAGAATGTGGTACGCAATCTTAGATCTACTTTTCCACTAAACAGTAAACACCAGTGCTGCACAGAGTGAATCTCAACGCTTTGTCATGGATAGGAGGAAATGGTCTTTTACTTGTCCACATCTGAGGGACCGAGGGCTGGCTGCTGTGCTGAGATGGCGTTGAGTACGGTGCCCCTGCAGAGTTGCACTTTTGGTCATATACCAAAATGAGTTGAAAAAGGACAGATGCTGGTGGAAAGGGGAACAGGTGTGTTGGAAAGGGGAAAAAAGTTTTGGTCCGTGGATTTGGTGGTTAAGCAACAGTAACATTTGCTGAAGAAACACCATCTGTTACAGTGGGACTGGCAGATTTGGATAAAGTGGTATATACTATGTTACCGCTATATAACGAAAATTAATAAGAAAAGAAAGAGAAAGGTATATATCCCCATCAGCAGTCAGTGTCCACCGTGCTCCCAGTTGGAAAAGGAGAGGTTGGCAACTGGAAGGTTTGGTGGAGGATACAGAGCTGTGTGGCTATGAAACTAATAGTAGCCTGAACCGAGTTAGACGCCATTCAGATCTGGAGACTGTGAGCCCTGTTAGCGTCACAGGGTCCACATGCCCACCCAGCCCAGGAACTCCCTGTTAACAACACAGGGGCCATTGAGTACGCTGACCGTGTGCGTAGGGGCACACCTGTGGACAGCAGGCGCATCAGCAGCAGCAGGCCTGTTAATGCCACTGGGCTGCACAAGCAGGACTGGTAGGACAGGAGCTTGTCTTAACCGTTCTGCGTTACCAACTGTGGTGGTGGCCTGCATCGACACCCTATACTTGCCTACCTCAGGCCTAAAGCTGCAATGGGTTCAACACATGGAGGTGTGCTCTTTCGGAGCATAATAGAAGACTGCGCACCTCCTTGTTGGCTCCAGCACCTTTTATAACCTGGGTCCGCCCCAAACCAGGGTGAACCACAATGCACCTCCTGGAGACAAAAGTAGAGTGACACGTCATGAGTGGCATAACTAGCGTCCTATTTGGAACCGCAACTTCAATGATGACCTCATGGCTGCCATGACCCAAACACCTCACCAGTCATCGTCTGACCATCAATAATGCGGTGACAAGTCATAGGGGTGGGCCTCTGCAAGCCATTTGGGAGGACACCTGATGCCCTGTGGTCTATATGTGCCCCCCCCACATCAGGGGCAGGGCCAAAGAGTTCATTACCGGACCTAGTCTCTGATGCAGTAAGTGCCTGAGCATGCTCAGTAGCATGAAATACAGTCTCTGAAAAAAGACTATCAGCTTTAGCATGGTGTCTAGGCACAAAACAGGACTTAGACCCGGCACGGAATGCAAGCACCTGTGCAAAGAGGCTTTTCACACTTAGTGTGGGAGCATGCGCTGTATCCCGAAATGAAGACTTAGCGTCAGGAATAGCACAGTCAGGCTGAGCATACTCACTAGGCGAAACACTGTAATTAGGCTGCAGCTGGGGTAAATCGGCACACGCATGCGCACTAGCTGCCTCTCCACACTTAGACGTGGAGGGGAAATTGCTCTTGGAGATGCTGTCTATGAACAGAAGGAAAAGCTAAAGGAAGCCTGACTTTCTATCCCTCCGAATTATGAAATGCAGCAATGAATTCCATGAGTTTGCTATAACATTAGCGTAGCAAAATGTGCATGAGGGTGTCATGTAGAGGTGCTATAAATAGCTTGGCACCAGTGGGGCACTAATGGAATACAACAGCCAGTTCTATGATGCCACTAAATGGCAGTATTTTTTGCTATCATTATAGCTTATTAAAAACAGAGCAGGAGGGTGTCATGCAGAGGTGCTAGAAATAGCTTTGCACCAGTGGGGCACTAATGGAATACAACAGCCAGTTCTATGATGCCACTAAATGGCAGTATTTTTTGCTATCATTATAGCTTATTAAAAACAGAGCAGGAGGGTGTCATGCAGAGGTGCTGCACATAGATTTGCACTAGTGTGACTAGACAAAAGTCCAATAGCCACGTTTAGGATGCCACTAGGTACACTGACTGTTTGCTAGTATAATGGCTTAGTTAAAAAGAGTTGGAGTGTGCAATGCAGGCAGACGTGCTGCAAATATCTTTGCACTACTGTGACTACACAAAAGTCCAATAGCCACGTTTAGGATGCCACTAGGTACACTGACTGTTTGCTAGTATAATGGCTTAGTTAAAAAGAGTTGGAGTGTGCAATGCAGGCAGACGTGCTGCAAATATCTTTACAATAGTGTGAATAGACAAAAGTACAATAGCCACGTTTAGGATGCCACTAGGTACACTGACTGTTTGCTAGTATAATGGCTTAGTTAAAAAAAGTTTGAATGTGCAATGCAGGCAGACGTGCTGCAAATATCTTTACAATAGTGTGAATAGACAAAAGTACAATAGCCACGTTTAGGATGCCACTAGGTACACTGACTGTTTGCTAGCATAATGGCTTAGTTAAAAAGAGTTGGAGTGTGCAATGCAGGCAGACGTGCTGCAAATATCTTTACAATAGTGTGAATAGACAAAAGTACAATAGCCACGTTTAGGATGCCACTAGGTACACTGACTGTTTGCTAGTATAATGGCTTAGTTAAAAAGAGTTGGAGTGTGCAGAGGACAGGAGGGTACAGTGCCAGGATTGTGGGGCTCTGGGTAGAGTAATGGAAGCCTGCCTTTCTGTTCCCTCCTAATGGTGAAATGCAGCGACGAAATCCCTGACCTTGGCTACACAGACACTGTCTCTGTTTTCAGGACCTGTCACCTATGGCTCTGACCCTACCGGTTTGAGCCCTTAAAAGGACTGATAGAAAGTGCTCTCCCTAAGCTGTCTAATGCTGTGCATGGAGCGCATACAGCTGTATCGGTGATAGGACTCAGGAGGACGGAGCTGCGACAGTGATGTCTGACACCAAAGACGCAGAAGAGATAATGGCGTCCTGGAGGAAAATGTCCGGTTTTATAATGCAGGGACATGTGACATGGACATCCTATCACACATGCCGTTGCTTCTCTGGCTAAAAGTCCACTTAGCTGTGTGTGTCTGGGATTGGCTGATATGCTGGCCCGCCCCACAAGACGCGCGCGCTTAGGGAAAGGAAGACAAGGAAAAACAAAAAAAAATGGCGATCGCCATTATAGAAACAGCAGTGATCTGAAGGCGCTGTTCCCGCACACTATACACTGAAATGTCATAATAGTGTGATTCACAGAGTGACTTACACTATTACAGCGGAAACCAAGCTAGGAATTAGCTGTTTTTTTGCTGCTAGAACCGTTCTCGAACGTTTCTAGAACTATCGAGCTTTTGCAAAAAGCTCGAGTTCTAGTTTGATCTAGAACAGGCCCCAAAATCACTCGAGCCTAGAACTGGAGAACATCGAACCACGAACCGCGCTCAACTCTATTCCTCAGGCTAGTGTGCCCACAGTTCTACGGTCTTACCATGACGGTGCTGGGCACTTTGGGTGGAAGAAGCTGGAGATGCTGTTAAGAGAGCGGTTCTATTGGAGTGGGATGCGGGAGTCTGTGGAGGCCTGGTGCCGAGAGTGTGGTCCCTGTGCACTGAGAAGAAGGGATGAGGCCAGCCAGAAGGCCCCTCTACGCCCAATCATTACCCATCAGCCGCTGGAGTTGGTCGCCCTGGACCACGTCAAGCTCACCCCTAGCTGAAGTGGGTACACCTACGCCCTGACCATCGTAGACCACTACTCGAGATTCATGGTGGTTGTCCCAGTCAAAGACCTGACCAGCCATACTGCCGCTAGAGCATTCCAGGCCTACTTTTGCCGACCGCACGGGTACCCGGAGAGGGTGCTTACCGATCGGGGCCCGGCTTTTGAAGCGGAGGTGTTTCAAGAATTCTGCCAGTTGTACGGCTGCAAGAAGATTTGGACCACGCCTTACCATGCCCAGACTAATGGCATGTGTGAGAAGATGAACCATCTGGTCCTGGGTCTCCTTAAGACGCTACCGTTAGAAGAGCGGAACCTGTGGCCAGAAAAGCTGCCTGACCTGGTCGACATGTACAATAACATTCCCTCTAGCTCTACCAAATGTACACCAGCGTATTTGATGAGAGCCCGGCCGGGCCGGTTGCCGGTGGACCTAGAAATGGACTTGGAAGCTCCAGAGGACCTTCCTTCGACTACTGGTTGGGACATTCGGCGGAGAACGCAGTACCGACAGGTCCAGGAGTACGTGGAATGGAACCTGTGTCGGAGTCGGGAACAGCAAGAACAGTACTTCAACAGGCGGGCTCCAGCTGGTCCCTTTAAACCTGGAGATGTAGTGCTAAAACAGAAAAGAAGAACCCATAAGCTTGATGACCAGTGGGAGAAAACCCCGTATGTCATACAACCCACTGAGTGGGAGAATGAGAAGGCCTACCAGATCAGTTGTGACCAGGGGAAGACTTCGGCCACAGTTTCCAGGGACCACCTGAAAAGGTGCCCATCTCCATTGAAGGTGGCAGCTGAAGTTCCGGCCCCCAGACCAACCGGGGAGAAAGAAAAAGAGGTGATCCACACGGTAATGGGTGACTTCCCAGCGGACAGGCCTACGCAGAATGGCGCGGTGATTATTCCGGTAAAAATTTTCCCACAACCCGTGAAGGAAAAGGAGACGGAAGTAACCGCTAGTGAACCAGTGCCCAGGGCTGCACCTGTACCTAGTCCCCTTGGGTCTCTGCCTGCCCCACACGATATACGGGAAGAGGAACAGGTTGTCTCCTCTGTCCCCTTGCCTGTAACTACTGACATTGGGCCCCGAAGGTCCACACGCTCCAACCTAGGTAGGCCCCCCGCTTAGGTATAGGGAAACCGACATTTAGGGGTGCAACCTGTTGATTGTGTAAATATGTGAGTGAATGACAGTGAATCAAACCGAAAAATCACCTGATTACCGTCCGAGAAGAGAACTGTCCCCGTTGGGACTGGAGTTGCCCTGTTGTTAAGTTCATTCCCATACCCACATGAGAAACTGCTCATGGACATGGCCGAGAACTAGCAGACCACCCACAAACTTGTGGGCCTGTAAATAATGTTGTGGGATGGATACCATTGCCGCCTCCGGAGAGGCACATTGGAGGAAGGGCCCGCAGCAGAGCAGGCTAGGGCCCAGCCACCACCTGGACCGGTGGCCATCCTCTGGGGGTCAGGGGTCCCCCTTGGACGTGGGGTCCCCTGAAGTGACTGTCGGGTGCGAGTTACCGTACCCGTTCCCGCTCGGGCAGCCTGAACCTGGACTGGGGTCAAGGGGTGCTGCCCACTTCTTAGGGGCAGCATCAGGGCTAGGTTGCTTGGGTGGGAGAGCGGAAAACATCTGTCCGTCCGTCATTATTAAAAATGTTTTTATGTGCAATGCTGAAGTGACCAGAAGAATGCTTATGTTTTATATGTTTACTGTTTACATGTTATTTATATTTTCACAGTTGAAAAATAAAACCGGTGATGGACGGGCAGTCCGCGGACAGTCTGCATTTCACCAAGGGGAAATGTGGCGCTTTGGACTAGCCAGGTCGTCACAGGTAACACACATACACCCCCACCCCCACTAGACAGTAACATTAGCCAAACACAAAACCCTTGTTGCCTCCCTCTAGGGTCTGATGTCCACACCAGGTAGGGCGGAGCCAAGCGGCTGGCCCCACCCACTGAGGAGTTCACAGGCCTGGAGGCGGGAAAAGGAGACGTTTAGTCCATACCTTGGTGCGGGCCTTCGCCGGGGCAATGTGCACACTTGCCTTGTATGGCTCACGTGTTGAACCTGGTTGTCCAGCAATTTTTAAACCACTATCCCGGCCTACATGGGCTTCTGCAGAGGGCACGTTCGCTATGTGCTCACCCCGCAGCTCAACGACTTGCATTGCCTCAGAAGTCTTTCGGCCTACCGGTTCACCATCTGAAATGCGATGTGCAGACACGCAGGTATTTGAATCTGCACATGTTGCAGTGATTGTGGCAGCACCGCCAAATCCTGCTGCAATATGTCGCGGGCGGCGGGGCGCTGCGCTCGCTAATGCTCGGGTCCGGCGCTGCTGCTGCTGCTCGGTGGCTCGAGCAGTGGGCCGGATCCGGGGACTCGAGCGGCGCTCCTCGCCCATGAGTGAAAAGGGGGGTTGGGTTGTTTTGGGGATTTGGTCCGTGACGCCACCCACGGGTTGTGGTGAAGATGGGCACCACCGCTGCTGGTGACGGGGATCCCGGGAGCGATGGTAGGGAGCAGCTGGGATGTTGTTTTCCCCCTCCGTGGGTAGGGGTTGGTGGTCCCGGGGCTCGGTGGTGTGACGGGGAGGCAGGGTAGGTGAGGTGCAGGGTTGCAGGGACAGCGCGGCGCGGTGCCGGATGGCACGGGTGTACTCACTCAGCAAGAGATGCACAAAGTCTCCGGTAAACCAAACGGCTGGATGGACGGGTCCCGCAGTCGGCTGAAGTGTCTCTCCTCGGACAGGTGATGGTGGCTGTCTTTCCATGCACCTTTGTGTACTGTCTTGACTACAATGGGTCCCCAACGGTAGTCCACTCCCCGGTGTATGGATGCCGGAGGAGCCCGTTTGCCCACAGGCGCTGGCCCTTGGGTCTCTAGCCTTTGGCGGTAGCTGTATTCCCTCACGGTGCGGACGGTTGCCTTCTAACGGGTCTTTGGTTGTTAGGAAACCCCTGGGGTTCCTGTCACACTCGGTTTTGACTGTTGACAGCGACTCCAAGCCTAGTCAGGGTCCGATGACCCTGCCTGTGTGTGCTGGCTTCACTTCGCTCCTCGGTCTGTACCGGCGGGCCACCGCCCGACCCCGGTCCCACGGTTCCGAGTTGATCCACCACTCCTGCAGACGGCCACCACCGTCTGCCAACCTTGCTGTTAGTGCATGGGCTACAAACCCAGACACTCTCTACTTTACTCCTCTCACTTCAATCTCCCATTGTCGCACATGGCCTTCTCTAGCTGCAGGTTGAGTGGAGACAACCATTGATGAAACTTGTTCTCCAGAGCTAAACGTCCACAACCCCTCAGCGGTGTGACTCACATTTCCCATACATTTCAAAGTAAAGAGTTGACCGCCTGATGCCGTTGAGCTCTGCTGCCAGCATAGTAAGGAGCTGTGTGGGATTCCTTGTGCACAGTTACAACGCGGGTGGCCTTACCAGACAGGATTTGGGCAGAGGTGGAGGACCAAGACGAGGTTGAGGAGGCAGAAGCAGTGGAGGAACTTCTACATACAGAGGATTGATGCACAACTCGTGGGGACGTCAAGACTTGTACAGCAGACCCTTCTCCATCTCTCACCATAATTACCCAGTGCCCAGTCAGCGACATGTAACGCCCCTATCCTTGCTTACTGGTCCAAGTATCTGTGGTGAAATGCACCCTGTCACACACAGAGTTTCTCAAGGAAGCGGTGATGTTGTGTGCGACATGCTGGTGTAGTGCAGTCACACTTTTCTTGGAGAAGTAGTGGCGACTGGGCATCTGCTGTTGGGGCACTGCAATGGACATAAGGTCTTGAAAATCCTCTGTGTCCACCGGGCGTAAAGGCAGCATATATACATACAACATACAACATACAGCATACAACAGCTTGCAGATGCTGAAAGTCAACCTCTTACGCATGTCATGCTCTTCTAAAATCATGTAAAACACAGCAAGGGAATTTGAACAAGACTCAATTTTTTCCAAAAATTTGGCCACAGACACCACTTAAGTGACATCAATTGTCCCACAGTTGCAAACTTAAAATGGTTATTTGCATGAAGCACATTCAAAAATCCACAAGCTTTTAGTCTCCCCAGGATGATACAGGGGTAGAAAAGTCCTTGCGGATCCATGACTTGTTCATCTTGATTGAACGATCATCTAAAACACAGCAAGGGGACTCCAACAAGAGTCTCCATTTTTTAAAAAAAATTTGGCCACAGACACCACTTAAGTGGCATCAATTGTCCCATAGTTGCAAACTTAAAATGGTTATTTGCATGAAACACAATAAAAAATACACAAGCCTTTACTCTCCCAGTATGACACGGGTAGAAAAGTCCTTGCGGATCCATGATTTGATCATCTTGGTGAACTTTAGTCTGTCCACATTGTCACTGGACAGACGTGTGCGCTTATCTGTCAGCACACCTCCAGCAGCACTGAATACACATTACAAGAGAACGCTGGCTACGGGACACAACAAGATCCCCAAGGCGTAAGTGGCGAGCTCAGGCCATTTTTCCAGATTGGAAGCCCAAAATGAGCAAGACTCAAGTTGCACAGTCATGGCATCGATGTTCACTTGCAGATACTCCTATATCTGTGTCTCCTCCTCCTTTTACTCGTCCAGCTCTTTTCTTTCAGCATATGTACTTTTCCATGTGTTTGTGGGGGGTCTTTTGAGTTGTTTGTCACCTTTTGGACATCTTAGAAGGTGTTTTCTATGTGTTTGTATCTGTTTGTGTTTGCCTTCCATTGTTTTTAATGGGCTTCGAAGGTGTTCGTCGAACGTTCGACGAACACACCCGCCGTTCGACGAACTCAAACACTAGGGGGGTGGCTCATCTCTACTCATTAGAATGTATAATTTTAAATGTTCTGTGTTAATTACCATTTTTGTAAGTACAATAAAATGTTAAAGAAGGTACCATAATGAGTCACTAATGGATGTTTGTCTCTAATCTTTAGTTGCAGGACATGTGAGAAAACATAGAGGCAACTCAGGACAGAAGTAATGGCTTATAGACATATCACTGTTGATGGCACGCTGGTGGGAGTATGAATTTGATCCACATAATTTTATAGTTTTAAGGTTGAAAGATGGCACAAGTCCATCAAGTTCAACTTATAACTAGAGATGAGCGAACTGGCCGTGGTTCGGCTCGAGTTCGGTTCGCCGAACGGAGGTCTCGTTCGAGTTCGGTTCGTCGAACGTTCGACGAACCAAACTCGAACCTATAGGATATAATGGGAGGCAATCACAAACACATAAAAATGCATGATAAATGTACACAAACAGTTAATAAACATTTCCATAACACTTACCGGTCCCCGCGATCTCTCCTGCACTCTGTCTCCTGCTGCTATTCCATCCGATGATCGCTGAATCCTCCCGGTGACCAGCACTGCCAGCAGTAATGCAGGACCTATCGTGACGTCAAAATAGCCATGTGACCAGTCACGTGGCTATTATCTCATTGGCTACAGACTGGTCACATGACTATGACGCGTCATGTAGGACCTGCGAGTGCATCTCTCCGGTACACGGTGCACATTTGTGTATCGCCGTGTACCGGCGACATGCTCTAGCACACGGTCGACTCCCCGTTCCGTTAGGGACCGGCTGACACAGCCGGTCATTAACGGAGATCACCGTTGCCATAGCAACGCAGTTAGCGGTGACGTCACCGCTAACCGCGGCTCCGTGAGCACCGTTGCTATGGCAACGCATCTGTCAGTGTTACCGCTGACAGCCAGCAGCACTGATCACTCACGGAGTGAAGGCTGCACGCTGCTTCCCGTGCAGCCTTCACGGAGTGAAGGCTGCACGGGGAGCAGCAGCGTCTTCCCCCATGCAGCAGTGATGGAGCAGAGCTGCATTTGTTGAACGAGAAAGACAGAAGACCATGGATCGTGGAGGGCTTACAGGGGGTAATAAAGATGGAGTCTCTAATGTGTCTGTGTATTTATTTCTATTACAGTATTTTTTCTCTGTGTGGTGTCTTTTTTTTAACCCTTTATTGGAGATTCTTAATGGCCGGGTCAAATGTGCCTGACATCTCTGGCTTAATACTAGCTAGTAAAACAAAGCTAGTATTAACTCATTATTACCCAACAAGCCACCCGGCTTCAGGGCTGTTGGAAGAGTTGGATACAGCGCCAGATGATGGCGCTTCTATGAAAGCGCCATTTTCTGGGGCGGCTGCGGACTGCAATTCGCAGCAGAGGTGCCCAGAAACCTCGGGCTAACCTGTGCTGCGGATTCCAATCCCCAGCTGCCTAGTTATACCTGGCTGGACACAAAAATGGGGCGAAGCCCACGTCATTTGTTTTTTAATTATTTCATGAATCAAAAATACCACGGAGCGCTACGTCATTTTTTTTAAAGATTTATTTTTACAGCACTGTGATGTCCAGCAATCAAAATACAGGGAAGCCCATTTTGTTTTTAGTTATTTAAATAAATAATTAAAAAAAATATATATGGGCTCCCTCCCTCTAGCTAAGGGTAATCCAAGCAGCTACTGGCTGCTAACCCCCACTGCTTGGTGTTACCTTCACTGGCAATGGAATATCCAGGGAAGCATTTTTTATTTTTTTTGCCAAAAAACTACAAAAAAAGGACGTGAGCTTCGCCATATTTTTGTATGCTAGCCAGGTATAGCAGGCAGGTGCTGGAAGAGTTGGATACAGCGCCAGAAGATGGCGCTTCTATGAAAGTGCCATTTTCTGAGGCGGCTGTAGACTGCAATTCGCAGCAGTGGGGCCCAGAAAGCTCAGGCCAACCTGTGCTGCGGATTCCAATCCCCAGCTGCCTAGTTGTACCTGGCTGGACACAAAAATGGGGCGAAGCCTACGTCATTTGTTTTCTAATTATTTCATGAAATTCATGAAATAATAAAAAAAGGGCTTCCCATTATTTTTGGTTCCCAGCCGGGTACAAATAGGCAACAGGGGGTTGGGGGCAGCCGTACCTGCCTGCTGTACCTGGCTAGCATACAAAAATATGGCGAAGCCCACATAATTTTTTCAGGGGGCAAAAAACTTCTGCATACAGTCCTGGATGGAGTATGCTGAGCCTTGTAGTTCTGCAGCTGGTGTCTGTCTATATGGAGAAGAGCAGACAGCAGCTGCAGAACTACAAGGCTCAGCATACTCCATCCAGGACTGTATGCAGAAGTTTTTTGCCCACCAAAAAAATGACGTGGGCTTCGCCGTATTTTTGTATGCTAGCCAGGTACAGCAGGCAGCCCGTGGCTGGACATCACAGTGCTGTAAAAATAAATCTTTAAAAAAAATGACGTAGCGCTCCACGGTATTTTTGATTCTCAGCGCAGATAAAGCAGACAGCTATGGGTTGCCACCCCCATCTGCCTGCAGTTACCTTGGTTGGCAATCAAAATACAGGGAAGCCCATTAATTTTTTTCTATTTAAAAAATAGTTAAAAAAAAATGACATTGGGTACCCCCATTTTTGATAGCCAGCTAGGGTAAAGCAGACGGCTGTAGCCTGAAAACCACAGCTGGCAGCTTTACCGTGGTTGGGGATCCAATGTGGAGGTCCCCCCAAGCTCTTTTTTTATAATTATTTTATAAATATTAATAATTACACAAAAAAAGTAGGGTCCCCCCCAAATTGGATCACCAGCCAAGGTAAAGCGGACAGCTGTGGTCTGGTATTCTCAGGGTGGGAAGGTCCATAGTTATTGGGCCTGCACAGCCTAAAAATAGCAGGCCGCAGGCACTCCAGACGTGGCGCATCCACTAGATGCGCCAATCCTGGCGCTTCACCCCAGCTTATCCCGTGCCCTGGTGCAGTGGCAAATGGGGTAATAAATCGGGTTGATACTAGCTGTAAAGTCACCTGAGAACAAGCCCAGTAGTTTGTGATGTCATGGCGTCTATTAGATACCCAACATCATAAACTGTCAGTACTAACAAAAAAAAATCGACAAAAGAAATTTATTTGAAAAAACAGTCCCCAAAACATTTCCTCTTTCACCAATTTATTGTAAGAAAAAAAATAAAGGGGTCCCACGACGACTCTGGACCATCTAGAATATGGGGGGCAGACACTCAGGGAACGTATCCCCCATTTTCTAGGAGTGCGGACCCTTCATGTGAGGAGTGTGGGTCTAATGAATCTGCACTCACTCTCCCCGGGTCCACAGCAGCAGAGTCCATGTTGTAATGGTTGCTACCAAAGCTGCAATGCCCTGCTCATGAGGTAAGGGCATGCCTAATCAAGAGAACTATTCTACATTTCCAAATATTGGTATTTGCTGATATTATTGCTATTCCACCTACTATATATTGGGGATAGGATCTTGGAGATGGAATACCCCTTTAAGTCCAGTTATCCAGCTGAATGAATACTTAACAACAGATCTTGCTATTTAGATGTGTTTTCTTGTGGCGTATAACGGACTCTCATGTTTGGTAGTCGTTCAGCAGGGAAACTATAAAAGCAAATCCCTCCATTTGGAAATGTAGTATATAGCTCTCCTGATGAATTATGTTCCTTACCTCATGAGCAGGGCATTGCAGTAATAATAATAATTTATTCATTTATATAGCGTTATTAATTCCATAGCGCTGTATGTCTTTGGAGTGTGGGAGGAAACCGGAGTACCCGGAGGAAACCCACGCAAACACGGGGAGAACATACAAACTCCTTGCAGATGGTATCCTTGGTGAGAATTGAACCCTGGACCTCAGCGCTGCAAGACTGCAGTGCTAACCACTGAGCCACCGTGCCGCCCATTTAGCTTACAGATGCATAACCACCACTCACTGTGTCTGAACACAGGAAGCTGAGCTGACAGCCGCTCCGTGCATGCGGCAGCGTCTATTGTGAAGGAGAGGGCCGTGGGGAAATCAACGCTGCACAGGTACCGTGGGACACCGGGGAACACCGGTGGGGTTATAGGGGGTGACCTGGCAGGGCCTGGGGAGGAGTTTTCTGTCGCATGTGTCATGGCACATGCGACAGAAATCAGAAGAGTAGGGTGAATGCGGCCGGCACGCTGCTGTGCGCGTGGCCATCTTGGATTTCTGGGAGGGCATCAGGGGGGGCACTTTGGCGACACCGGGGGACCGGAGGGGACCTGGGAGGAGATTTATCATGTTTGTTCATGCCAGATGGGAGATAAATCATTTTTTACCAGCGCTGTCATTTACTGTAACGTGATCATCGGTGTACGGTGTATACCTGTGATCACGTGTGCGGGGACCGGAAAAAACGTCCTGAATCATGATCTCCAGGGTCTCAGCTAGCCCTGAAACCCCGGAGATTTTCTGACGCTGGGGAACGTTATTCACTTATTTCTGCCTGCTGTTTATAAACGGCAGATCAGAATAAGGCTACATTAACACGACCGATCCATTTTTGCGGTCTGCAAAAAACAGTCCGGTTTTTTTCACAGGTGCATCCGTGTGGCATCCGTTTCCGTTCCGTAGATGGTCCGTATGTCATCTGTTTGTCATCCGTGTGCCTTCCGTTTTTTTTGTGTACTGCAAAAAAACTGAAGGAGGGTAAATGCATAAATTTACCCAGGATCCATAGCTTCATCCTACATGAGGCGGTCACATGTTCACTCCAGTGCCATTTTCTACTGCTTTTCACAGCGTAGAGCGCTCTGGTGATTTTCTTGTGCTTGTGCACTTCATATCAGTCTTTTCTGTCATTATAATGGCAGAAAGACACATAATGTCCCACTCTCCTGCATTTTGTAATGTTGCACCCTTTGTGCCTTTCATGTGGCACTAAGGGGTGCTTAGCTTTGTATTTAGCCAAAAAAATGAAAAAAAAAAAAATGACGTAGGGTTCCCCCTATTTTTGTAGCCAGCTAGGGTAAAGCAGACAGCTGCAGCCTGCAGACCACAGCTGGCAACCTCACCTTGGCTGGTAATCCAAAACTGAGGGCACCCCACGCTGTTATTTTAAATTAAATAAATAATAAAAAAAAAAAACACGTAGGGGTCCCCCCAAAATTGGATCACCAGCCAAGGTAAAGCAGACAGCTGGGGTCTGATATTCTCAGACTAGGGAGGTCCATGGTTATTGGACTCTCCCCAGCCTAAAAATAGCAGGCCGCAGCCGCCCCAGAAGTGGCGCATCCATTAGATGTGCCAATCCTGGTGCTTTGCCCCAGCTCATCCCGCGCCCTGGTGCGGTGGCAAACGGGGTAATATATGGGGTTAATACCAGATGTGTAATGTCACCTGGCATCAAGCCCTGGGGTTGGTGAGGTCAGGCGTCTATCAGATACCCGACATCACCAACCCAGTCAGTAATAAAAAAAAATAGACGATAAACACATTTTTATTTGAAAAAATACTCCCCAATACATTCCCTCTTTAACCAATTTATTAGAAAGAAAAACAAATCCAGGTCTGGTGTAATCCAAGGGGTTGCCATGACGATCCACACTGTCCCAGTCAATGAAGAGCAGGATGTTCCCCATTGGCTGAGAGAGCAGTGCAGTGACCTGAGCTAACATCAATGGGTCAGCCCAGGTCACTGCAGGGCATGACAAGTGCTGCTGTCAGCGAGGTACATTACCTGCGCTAATCTCCTGCACTGCCGACAGCACCTGTCACTGAGTTCAATAACCGCCGCCTTCACAGCCAAGTATCGCGAGAGGCCCGTGACGTCACCGCTAGTCAGTCTCGGGTCGGAAGCGAGAGAAGGTGATGTGACAAGCGGCGGCCATGGAGGATAGTGACAGCGCTGAGGTCGGGACTTCATCACCGCAGGTAAGCCGAGCGGGACCATGTGTGCAGAGTGCCAGGAGGACGTCAGTGTCATGGACTGCATGGCTGGGGACGTGTGTGTGTGTGTGTGTGTGTGTGTGTATGTAGGTGTACATGCCGCGTGCAGGAGGGGGCGGAGCGAGCTGAGCGGGGAAGTGTGGGCTTCCTGCACGTAACTAGGATAAGCATCGGGTTACTAACCAAAGCGCTTTGCTTGGATACCCGATGTTTATCTTGGTTACCAGTTTCTGGCAGTCTGCCAGCGATGGCTCCTGCACACTGTAGCTGTAAAAAGCCCTGCTTTTTGCTGCTAGAACCGTTCTTGAACGTATCTAGAACTATCGAGCTTTAGCAAAAAGCTTGAGTTCTAGTTCTATCTAGAACAGCCCCCAAAATCACTCGAGCAGCGAACTGGAGAACCTCGAACCGCGAACCGCGCTCAACTCTACTTATAACTAAAGTTGAGCGCGGTTCATGGTTCTCCAGTTCGCGGTTCAAGTGATTTTGGGGGGTGTTCTAGACAGAACTAGAACTCAAGCTTTTTTGATAAAAGTTCGTTAGCTCGAGTTACGTTCGAGAACGGTTCTATCAGCAAAAAGCCTAGCTAATTACTAGCTGGCTTTTCACTGTAATAGTGTGAGTCACTCTGTGATTCACACTATTATCAAATTTCAGCGTCTAGTGTGCGGTAACAGCGCATATAGATCACTGCTGCTAGGATAATGGCGACTGCCATTTTTTTTTCTTCTTTCCTTAAGCGTGCATGTAGTGGGGCGGGCCAGCATGTCAGCCAATCCCAGACACACACACGGCTAAGTGTACTTTTTGCCAGACAAGCAAGGGCATGTGTCATAGGCTGTCCATGTCATATGTCCTTGCATTATAAAAACGGACAATTTCCCTCAGGACTCCATTATGTGCCTTCTGCGTCTAGGTGTCAGTCACCGCTCACGCAGCTCCTGTTGCCGGTCCTGCTGTGTACGCTATACACACAGCGCTCTACTCATTAGGGACAGAAGTTTATTTCAGCCCTTTTCAGAGCTAATTACAGCTGGTTTAGAGCCATAGGTGACAGTCAGGACCGTGGAAACGCTGTATACAGCTGCAGATAACAGCGTCTGTGTAGCTAATAGAGATGAGTGAACCGGTCGCGGTTCGGCTCGAGTTCGGTTCGCCGAACAGAGGTATCGTTCGAGTTCGGTTCAGCGAACCGGTTCGGCGATCCGCTCGAACCGCATAGGAAACAATGGGAGGCAATCACAAACACATAGAAACACCTAGAAAACACCCTCAAAGGTGTCCAAAAGGTGAGAAACAACTCACAACACAACACAAACACATGGAAAAGTGACAAGGACATATACTCATGCGAAAACAAAAGAGCTGGACAAGGAAAAAGAGGAGGAGACACAGATATAGGCATTGCAGGCCCTTCTAAAATCATGTAAAAAACCCCAAGGTTACTCCAAATGGAGTCTCCCTTTTTTCCAAAAATTGGGCCCCACACACACCCACCCCTTCAGGGGCAGCACTTGTGCCCCAGTTGTACACTTCACAGGTAGATTTGCATCAAGCACATTCAAAAATACGCCATCCTTAACCGTCCCCAGGATGATCCCGGGGTAGCTAGCAAAGTCTTTCCTTATCCCAGCTCTGTTCATCTTGGATCATTTTTAAAACACTGTAAGCAAGGGTTACTCCAAGCGGAGTCTCCCTTTTTTCCAACAATTGGGCCCCACACACACACCCACCCCTTCAGTGGCAGCACTTGTGCCCCAGTTGTACACTTCACAGGTAGATTTGCATCAAGCACATTCAAAAATACGCCATCCTTAACCGTCCCCAGGATGACCCCGGGGTAGGTAGCAAAGTCTTTGCTGAACCATGACTTGTTTATCTTGGCTCCTTTTAAAAAACACAGCAAGCAAGGGTTACTCCAAGCAGAGTCACCCTTTTTTCCAAAAATTGGGCCCCACACACACCCACCCCTTCAGTGGCAGCACTTGTGCCCCAGTTGTACACTTCACAGGTAGATTTGTATCAAGCACATTCAAAATCCACAAGCATTTACTCTCCCCAGGATGACACAGGGGTAGCAAATTCCTTGTGAATCCATGACTTGTTCATTTTGATGAACGTTAGTCTGTCTACATTGTCACTGGACAGACACGTGCGCTTATCTGTCAGCACACACCCAGCAGCACTGAAGACACGTTCAGAGACAACGCTGGCAGCTGGACACGACAAAATCTCCAAGGCATAAGTGGAGAGCTCTGGCCATTTTTCAAGATTTGAAGCCCAAAATGAGCAAAGTCATGGCATCGATGTTCATTTGGAGATACTCCTGTATCATCCTCTCCAGCTGTTGATTATGTGTCAGACTTGTTGTCTCTGGTGGCCTTGCAAAGGATGGTCTAAAAAAATTATGAAAAGATTCAATAAAATTGCTGTTACCAGCACCATGACCAGCTGAGGGAGGATTCTCCGGTTGTGATGTCTGTGTTACCAAACCCCTTATACTCTAAGAATAAACACACGGACTGCATGCGACTTGGTTCAAAATGGCCACAGCAGCCTTTTATTGCCTATTGTTTACAAACTAACACCTTAGGGACGCCGTCCAACGGGCGACCCCCAAACAACAACATAAAGGTAACAATAGACAATAACATTTACAAGACCCCCCGGGGCAGGCCCAGTCCATAACTACTACTCCCCCTGTCGCCGGCCGCAACACACCGACCCAGAGACGAGGTGCCAATCACCCACGGATTGACACCCCACACCTTGGCAGAACCCCGTGCCTGCCACATCCCGGAACCGAGAGCCACCATACCGAGACAATGACTCCCGGTCCAGCCACCACTCACTTCCAAACCTCTGGACCAGACCTACCCCCCTGCCACAGGACAGGCCACGTGACACCTTACGTGGCCTGGATCCGCCACACACCAAAAGCACGCTCCACGCCATCCTGCAGACCCAACGCCCATAAATCTGCACCAATGTCATTGAGGTGGACACCATCACCCCTCCGAAACTGCCAAGTTGCTGGCTCCAACTCCCTGTGCCTCACCACCAACCCACCATTCCTGGTCATGAACCGAGCAACCACCCGATTCACCTGTGCCCTGGCCTTATTGACCTTGTCTACCGACCGGGCCCCCCTCCACGCCAACCTGGTCACTATGTCGGACCACATGACAATCAAACCAGGGTACTCCTTCCATAACTGCAATAAATCAAGCTTTATATCACGGATAAGATCTTGCGACGCCCGGGCACCCAGATCATTACCCCCCACATGTAACACCAGCACATCCGGAGGCCGCTCGACTTTACAATGGAAATGGAATTCCGGAACCACCCTGGACCATTCCATACCCCGATCACCAATCCACCGGACAGTCGCTTGAGCGCGATCCAAACCCAGCTGCCGACCATTCTGGCGAACCTCAGCCCGACGGGCCCCCCAAAACACGAATGAATGCCCCAAGATCCAGATCAGGCACTTCCCTACAACAAAGTAAAACAAACAGAAAAATCAAAACCAATAACATCACAGCCACCAAAGCAGCTAGAAACAGCCTCTTCACTAACCACCCGCACATGAACGAAATTACCATGCTGCTACATCAACTGCGGTCTTAGATACCGCCGAAAACAGGAAGATTCCCATCTATCAATACGCTTCACCACCTCGTCGCCAAGCCCCCAACGAGCGGCCTCCATAGCCGCCCCAATCCGAAAGGAATGCGACCCGAACTCCTCCGGGCGCTCCCCTGCGTTCCGTAAACTTTGCCGCAGAACCGCCAAAAACTGAAACCTTGAAAAAAAACACCCATTCATGTGCCGCAAAAACGGGCCCGGTAAGCCCCCCCTCATGGCCACAAACCTCTCAACTACACGCACTGGGCACAATTCTTCCCCTAGAACCGCATATAACACCACCCACCTACCACGGCCCAACTGGTCCGTCTTTGACCGACGAATCCGGCACTCCACCTGACCACCGCCCACTCGCACATCCTCGAGCATCAAACCACCACCTGTCACCTTGGACGGGCTCACCAACTCCCCAATCCGGAACGCCCCATAAAAAGCAAGACCAAAAGCCGTTGTAAACAAAACCGTCTCGTATGCCGACTCACAAATACCACTCAGGCCACCCACCATCCGTCGCAACAAACCAAACAAAATAGGACGCCTCCTGTCCCTCTCGCGTACACTGCGGCGGAAACCCCCGTAAAGCCTGTCGAACCCGAAAATCCTGCGAAACATCGCGCTCCCCTCTCATTTTTAACCAAAACGCCACCGCCGCCACCCGATGTGCCACTGCCGACGCCGATCGTCCGGCCGCAAAATCCGTGCACACAATGACAATAAAGCCACCAAGTAATCTACGCTCACCCCATCAAACAACCGACCCACCAACTCCTCCCATTCAGCCCACACTTTTTTGTAGCGGCACCAAGTCACCTCGGTCACCGACCACTAGAGATGAGCGAACCGGTCGTTCGCTCATCTCTAGTTCGAGATGGTCTCGTTCGAGTTCGGTTCGTCGAACGTTCGACGAACCGAACTCGAACCAATAGGCTATAATGGGAGGCAATCACACACACATAAAAATGCATGATAAATGTACACAAACAGTTAATAAACATTGCCATAACACTTATCGGTCCCCGCGATCTCTCCTGCACTCTGTCTCCTGCAGCTATTCCATCCGATGATCACTGAATCCTCCCGGTGACCGGCACTGCCAGCAGAGATGCAGGACCTATCGTGACGTCAAAATAGCCATGTGACCAGTCACGTGGCTATTATCTCATTGGCTACAGACTGGTCACATGACTATGACGCATCATGTAGGACCTGCGAGTGCATCTCTCCGGTACACGGTGCACATATGTGTATCGCCGTGTACCGGCGACATGCTCTAGCACACGGTCGACTCCCCGTTCCGTTAAGGACCGGCTGACACAGCCGGTCATTAACGGAGATCACCGTTGCCATAGCAACGCAGTTAGCGATGACGTCACCGCTAACCACGGCATTACCGCTGTTACCGCTGACAGCCAGCAGCACTGATCTCTCACGGAGTGAAGGCTGCACGCTGCTTCCCGATTGTAGTGAGGATTGTAGTGAGGATGAGGTGCCCCAGCTCATCAAGTGATAAGCTGGGGCACCTCATCCTCACTACAATCGTCACTACTACTACACTAGTGAGGATTGTAGTGAGGATGAGGTGCCCCAGCTCATCAAGTGATGAGCTGGGGCACCTCATCGTCACTACAATCCTCACTACTACTACGCTAGTGAGGATTGTAGTGAGGATGAGGTGCCCCAGCTCATCAAGTGATGAGCTGGGGCACTTCATCCTCACTACAATCTTCACTACTACTACGCTAGTGAGGATTATAGTGAGGATGAGGTGCCCCAGCTCATCAAGTGATGAGCTGGGGCACTTCATCCTCACTACAATCGTCACTACTACTACACTAGTGAGGATTGTAGTGAGGATGAGGTGCCCCAGCTCATCAAGTGATGAGCTGGGGCACCTCATCCTCACTACAATCGTCACTACTACTACACTAGTGAGGATTGTAGTGAGGATGAGGTGCCCCAGCTCATCAAGTGATGAGCTGGGGCACCTCATCCTCACTACAATCGTCACTACTACTACACTAGTGAGGATTGTAGTGAGGATGAGGTGCCCCAGCTCAACAAGTGATGAGCTGGGGCACCTCATCCTCACTACAATCCTCACAACAATCCTGAAGTGCAGTTTCTTCAAATTCATTTAAAGGCACTTGGAAAGCTGAAATTGTTGCTTATAATTTAAGCCTCTATTAAAAACCTTTTTGCTTATGGATTGAAAAAAATCTCTCCAGGTATCTGAAAAATCATATTGCAGTGATAGTTTCAATTGGCCTTGAAGCATCACTTAATATACTATACTAGATTTAATAATTGCTCTACTACCGGCCGGGGTACTGCAACCAGACACCTGGTATCTGTTTGCTGCACTATCAATTACTTATTCTTTATTTTTACTTTTATTTTTATTTCTACCATATGTGGTTTATTCTTCTTTCTTTTTCCTTGTTCTATTGTGTGAATTGTTTTGAATAAATTTGTGTCTAAAACAAGGATAGCAATAAAAAGTATAAAATATTAATAAAAAAACCTCTTATCATTGCTGGTTTATTGGGGATTTATTGGGCTGACAGGGGGTAATAAAGATGGAGTCTCTAATGTGTCTGTGTATTTATTTCTATTAAAGTATTTTTTCTCTGTGTGGTGTCTTTTTATTTAACCCTTTATTGGAGATTCTTAATGGCCGGGTCAAACGTGCCTGACATTAAGAATCTCTGGCTTAATACTAGCTAGTAAAACAAAGCCAGTATTAACTCATGATTACCCAACGAGCCACCCGGCTCCAGGGCTGTTGGAAGAGTTGGATACAGCGCCAGATGATGGCGCTTCTATGAGAGCGCCATTTTCTGGGACGGCTGCGGACTGAAATTCGCAGCAGAGGAGCCCAGAAACCTCGGGCTAACCTGTGCTGCGGATTCCAATCCCCAGCTGCCTAGTTGTACCTGGCTGGACACAAAAATGGGGCGAAGCCCACGTCATTTGTTTTTTAATTATTTAATGAAATAAGTGAAATATTTAAAAAAAACGGGCTTCCCTATATTTTTGGTTCCCAGCCGGGTACAAATAGGCAACTGGGGGTTGGAGGCAGCCCGTGGCTGCCTGCTGTACCTGGCTAGCATACAAAAATATGGCGAAGCCCACGTCATTTTTTTGGTGGGAAAAAAACTTCTGCATACAGTCCTGGATGGAGTATGCTGAGCCTTGTAGTTCTGCAGCTGCTGTCTGCTCTTCTCCATACAGACAGACAGCAGCTGCAGAACTACAAGGCTCAGCATACTCCATCCAGGACTGTATGCAGAAGTTTTTTGCCCCCTGAAAAAATTATGTGGGCTTCGCCATATTTTTGTATGCTAGCCAGGTACAGCAGGCAGGTATGGCTGCCCCCAACCCCCTGTTGCCTATTTGTACCCGGCTGGGAACCAAAAATAAAGGGAAGCCCTTTTTTTATTATTTCATGAATTTCATGAAATAATTAGAAAACAAATGACGTAGGCTTCGCCCCATTTTTGTGTCCAGCCAGGTACAACTAGGCAGCTGGGGATTGGAATCCGCAGCACAGGTTGGCCTGAGCTTTCTGGGCCCCACTGCTGCGAATTGCAGTCTACAGCCCCCTCAGAAAATGGCACTTTCATAGAAGCGCCATCTTCTGGCGCTGTATCCAACTCTTCCAGCACCTGCCTGCTATACCTGGCTAGCATACAAAAATATGGCGAAGCTCACGTCCTTTTTTTGTAGTTTTTTGGCAAAAAAAATAAAAAATGCTTCCCTGGATTTTCCATTGCCAGTGAAGGTAACACCAAGCAGTGGGGGTTAGCAGCCAGTAGCTGCTTGGATTACCCTTAGCTAGAGGGAGGGAGCCCATATATATTTTTTTTAATTATTTATTTAAATAACTAAAAACAAAATGGGCTTCCCTGTATTTTGATTGCTGGACATCACAGTGCTGTAAAAATAAATCTTTAAAAAAAATGACGTAGCGCTCCGTGGTATTTTTGATTCGCAGCGCAGATAAAGCAGACAGCTATGGGTTGCCACCCCCATCTGCCTGCCGTTACCTTGGTTGGCAATCAAAATACAGGGAAGCCCATTCATTTTTTCTATTTAAAAAATAGTTAAAAAAAAATGACGTTGGGTCCCCCCATTTTTGATAGCCAGCTAGGGTAAAGCAGACGGCTGTAGCCTGAAAACCACAGCTGGCAGCTTTACCGTGGTTGGAGATCCAATGTGGAGGTCCCCCCAGGCTCTTTTTTTATAATTATTTTATAAATATTAATAATTACACAAAAAAAGTAGGGTCCCTTCCAAATTGGATCACCAGCCAAGGTAAAGCGGACAGCTGTGGTCTGGTATTCTCAGGGTGGGAAGGTCCATATTTATTGGGCCTTCACAGCCTAAAAATAGCAGGCCGCAGGCACCCCAGACACGGCGCATCCACTAGATGCGCCAATCCTGGTGCTTCACCCCAGCTCATCCCGTGCCCTGGTGCAGTGGCAAACGGGGTAATAAATTGGGTTGATACTAGCTGTAAAGTCACCTGAGATCAAGCCCAGCAGTTTGTGATGTCATGGCGTCTATTAGATACCCAACATCATAAACTGTCAGCACTAACAAAAAAAAATCGACAAAAGAAATTTATTTGAAAAAACAGTCCCCAAAACCTTTCCTTTTTCACCAATTTATTGTAAGAAAAAAAATAAAGGGGTCCCACGATGACTCTGGACCGTCTAGAATATGGGGGGGGAGACACTCAGGGAACGTATCCCCCATTTTCTAGGAGTGCGGACCCTTCATGTGAGGAGTGTGGGTGCAATAAATCTGCACTCACTCTCCCCGGGTCCACAGCAGCAGAGTCCATGTCGTAATGGTTGCTACCAAAGCTGCAATGCCCTGCTCATGAGGTAAGGGCATGTCTAATCAGGAGAACTACTGTAGAGTAAGCTCTGCTCACTGGTATATAGGTGCTCAGAGGTAATAATAGATAAAATTAGTGAGTAACCTCGGCACTCAGGTTATCCCAGACTAAGTCAGTAAGTCACAACGGATAGTAATGCAAAATCACTCTTTATTGGTCCGTATTAAGAAAAGACATTTTTTCATAAGCAGATATGTTTTTGTCCAAAACAAGTTACAAATGACGTTTCGGCCTGAGCCTTCATCAGATTGGACTTATCTGCATGTAATCATAAAAAATGACAATAATCAGTATCACATAAGAGTGAGAGAACAATAACATAAACTCGAACAATGTAGAGGTACAACTGGGATGCAGCAAAAAAAATTGCAACACAGCAAGAAATGAAACACATGATACAAATGTCATAATACAGTACAAGGACAATATAGTAATGACAAATATGGGGTCAGAGTAGGCTTAGACAGCTCTGGTACGAAAGAGAGGTGAATCATAAAGTAACATGTGCAGTAGTTGTAGAGCTACACTATGCATGGCAGAGCTAATGGGTAGACCGACCATAGAAAAAGAACGGAGAAAAAGTAGAGAAAAAGTGGAGAAAAAGTGGAGGAAAAAATGGAGAAAAAGTGGAGAAAAAGTGGAGAAAAAGTGGAGAAGAAGTGGAGAAAAAGTGGTGAAAAGGTGGAGAAAAAGTGGAGAAAAAGTGGAGAAAAAATGGAGAAAAAGTGGAGAAGAAGTAGAGAAAAAGTGGAGAAAAAATGGAGAAAAAGTGGAGAAAAAGTGGTGAAAAAGTGGAGAAAAAGTGGAGAAAAAATGGAGAAAAAGTGGAGAAAAAATGGAGAAAAAGTGGAGAAAAAGTGGAGAAAAAGTGTAGAAAAAATGGAGAAAAAGTGGAGAAAAAGTGGAGAAAGAGTGGAGAAAAAGGAGAAAAAGTGGGGAAAAAATGGAGAAAAAGTGGAGAAGAAGTGGAGAAAAAGTGGAGAAAAAGTGGAGAAAAAGTGGAGAAAAAGTGGAGAAAAAAATGGAGAAAAAGTGGAGAAAAAGTGGAGAAAAAGTGGTGAAAAGGTGGAGAAAAAGTGGAGAAGAAGTGGAGAAAAAATGGAGAAAAAGTGGAGAAAATATGGAGAAAAAGTGGAGAAACAGTGGTGAAAAGGTGGAGAAACGTGGAGAAGTGGAGAAAAAGTGGAGAAAAAATGGAGAAAAAGTGGAGAAAAAGTGGAGAAAAAATGGAGAAGTGGAGAAAAAGTGGAGAAAAAGTGATGAAAAGGTGGTGAAAAGGTGGAGAAAAAGTGGAGAAAAAGTGGAGAAAAAGTGGAGAAAAAATGGAGAAAAAGTGGAGAAAAAATGGAGAAAATATGGAGAAAAAGTGGAGAAAAAGTGGAGAAAAAGTGGAGAAAAAGTGGGGAAAAAATGGAGAAAAAGTGGAGAAAAAGTGGAGAAAAAAATGGAGAAAAAGTGGAGAAAAAGTGGAGAAAAAGTGGTAAAAAGGTGGAGAAAAGGTGGAGAAAAAAATGGAGAAAAAGTGGAGAAAAAGTGGAGAAAAAGTGGTGAAAAAAATGGAGAAAAAGTGGAGAAAAAGTGGAGAAAAAGTGGTGAAAAGGTGGAGAAAAAGTGGAGAAGTGGAGAAAAAGTGGAGAAAAAATGGAGAAAAAGTGGAGAAAAAATGGAGAAAAAGTGGAGAAAAAATGGAGAAAAAGTGGGGAAAAAATGGAGAAAAAGTGGAGAAAAAGTGGAGAAAAAATAGAGAAAAGGTGGAGAAAAAGTGGAGAAAAAGTGGAGAAAAAAATGGAGAAAAAATGGAGAAAAAGTGGAGAAAAAAATGGAGAAAAAGTGGAGAAAAAGTGGAGAAAAAGTGGTAAAAAGGTGGAGAAAAAGTGGAGAAAAAAATGGAGAAAAAGTGGAGAAAAAGTGGAGAAAAAGTGGTGAAAAGGTGGAGAAAAAGTGGAGAAGTGGAGAAAAAGTGGAGAAAAAATGGAGAAAAAGTGGAGAAAAAATGGAGAAAAAGTGGGGAAAAAATGGAGAAAAAGTGGAGAAAAAGTGGAGAAAAAATAGAGAAAAGGTGGAGAAAAAGTGGAGAAAAAAATGGAGAAAAAATGGAGAAAAAGTGGAGAAAGAGTGGAGAAAAAGTGGAGAAGAAGTGGAGAAGTGGAGAAGAAGTGGAGAAGTGGAGAAGTGGAGAAGAAGTGGAGAAGAAGTGTTTGTTCATGCCAGATGGGAGATAAATAATTTTTTACCGGCGCTGTCATTTACTGCAACGTGATCATCGGTGTACGGTGTATACCTGTGATCACGTGAGCGGGGACCGGAAAAACCGTCCTGAATCATGATCTCCAGGGTCTCAGCTAGCCCAGAAACCCCGGAGATTTTCTGACGCTGGGAGGCGTTATTCACTTATTTCTGCCTGCTGTTTATAAACGTCAGATCAGAATAAGGCTACATTAACACGACCGATCCATTTTTGCGGTCTGCAAAAAACAGTCCGTTTTTTTTCACAGGTGCATCCGTGTGGCATCCGTTTCCGTTCCGTAGATGGTCCGTATGTCATCTGTTTGTCATCCGTGTGCCTTCCGTTTTTTTTGTGTACTGCAAAAAAACTGAAGGAGGGTAAATGCATAAATTTACCCAGGATCCAAAGCTTCATCCTACATGAGGCGGTCACATGTTCACTCCAGTGCCATTTTCTACTGCTTTTCACAGCGTAGAGCGCTCTGGTGATTTTCTTGTGCTTGTGCACTTCATATCAGTCTTTTCTGTCATTATAATGGCAGAAAGACACATAATGTCCCACTCTCCTGCATTTTGTAATTTTGCACCCTTTGGTGCCTTTCATGTGGCACTAATGGGTGCTTAGCTTTGTATTTAGCCAAAAAAATGAAAAAAAAAAATGACGTAGGGTTCCCCCTAGTTTTGTAGCCAGCTAGGGTAAAGCAGACGGCTGCAGCCTACAGACCACTGCTGGCAACCTCACCTTGGCTGGTAATCCAAAACTGAGGGCACCCCACGCTGTTATTTTAAATTAAATAAATAATTAAAAAAAAAAAAACACGTAGGGGTCCCCCCAAAATTGGATCACCAGCCAAGGTAAAGCAGACAGCTGGGGTCTGATATTCTCAGACTAGGGAGGTCCATGGTTATTGGACTCTCCCCAGCCTAAAAATAGCAGGCCACAGCCACCCCAGAAGTGGCGCATCCATTAGATGCGCCAATCCTGGTGCTTCGCCCCAGCTCATCCCGCGCCCTGGTGCGGTGGCAAACGGGGTAATATATGGGGTTAATACCAGATGTGTAATGTCACCTGGTATCAAGCCCTGGGGTTGGTGAGGTCAGGTGTCTATCAGATACCCGACATCACCAACCCAGTCAGTAATAAAAAAAAAATACACGACAAACACATTTTTATTTGAAAAAACACTCCCCAATACATTCCCTCTTTAACCAATTTATTAGAAAAAAAAACAAATCCAGGTCTGGTGTAATCCAAGGGGTTGCCATGATGATCCACACTGTCCCAGTCAATGAAGAGCAGGATGTTCCCCATTGGCTGGGAGAGCAGTGCAGTGACCTGAGCTAACATCAATGGGTCAGCCCAGGTCACTGCAGGGCATGACAAGTGCTGCTGTCAGCGAGGTACATTACCTGCGCTGATCTCCAGCACACTGACAGCCCCTGTCACTGAGTTCAATGAGCGCCGCCTTCACAGCCAAGTATCGCGAGAGGCCCGTGACGTCACATGCTAGTCAGTCTCGGGTCGGAAGCGAGAGAAGGTGATGTGACAAGCGGCGGCCATGGAGGACAGTGACAGCGCTGAGGTCGGGATGGCGGGACTTCATCACCGCAGGTAAGCCGATTGGGACCATGTGTGCAGAGTGTGTGTGCAGAGTGTGTGTGCAGAGTGTGTGTGTGTGTGTGTGTGTACGTGTGTACATGCCGTGGGCAGGAGGGGGCAGAGTGAGCTGAGCGGGGAAGTGTGGGCTTCCTGCATGTAACTAGGATAAACATCGGGTTACTAACCAAAGCGCTTTGCTTGGATACCCGATGTTTATCTTGGTTACCAGCTTCTGGCAGGCTGCCAGCGATGGCTCCTGCACACTGTAGCTGTAAAAAGCCCTGCTTTTTGCTGCTAGAACCGTTCTCGAACGTATCTAGAACTATCGAGCTTTTGCAAAAAAGCTCGAGTTCTAGTTCGATCTAGAACAGCCCCCAAAATCACTCAAGCCGCGAACTGGAGAACCACGAACCGCGAACCGCGCTCAACTCTACCGACCACCGAATCAACTCTGAGATCACCGCCTCACCAGATTCCACAGGTCCTCCGGACACTTTACTCCGACCTCGTCCGCCCAAGGCAGTAGCGCCCGAAACCTGCCAAACTGAAAACGAGACAAAGCATCAGCCACCTCATTGTCAACTCCTGGAAGGTGCTTTGCCACCACCTGCACATTCAGCTGCAAACATCTCAACACCAAATGCCACAAATACACCACTACCGGCTCCGATTTAGCAGACAAGTTGTTGATAGCGTACACCACCACCTTGTTATCGCAATGAAAGCACACCTTCCTCCCCGCGAAATGCGACCCCCATAGCTCCACTGCCACTACAATGGGGAATAGCTCCAGCAGCGCCAGATTCCTGACCAAACCACTCTCCCGCCACACCTGCGGCCACTGCCCCATACACTACTGACCCCGAAATACGGCCCCAAAACCGGCCGACCCGGCCGCATCTGTGAAAAGCTCTAGCGCCCCGTTAGATGCCACCTTCTCCAGCACCAGCGCCCTGCCATTAAAATGCTGCAAAAATTGGTCCCACACCGACAAATCGTCCCTGATCACCCTCGTGATCAGCACAAAATTGCGTCGGCGACCGCACACCTGCTGTCGCCGTTGCCAAGTACCTCGCAAATACTCTCCCCATCGGCACGATCCTGCAAGCAAAATTCAATTTCCCAAGCAAGGACTGCACCGCCTTAAGCCGCACCTTCTTTGCCGCTTTCACCTCCGCCACCGCGGCCCTCAAATCACGAACCTTCCCTTCCGGCAACCTGCATTCCATAGCAATGGAATCAATCTCAATACCCAGAAAACGCATCACCGGCGCTGGGCTTTCCGTCTTTTCAGGCGCCAAAGGAAAACCAAAACTGCCCGCGACTTTCTGCAACGCGAATAGCAGCGCCGCACAAACCATGGAGCCCGCCAGCTTAACACAAAAGAAATCGTCCAAATAATGAATAATGGACGTAAGCCCGGACACATCCCGGACCACCCACTCTACAAACGAAATAAACGCCTCAAAATACGAACACGAAATTGAACAGCCCATTGGCAAACAACGACCAACATAATAACTGCCATCCCACCAGCAACCTAACAAATGCTGGCTGTCCGGATGAACCGGTAACAACCGAAACGCCGCCTCCACATCCGCCTTCGCCATCAACGCACCCGGACCCGCCGCCCTGACCAGATCCAATGCCTTATCGAACGACACATAATATACCGCCGACAGCTCAACCGCAATGCCATCATTCACCGATAGCCCCTCCGGGTAAGACAAATGATGGATGAGCCGAAATTTATTCTGTTCTTTCTTCGGTACCACCCCCAGCGGCGAAACCGCCAAATTTAAACACGGTGGGGCGTCATAAGGACCTCCCATCCTGCCCAAAGTCACCTCCTTTTCCAGCTTCTCATCCACCACTTCCGGATGCTCCCTAGCAGAACACAAATTACGGTATGGCGGGACCGATGCATTAACAACCGACGGGATATGAAAGCCATCAGAAAAACCAAAACATAACAACGCCGCCGACTCACTATCCGGATATCTATTTAAAAAGGGGGCCATCGCTTCTACCTTCACTAGCGTCGTCCCTCTTACCAGCACCGTCACCAGCCTTTCCTTTCCCCTTTTTAAAACACTTGGACAGGCTATGTCCTCCCCCACATCCCGAGCATTCATGCTTAAAGCGGCATGCCGCTCCAAACCTGCACTGCCCTTCATTATATTGCCAGCAGACACCTTTCTTCTGACTCGCCGCGGACCCTGCCCCCGGACCCCCGGCACACCCCGAAAGGGCTGAGTCGGCGCCGACATCAGCCGCATCCATAAGGAAATATCCTTATGGTCCCATCGCATACTTGGCCGCAGCGCCTTCCGCTGCCTGAATTGCTCATCGTAACGCAGCCACGCCAACCCGCCGTAAACCCGATAAGCCTCCCCTATCGCATCCATGTACCCGAACAAGGCTGAACAATGCTCCGGCTCCTTCTCCCCCACCACACTGGCCAAAATTGCAAACACCTGTAACCAGTTTGTAAAAGTCCGAGGAATAAGCCTATAACGGCGTTTTTCTTCCTCGTCCTTCTCCTTTTTGGAGTCGCTCGGCTTCACCCTATCCAGATTAAATTTCTCCAGAGGTAGCAGAGAAAATATCTCCACGTATTCCCCTTTCCAAATTTTTCCCGCACCTCCTTCTTTAAATGGGCCCCCAGCGGGCCTTCAAAACAAACGTAAACCTAACTTCTGGCCCTATCATCCAAGCGCACCACTTCGTCCTCTTTCTCCTTTTCTTTCTCTTTTGCCCCCCCGACCCCACTCCCCCCATCGCCACCCCCTCCCCCCTTCTCTGCGCCCGCTTCATCTCCCTCCTCCACCGACGCGGCCCCACGAACTGCAGCTCCCACCCACGCCACCGCCGGTGCCTGCGCCCCCTTCCCCGCTGCCCCTGAAGCCGCCGCCAGCCCCTGCAACAGCCCCAACAATTGGCTCCATACTGCAGATCCGCCGGGCGCTGCCGTAGCCGCAGCCACCCCCCTCCCCCGAAACACCCCGCCAGCGCAGCCCCTGCCGACTCCACGGCCGTCTCACCCGACCGCAGCTCGGCGTCCCCCGAGACCGCCGCCTCGCCGTCCTCCGTCTGTCGTCCATCCGACTCCTCTGAAGTGAAGTCCTCTTCCTCCTCCTCGCCGCCGACCTCATCTTCCCCCCGACATCCGGGGGGTGCCGCCGCAGCACCCCCCCACCACGGCCGCCAGATCGGGCCGCCGCGTGGGCAGAGTCCTCCCCGCTCCGTCTCTTGCCCCGGGACGACAACCCAGGAGACCGTCCTGTCCCCCGCGCCGGCACCCCGGGTCTCGACCTCTTGCGCACGAACCCAGGGGACTCTGGACGCTGACGGACAGACGCCCGGCCCTGGATCCCGGCCGTCGCCGTCTCTAGCCCTCCTGGGCCACCGCAGGTTTCCATCCGCGGAGTCCTCCCGCTCCCACGGGAGACTGCCACGTCCGGGGGCTGCACAGCGGACCTGAGTGACCTGGCGGTCGCCGCAGGGCTCACGCCGACACTCCTTCCCTCAGCCTCACCAGGGGCAGGCACCGCAGACACCCCCCTGGTGCAGGACCTACCGCCACCTGCAGCCCCACGGTCCCCCCGCCGACTGCAGGGGGATCTGCTGGCCTCTCTCCCGCGCCGAGCGTGCTCCCGACCTGGAGCCGCTGCAGTCTCAGTAACTCCAGCCCGGAGGCCGGTACCGAAAGTAGGCCCCGTGCTGGCCACTCCCACATCCCGACCGCCGCGGCTGGAACGAAGATTCCTCCCACCGACTTCTGCAGCAGCCAGACGCCGCTGCTGCTCTGCACTCTGCGGAGGGTCCCTGGAGCGGCTCTTGCATCTCCTCCTCGCCCCCCCCGTGCCCGGGGAATACCTGCGGGGGGGCCGCGACTGGTGCCCGCCGCCGCTGGGGGGATGGGGGGCAAGCGCGGACGGGTTAACCCCAGCAGCCCTGATGTGGGTCTGCACTGCCAGGGGCCCGTGCGCTGCTACGGCTGCCTGTATCATCCGCTGCAGTTCCTGGAGGTCCGCCATGGGGAGTCCATGTGTGGATCGATCGGCGTCCGGAAGCAGGAAAGCAGGTAACCTTTCCTCTTTCCCAAACTAACCCTTTCCCTACTCCTCCTCTTCCTCCCAGGCTAAGACCAAACCCCCCTAAAGCCATATTAGGCATACCTACACTGTCCCTATTAACCCAATCACTCCCTACCTCCCCCTTGGTCATGTCGCCCCTCCCCCCAGGGGGATCCGTTGCTTTCTGATACGGTGCTACTGGTATGGGTAGACTGTTGAAGATGACGAGACCGTCCCATGTTTGTCAAGTTACAGCTGGGAGATTCACTCCCTGCACCACGGTTGTTTGGTGGAAAAGCCAAGCTAAGATCGAGTAACAGCTTCTGCTGATACTCCTGCATACGTGCATCCCTTTCTATGGCTGGAATTATGTCACAAAATTTGGACTTGTACCGGGGATCTAATAGTGTGGCAAGCCAGTACTCATCATCACTTCTAATTTTGACAATACGAGGGTCATGTTGAAGGTAGTGCAGCAAGAAGGCGCTCATGTGTCTTGCGCAGCCATGCAGACCAAGTCCACGCTGTGTTTGTGGCATAGAGGTGCTAACCGTTCTTTCTTCCTCTGACATCTCCCCCCAACCTCTTTCAACAAAAATTTGACCAAGGTCTCCCTCATCCGCTGTGTCTTCTATGTCCATGGACAGTTCGTCCTCCATTTCTTCATGTTCTCCTGCAACTTCCTCAACATTTCGCCTGCTACTATGCACCCTTGTTGATCCCTGTCCCCCATGGTCCCATGCCTGCCGCGTTGGTGATGATGAACGTCTGGACCTTGGTGATGTTGTTGTGTCTTGCGCATATGAATCCTCCTGTAGTTCCTCCCCTTCCTGTTGTCCCACCCCCTGACTCCGAATAGTGTCTAGCGTGTGCTCCAGCATGTAAATGACTGGAATTGTCATGCTGCTAATGGCATTGTCAGCGCTAAACATATTCGTCGCCATGTCGAAACTGTGCAAAAGGGTGCATAGGTCCTTGATCTGAGACCACTCCATCAGGGTGATCTTCCCCACCTCTGCATCTCGTTGGTCCAGGCTATACGTCATGACGTATTGCACCAGGGCTCGACGGTGCTGCCACAGTCGCTGCCTGTAACATGTGTAGACTCGAATTCCAGCGTGTCGGCACATCACATTTCAGGCGATGAACCGGCAAGTCGAAAGACTTCTGTAGCGATGGAAGTCGCTCAGCAGCGGTGGTTGAACGGCGGAAGTGAGCAGACAGTTTTCGTGCCCTGTTCAGAAGGCCATCTAGGCCGGGATAGTGTGTTAAAAATTGCTGGACAACAAGGTTCAACACGTGAGCCATACAAGGCACGTGTGCCACCTTGCCCAGGCGAAGGGCCACACCCAGGTTTGCAGCATTGTCGCACACGGCCTTACCAGGCTGCAGGTTGAGTGGAGACAACCATTATTAAACTCAGTCTCCAGAGCTGCCCACAACTCATCCACTGTGTGACTCTTTTTTCCAAGACATTTCAAGCTAAAGACTGCCTGATTCCCTTGCGCTCTGCTGCCAGCATAGTAATGAGGGGTGCGTGATTCCTTCTGCGCAGTTACAACGCTGGTGGCCTGACCAGGTAGGCTTCGGGCGGAGGTGGAGGACCCAGACGAGGTGGAGGAGGCAGAAGCAGTGGCGGAAATTGGACAGACAGAGGATTGAAACACAAGTCGTGGGGACGGCAAGAATTGTGCAGCAGACCCTTCACCATCTATCACCATTGTTACCCAGTGCCCAGTCAGCGACATGTAACGTCCCTGTCCATGCTTACTGGTCCAAGTATCAGTGGTGAAATGCACCCGTTCACACACAGAGTTTCTCTAGGAAGCAGTGATGTTGTGTGCGACATGCTGGTGTAGCGCAGGCACACCTTTCTTAGAGAAGTAGTGGCGACTGGGCATCTGGAACTGGGGCACAGCGACAGACATAAGGTCTCTAAAATCCTGTGTGTCCACCAGGCGGAAAGGCAGCATTTCGTTAGCCAAGAGCTTACAGAGGGATAAAGTCAACCTCTTAGCTTTGTCATGGGTTGCAGGAAATGGCCTTTTATTTGTCCACATCTGAGGGACAGAGATCTGGCTGCTGTGTGTAGATGGTGGTGAGTAGGTGTCCGTGAAAAAATGCAGGTTTGTGAGGAAAGTGCAGGCATGATGTTGCCTTCATCCAACGTTGATGCTCTCGATGTCTGAGAGCTGTACACATGCACATGTTTCCCCTTCCAAACCAAATGACGACCTACCAAGCAAACTGCCTGTTGCGGTTACAGTGGTGGAAGTTGTGCGTGGAAAACCAGGTGTGACAGCTGTCCCCACAGTCCTATGTGACGATTCATGGAAGAAGTTGTCAAACTCCTGAGGTTTTGCCCTCTACTAACAGAATCACGACAAATTTTACATATGACATGATTTGGGCGATCTTTTTCTATGTCAAAAAAGGTCCAGGCTAGGCAAGGCTTAGAGGACATGCAACCTGCTGAGCCCCCCTGACTACTGCTCAGAGGCAGAGTAGTGGCTGAGGATGCAGTTGTAGACGTGCTAGCAGTACTACTCCTCTGTCCAGGAAGGCGCAAGGTAACTTCGTCGTCAGTAGCATCCTCCTCCACCGCCTCTGTTAACCTTCTCAAGTGTCTGACTGTGGGTTGACAGTAGGTGGGATCTAGAACTTCCTCATCAAGCGTTGTGTTTGCACTCCCCTCACCCTCAGACCGAGCCTCTTCCTGACGTGAACCAATATTTAAGTTGTCATCACAATCTGGTATCTGCGTCTCATCGTCATCAGTATGTTCCTCATTGTCTATAACAACAGGTGTTACAGTTTGTGAATAAGGGTCAACATTATGCTCAGAAACTTGGTCCTCATTAGAGTTGAGTGCGGTTCGAGGTTCTCCAGTTCGCAGTTCGAGTGATTTTGGGGGGTGTTCTAGATCGAACTAGAACTCGAGCTTTTTGCTAAAGTTCGATAGTTCTAGTTACGTTCGAGAACGGTTCTAGCAGCAAAAAGCAGGGCTTTTTACAGCTACAGTGTGCAGGAGCCATTGCTGGCAGCCTGCCAGAAGCTGGTAACCAAGATAAACATCGGGTATCCAAGCAAAGCGCTTTGGTTAGTAACCCGATATTTATCCTAGTTACGTGCAGGAAGCCCACACTTCCCTGCTCAGCTCACTCCGCCCCCTCCTACACGCGGCATGTACACACACACACACACACTCACACTCACCTGTCCCCAGCCAAGCAGTCTATGACACTGACGTCCTCAGCGCCACATGACCCCGCTAGGCTCCACTCACGTCGCACTCCGCCGCCAGCACACATGGCTCCGCCCACCTGGCACTCTGCACACATGGTCCCGCTAGGCTCCGCCCACCTGGAACTCTGCACACATTGCCCCGCTAGGCTCCGCCCACCTGGCACTCTGCACACATTACCCCGCTATGCTCTGCCCACCTGGCACTCTGCACACATGGTCCCGCTAGGCTCCGCCCACCTGTCACTCTGCACACATGGTCGCGGTAGGCTCCGCCCACCTGGCTCTCTGCACACATTGCCTCGTTAGGCTCCACCCACCTGGCACTCTGCACACATTACCCCGCTAGGCTCCGCCCACCTGGCACTCTGCACACATGGTCCCACTAGGCCCTGCCCACATGGCACTCTGCACACATTGCCCCGCTAGGCTCCGCCCACCTGTCACTCTGCACACATTACCACGCTAGTCTCCGCCCACATGGCACTCTGCACACATCGTCCCGCTAGGCTCCACCCACCTGGCACTCTGCGCATATTACCCTGCTAGGCTCCGCCCATCTGGCACTCTGCACACATGGTCCAATTAGGCTCCGCCCACCTGGCACTCTGCACATATTACCCCGCTAGGCTCCGCCCATCTAGGACTCTGCACACATGGTCCCGCTAGGCTCCGCCCACCTGGCTCTCTGCACACATCGTCCCACTGGGCTCCACCCACCTGACACTCTGCACACATTACCCCGCTAGGCTCCGCCCACCTGGCACTCTGCACACATCGTCCCGCTAGGCTCCACCCACCTGGCACTCTGCACATATTACCCCGCTAGGCTCCGCCCATCTGGCACTCTGCACACATGGTCCCGCTAGGCTCCGCCCACATGGCACTCTACACACATTGCCCTGCTAGGCTCCGCTTACCTGTCACTCTGCACACATTACTCCGCTAGGCTCCGCCCACCTGGCACTCTGCACACATGGTCTCGCTAGGCTCCGCCCACCTGGCACTCTCCACACATAGTCCCACTAGGCTCCGCCCACCTGTCACTCTGCACACATCGTCCCGCTCGGCTTACCTCCGGTGATGAAGTCCCGACCTCAGCGCTGTCACTGTCCTCCATGGCCGCCGCTTGTCACATCACCTTCTCTCGCTTCCGACCCAAGACTGACTAGCATGTGACGTCACGGGCCTCTCGCGATACTTGGCTGTGTTGAAGTGTAATTGAAGTCAGTGTGCAGTAGATCAGCGCAGGTAATGTACCTAGCTGAAAGCAGCACTTGTCATGCCCTGCAGTGATCTGGGCTGACCCATTGATGTTAGCTCAGGTCACTGCACTGCTCTCCCAGCCAATGGGGAACATCCTGCTCTTCATTGACTGGGACAGTGTGGATCGTCATGGGAACCCCTTGGATTACACCAGATCTGGATTTGTTTTTCTTTCTAATAAATTGGTTAAAGAGGGAATGTATTGGGGAGTGTTTTTTCAAATAAAAATGTGTTTGTTGTCTATTTTTTTTTATTACTGACTGGGTTGGTGATGTCGGGTATCTGATAGACACCTGACCTCACCAACCCCAGGGCTTGATGCCAGGTGACATTACACATCTGGTATTAACCCCATATATTACCCCGTTTGCCACCGCACCAGGGCGCGGGATGAGCTGGGGCGAAGCACCAGGATTGGCGCATCTAATGGATGTGCCACTTCTGGGGAGGCTGCGGCCTGCTATTTTTAGGCTGGGGAGAGTCCAATAACCATGGACCTCCCTAGTCTGAAAATATCAGACCCCAGCTGTCTGCTTTACCTTGGCTGGTGATCCAATTTTGGGGGGACCCCTACGTGTTTTTTTTTTTTAATTATTTATTTAATTTAAAATAACAGCGTGGGGTGCCCTCAGTTTTGAATTACCAGCCAAGGTGAGGTTGCCAGCTGTGGTCTGTAGGCTGCAGCCGTCTGCTTTATTTTTTTGGCTAAATACAAAGCTAAGCACCCATTAGTGCCACATGAAAGGCACCAAAGGGTGCAAAATTACAAAATGCAGTAGAGTGGGACATTATGTGTCTTTCTGCCATTATAATGACAGAAAAGACTGATATGAAGTGTACAAGCACAAGAAAATCACCAGAGCGCTCTACGCTGTGAAAAACAGTAGAAAATGGCACTGGAGTGAACATGTGACCGTCTCATGTAGGTTGAAGCTATGGATCCTGGGTAAATTTATGTATTTTCCCTCCTTCAGTTGTTTTGCAGTACGCAAAAAAAACGGAAGGTACATGGATGACAAACAGATGACATACGGACTGTCTACGGAACGGAAACGGATGCCACACGGATGCAACCGTGAAAAAAAACGGACTGTTTTTTGCAGACCGCAAAAATGGATTAGTCATGTTAATGTAGCCTTATTCTGATCTGCCGTTTATAAACAGCAGGCAGAAATAAGTGAATAGCGCCCCCCAGCGTCAGAAAATCTCCTGGGTTTCAGGGCTAGCTGAGACCCTGGAGATCATGATTCAGGACAGTTTTTCCGGTCCCTGCTCACGTGATCACCGGTATACACCGTACACCGATGATCACGTTACAGTAAATGACAGTGTCGGTAAAAAATTATTTATCTCCCATTTGGCATGAACAAATATGATAAATCTCCTACCCGGTCCCCTCCGGTCCCCCGGTGTCGCCAAAGTGCCCCCCCTGATGCCCTCCCAGAAATCCAAGATGGCCGCGCGCACAGCAGCGTGCCGGCCGCATTCATCCTACTCTTCTGATTTCTGTCGCATGTGCCATGACACATGCGACAGAAAACTCCTCCCCAGGCCCTGCCAGGTCACCCCCTATAACCCCACCGGTGTTCCCCGGTGTCCCACAGTACCTGTGCAGCGTTGATCCCCCGCGGCCCTCTCCTTCACAATAGACGCTGCCGCATGCACAGAGCGGCTGTCAGCTCAAGTTCCTGTGTTCAGACACAGTGAGTGGTGGTTATGCATCTGTAAGTTAAATGGGCGGCACAGTGGCTCAGTGGTTAGCGCTGCAGTCTTGCAGTGCTGAGATCCTGGGTTCAATTCCCACCAAGGACACCATCTGCTAGAAGTTTGTATGTTCTCCCCGTGTTTGCGTGGGTTTCCTCTGGGTACTCCGGTTTCCTCCCACACTCCAAAGACATACAGCACTATGCAATTAATAACGCAATATAAATGAATAAATTATTATTTACACTGCAATGCCCTGCTCATGAGGTAAGGAACATAATTGATCAGGAGAGCTATATACTACATTTCCAAATGGAGGGATTTGCTTTTATAGTTTCCCTGCTGAACGACTACCAAACATGAGAGTCCGTTATACGCCACAAGAAAACACATTAAATAGCGAGCTCTGTTGTTAAGTATTCATTCAGCTGGATAACTGGACTTAAAGGGGTATTCCATCTCCAAGATCCTATCCCCAATATATAGTAGGTGGAATAGCAATAATATCAGCAAATACCAATATTTGGAAATGTAGAATAGTTCTCCTGATTAGGCATGCCCTTACCTCATGAGCAGGGCATTGCAGCTTTGGTAGCAACCATTACGACATGGACTCTGCTGCTGTGGACCCGGGGAGAGTGATTGCAGATTCATTGCACCCACACTCCTCACATGAAGGGTCTGCACCCCTAGAAAATGGGGGATACGTTCCCTGAGTGTCTCCCCCCATATTCTAGACGGTCCAGAGTCGTCGTGGGACCCCTTTATTTTTTTTCTTACAATAAATTGGTGAAAGAGGGAATGTTTTTGGGGACTGTTTTTTCAAATAAATTTCTTTTGTCGATTTTTTTTGTTAGTACTGACAGTTTATGATGTTGGGTATCTAATAGACGCCATGACATCACAAACTGCTGGGCTTGATCTCAGGTGACTTTACAGCTAGTATCAACCCGATTTATTACCCCGTTTGCCACTGCACCAGGGCACGGGATGAGCTGGGGTGAAGCGCCAGGATTGGCGCATCTAGTGGATGCGCCACGTCTGGGGTGCCTGCGGCCTGCTATTTTTAGGCTGTGAAGGCCCAATAACTATGGACCTTCCCACCCTGAGAATACCAGACCACAGCTGTCCGCTTTACCTTGGCTGGTGATCCAATTTGGGGGGGACCCTACTTTTTTTGTGTAATTATTAATATTTATAAAATAATTATAAAAAAAGAGCCTGGGGGGACCTCCACATTGGATCCCCAACCACAGTAAAGCTGCCAGCTGTGGTTTTCAGGCAACAGCCGTCTGCTTTACCCTAGCTGGCTATCAAAAATGGGGGGACCCAACGTCATTTTTTTTAACTATTTTTTAAATAGAAAAAATTAATGCGCTTCCCTGTATTTTGATTGCCAACCAAGGTAACTGCAGGCAGATGTGGGTGGCAACCCATAGCTGTCTGCTTTATCTGCGCTGAGAATCAAAAATACCGCGGAGCGCTACTTCATTTTTTTTAAAGATTTTTTTTTACAGTAATGTCATGTCAGGCAATCAAAATACAGGGAAGCCCATTTTGTTTTTAGTTATTTAAATAAATAATTAAAAAAAATATATATGGGCTCCCGCTGCATTTTTTGTATTGCTAGCTAAGGGTAATCCAAGCAGCTACTGGCTGCTAACCCCCACTGCTTGGTGTTACCTTCACTGGCAATGGAAAATCCAGGGAAGCATTTTTTATTTTTTTTTCCAAAAAACTTGAGCTTCGCCATATTTTTTTTATGCTAGCCAGGTATAGCAGGCAGGTGCTGGAAGAGTTGTATACAGCGCCAGAAGATGGCGCTTCTATGAAAGTGCAATTTTCTGAGGCGGCTACAGACTGCAATTCGCAGCAGTGGGGCCCAGAAAGCTCAGGCTAACCTGTGCTGCGGATTCCAATCCCCAGCTGCCTAGTTGTACCTGGCTGGACACAAAAATGGGGCGAAGCCTACGTCATTTGTTTTCTAATTATTTCATGAAATTCATGAAATTATAAAAAAAGGGCTTCCCTTTATTTTTGGTTCCCAGCCGGGTACAAATAGGCAACTGGGGGTTGGGGGCAGCCGTACCTGCCTGCTGTACCTGGCTAGCATACAAAAATATGGCGAAGCCCACATAATTTTTTCAGGGGGCAAAAAACTCCTGCATACAGTCCTGGATGGAGTATGCTGAGCCTTGTAGTTGTGCAGCTGCTGTCTGTATGGAGAAGAGCAGACAGCAGCTGCAGAACTACAAGGCTCAGCATACTCCATCCAGGACTGTATGCAGAAGTTTTTTGCACACCAAAAAATGTCGTGGGATTCGCCATATTTTTGTATGCTAGCCAGGTACAGCAGGCAGCCATAAGCTGCCTCCAACCCCCTGTTGCCCAGTTGCCTATTTGTACCCGGCTGGGAACCAAAAATATAGGGAAGCCCGTTTTTTTTAATTATTTCACTTATTTCATGAAATAATTAAAAAACAAATGACGTGGTCTTCGACCCATTTTTGTGTCCAGCCAGGTACAACTAGGCAGCTGGGGATTGGAATCCGCAGCACAGGTTAGCCCGAGGTTTCTGGGCGCTTCTGCTGCGAATTGCAGTCCGCAGCCGCCCCAGAAAATGGCGCTTTCATAGAAGCGCCATCATCTGGCGCTGTATCCAACTCTACCAACAGCCCTGAAGCCGGGTGGCTTGCTGGGTAATAATGAGTTACTACTAGCTTTTTTTTTACTAGCTAGTATTAAGCCAGAGATTCTTATTGTCAGGCACGTTTGACCTGGCCATTAAGAATCTCCAATAAAGGGTTAAAAAAAAGACACCACACAGAGAAAAAATACTTTAATAGAAATAAATACACAGACACATTAGAGACTCCATCTTTATTACACCCTGTCAGCCCTCCACGATCCATGGTCTTCTGTCTTTCTCATTCAACAAATGCAGCTCTGTTCCATCACTGCTGCATGGGGGAAGACACTGCTTCCTGTGCAGCCTTCACTCCGTGAAGGCTGCACGGGAAGCAGCGTGCAGCCTTCACTCCGTGAGTGATCAGTGCTGCTGGCTGTTAGTGGTAACAGCGGTAACGCTGACAGACGCGTTACCATAGCAACGGTGCTCCGATTATGTAATTCCCGGAGCCGCGGTTAGCGGTGACGTCACCGCTAACTGCGTTGCTATGGCAACGGTGATATCCGTTAATGACCGGCTGTGTCAGCCGGTCCCTAACAGAACGGGGAGTCGACCGTGTGCTAGAGCATGTCGCCGGTACACGGCGATACATAAATGTGCACCGTGTACCGGAGAGTGCAATGACAGGACCTAGGACAGGACATGACGTCAAAACCATGTGACCAGTCTGTAGCCAATGAGATAATAGCCACGTGACTGGTCACATGGCTATTTTGACGACATCATGGAAGGACCTGTCAGTGCTGGTTATCGGGAGGACGCAGCGATCATCGGAAGGAATAGTGACAGGAGACAGAGTGCAGGACACATCGCGGGCACCGGTAAGTGTTATGGCAATGTTTATTATGTGTACATTTATAATGCGTTTTTATGTGTTTGTGATTGCCTTCCATTATTTCCTATTGGTTCGAGTTCGGTTCGTCGAACGTTCGCCGAACTGAACTCGAACGAGTCCTCCGTTCGACGAACCGAACTCGAGCCGATCTACGGCCGGTTCGCTCATCTCTAGTCCTCATGGTCTGAATCTGAGTCACAAAGGTTCTGGGCATCACTGCAGACCATTTCCTGGACTGTACTCACTGTAGCTTGGGAGCAGACCTCTGATTCCCAGACTATAGTGTGACTGAACAGCTCTGCAGACTCAGCCATCTCAGTTCCACCATACTGTGCAGGGCGGATAGGGACTTCAGAGCTGGGAGAAAGCAAGTGTGATTGGGATGACAACTCAGAGGACTGGTGTTTTTTGGATGCAGTAGTTGAGGTGGAGGAGAGGGCACTTGTTGGACCACTTGAGAGCCATTCAAGCATTTTCTTTTTTTGGCCATCATCTACCTTTGTTCCAGTTGTTCGTGTCCGTAAAAAAGGGAGCACATCGGATTGTGCACGGTAAGTAGTAGACATCTTACTTTTGCTGGAAGATGTTCTATCTTCAGCAGATGTTAATGGAGCTTTTCCACCTTCCCCAAGGACAAACCCTTTTTTTCCTTTTCCAACACGCCTCTTCCCCTTTCCACCTGTCATTTTGCCACTTATTTTGATTGCGACAAGATTGTGCACTTAAAATGTGGTAGTAAAAAATTGAGAGATGGTGTAGATTGCAGCGGTGGTCTATCTTTATTAACAGCAGAATAAACAACAATAACTATCCCTGACAATGCAACTATGGCCCTTAAACTGGCAACATAGTTTGCTAGTATAATGGCTTAGTAACAATGAGTTTGAGTGTGCGATGCAGAGGTGCTGGAAATAGCTTTGCACTAGTGGGCCACTAATGGAAGTCCAACAGCCACTTTTAGGATGCCACTAAGTTTACTCAGTGTTTGCTAGTATAATAGCAAGGAGACAGGATGGGACTCAGCACCAATTCCAGGATAGCAAAAATATAAATCCAACGAAAAATATATAAAAGTGTAGAAACTTTATTCAATGATTAAAAATCCAAGAAAAACATCATCGGTTCCATGAAAACATCATGGCTTGACGCGTTTCGGACAGTTGGAATATAGATAAGTCCTTAATCATAAGCATAAAAATACACAGTGGAACCAAGCATATAAAGCTTACCATGGAGAATGAAGGGCTGACAAAAGGTGGGTGTAGTCCCAGGAAAATGCAAATGAGAACATGATGAGATTTAACCCTTGCATAGAAGGTAAATACCTGTTTGGATGTGGAAGAAAAATAAAAAGAGAAAAAAAAAAATTGGAAAAGTAAAGAAAAAGTGAGAATAAAAATATGTAAATAAGAATGTATGTGAATAAGAAGTATTTATGTGCATGAGGTATGTTCGCATGGGACCCGTATGGGAGGTTGTGCAGAAAAGCACTAGAAACAAAAAAAGCAGCAAGAATCAAAAAGTAAGGTGAGAACAAGCACCTAAGCAGTTAAACGAAAAAGTAAAATAAAATAAATTAAATAAGAAATGTATATATAGAAACATGAGGAAAAAGAGTGATAATAAGTCACTAAGCTGCCTGTTGTTATATCATCCCAAAATAAAGGGAAAATATGAATTTTATGTTTTTATTATTTTTTTTTTTATTGTTTTTTTATATTTTTTTATTTATTCATTATCATTATTTCTTAAATGTAGTTGTATATAAACTAATATTATTTGTTATTGTCTCATAAAAAGGACGTATTATATGCACGTCCAAAAATATACATTTATTTATTTGTGTAATTGACGAATAAGGATAATGATTCCATAATATATCAAAATGTATTTTATGTTAGATTCTAGTGTATCATGAAAATTGAAAAAGATTAAATTCTATGGGAAGGTAGTAGACTGTTCATATAGGTGCGTTATATTTGGGATTAGGGGAAACATTTCTGAGCAATCCCATGCACGAACATGAACAGGTCAACGTGTGTGGCAAGGAATACTCCTAGAATCTAACTGCAATGTGCGGTAAGGCTATGTTCGCACGTTGCGTTTTTTTCCGCGTTTCTGCAGCGTTTTTAGCAGCAGCGTTTTTGCGCTAAAACGCATGCGTTTTTGATTGCCAGCAAAGTCTATGGGAAAAGCAGAAATCCTGTCTGCACTTTGCTTTTTTTTCTGCAGCGTTTAATTTGCATATTTGTGGTCAAAAACCATGCTGAAAAAGAAGCAGCATGTCAGTTGTTTTTGCCATTTCTGCAGCGTTTCCTTAACATTGGAGTCAATGAGAAATGTCAAAACGCAACCAAAAGCAACTTTCCTGCGTTTTTCAGGCTATTTACCTGCTTTTCCACTGCGTTTTTGGCTTCAAAAACGCATGCTTTTTTGGCATAAAATTAAAGGGTTATAATGTTCCTTTACACACACACAATAACCGAAAATTTAAATGCAAAAAAAAATAATAAACTTTACCTATTTTTCTGTTAAAATGTGCATAACCGCTATTATTTCATTAAAATTGATTTTTTCCATATAGTTTTATTAAAAGTTAATTATATCCTTTTTATTCTTTTTTTCTTTCTTTTTGACTATTCCAACTTTATTTCTCAGTGTCTTGATCTACAAAACGCATCTGCAGAAATGCAGGTGAAAACGCATGTAAAAAGTGCTAAAAACGCACTAAAAACGCGGTAAATACGCATGCGTTTTTAGCGCTGAAAAATGGTCAAAAGCCATTTGGTCAAAAACCAAGGGAAGGAAAACGTGCAGAATAAACTGCAGGTACTCCGACGCAACGTGCGCACATAGCCTAAGAACGATCAGGGAAAAGAGAGGATCTTATAGGAGATCAACCGATTTTCTATGAAATGAGTTGCATCTGAAAGTGGGCTAAGGATTGGGACAAAGATTAAATGATCCCATGTGCACAAGGGTGTATGTTAAAATATATAGGCAATAAGATCATAGTTTATAAAAGAAAAAAAAAAGGGGGGGGACAATGAAATGTTATCAAAGGTCAGCTTCCTATTCACAAGGTGCGTTATATATGGAAGCATAAGAGCATAGGAGATATATATAAGGGAAGACATGCACATGATTATATTATATATGCAGACAAAGATCAAATAGTGAGAAAAAAAAAAAAAAGAAGGGGGGAGGGGCGGGGGGGAAGCAATGAACTAATAAATACAGAACACTGCTATATGTATGGAATGATATATGAGGAAAATATTAAATATTTTTATCTTTTTGGTTGAAATATTTATTTAATATTTATAGATTTGTATTTTATGTGATTTTAATTTGATTTATTATCACTCCATAATCAGAGATAAAACATATGTGATGAATGAAATATGCATTATTTGTTATATGTAATGTTGGTAGTTAATTCTGAAAATAGCTATATGGAGAAAATTCCAACAAAAAATAAAAATAAAAATATATTTGCAATGTGGTATGTAGACAACTCAGTGGAACACGTGTGATACAAAAATATATTTTCATTGTTGATCCCTTCATGTTCGTTCTATAATACGTAACGAAGGTCAGAACGATAATTTAGTCCCATTGGGAATCTACTGTCCATCTTAAGGATCCATTTTGCTTCGGTTTGGAGCAAAAGTCGAAACCAATCTCCACCACGTATAGGTTTACATACATATTCAATTCCTGTAATGCTTAGAGTAGAAAAATCCCCTTGATGCATGTCCAAAAAATGTTTTGTTAAACCAGAAACGGAGCGTTTGTTTTTATTTTTACCAGTAGTGGGATCAAGATATGATGCTACATTAGTATGCTTGGAGATTCTTCTCTTGAGGGGTCTCGAAGTACAACCAATGTAATCTTTAGTACAAGTGTTACAGGAAGCCTTGTAAATAACATGTGCTGTGGAGCAATTGATAAAAGTTGAAATTTTATAGGTTTTGTTAGCACCATAAGTAATTATTTGGGTCTTCTTCATATGCTTGCAAAGGCCACAGCGTGGAATGCCGCATTTGTATGAGCCCTTAGTATTTAACCAGGTGCCGGAATCAGTATCTGAGGAAGCAAAAAATTAGGGAGGAGATATTAAATTTCCAATCGTTTGGGCCTTTTTAGCAACCACATTTACTCCTTTGGATAGTATGTTGGCCAGATCAGAGTCCTGATACAGGAGAGGAAGATATTGAAGGAAAATGTCTTTAATTTTAGGGAAGTCTCTGCTGTAAACCTGAGTGTGGCTCCCCAGACAGCCATATGTCAAGAAAGGGAGCTGAGTTCTGAAATCCCTCCACAGTAAACTTTAAATTCATGGTATTATTGTTAATATAATAACGAAAATCTTCAAGGAGTTCTTTTTGTGGGGTATTTTCGTCGAGCTGCCAGATCATCACCAGATCATCTATGTATCTGGAGATGATCTGGTGATGATCTGGCAGCTCGACGATAGCTGCTATAGGATAGGGACCAATCAAAAACATCATCAAGAACTTTTTCTAATCGCATCACTTTTTCAACTCCTGGGGATCCACACTCAGGTTTGATTCATACCAAACTATATCGCAAACCTATTAGTGGGAACACCACCCTACATGCCCATAGCTGTCATGCGGCCCATACTATTTCAAACCTTCCCTTGGGCGAATTCCTGAGGGCACGTCGCCTTTGCTCCACTGATTTGACCTACAAAGCTGAAGTCGAGAATATGAAAATCCACCTAAGGAATAGGGGATACACTAATAAAATTCTTAATAGAGCTAACAATCTTGCTGACCAAAGATCTCGTGATAATCTGCTACAGGATAGCAATTTGATACCAATCAAAAACATCATCAAGAACTTTTTCTAATCGCATCACTTTTTCAACTCCTTACAGCAGAGACTTCCCTAAAATGAAAGACATTTTCCTTCAATATCTTCCTCTCCTGTATCAGGACTCTGATCTGGCCAACATACTATCCAAAGGAGTAAATGTGGTTGCTAAAAAGGCCCAAACGATTGGAAATTTAATATCTCCTTCCTAATTTTTTGCTTCCTCAGATACTGATTCCGGCACCTGGTTAAATACTAAGGGCTCATACAAATGCGGCATTCCACGCTGTGGCCTTTGCAAGCATATGAAGAAGACCCAAATAATTACCTATGGTGCTAACAAAACCTATAAAATTTCCACTTTTATCAATTGCTCCACAGCACATGTTATTTACAAGGCTACCTGTAACACTTGTACTAAAGATTACATTGGTTGTACTTCGAGACCCCTCAAGAGAAGAATCTCCAAGCATACTAATGTAGCATCATATCTTGATCCCACTACTGGTAAAAATAAAAACAAACGCTCCGTTTCTGGTTTAACAAAACATTTTTTGGACATGCATCAAGGGGATTTTTCTACTCTAAGCATTACAGGAATTGAAAATGTATGTAAACCTATACTTGGTGGAGATTGGTTTCGACTTTTGCTCCAAACCGAAGCAAAATGGATCCTTAAGATGGACAGTAGATTCCCAATGGGACTAAATTATCGTTCTGACCTTCGTTACGTATTATAGAACGAACATGAAGGGATCAACAATGAAAATATATTTTTGTATCACACGTGTTCCACTGAGTTGTCTACATACCACATTGCAAATGTATTTTTATTTTTATTTTTTGTTGGAATTTTCTCCATATAGGTATTTTCAGAATTAACTACCAACATTACATATAACAAATAATGCATATTTCATTCATCACATATGTTTTATCTCTGATTATGGAGTGATAATAAATCAAATTAAAATCCCATAAAATACAAATCTATAAATATTAAATAAATATTTCAACCAGAAAGATAAAAATATTTAATATTTTCCTCATATATCATTCCATACATATAGCAGTGTTCTGTATTTATTAGTTCATTGCTTCCCCCCCGCCCCTCCCCCCTTCTTTTTCTTTTTTTTTTCTCACTATTTGATCTTTGTCTGCATATATAATATAATCATGTGCATGTCTTCCCTTATATATATCTCCTATGCTCCTATGCGTCCATATATAACGACCCTTGGGAATAGGAAGCTGACCTTTGATAACATTTCATTGTCCCCCCCCCTTTTTTTTTTTTTTTTTTTTCTTTTATAAACTATGATCTTATTGCCTATATATTTTAACATACACCCTTGTGCACATGGGATCATTTAATCTTTGTCCGAATCCTTAGCCCACTTTCAGATGCAACTCATTTCATAGAAAATCGGTTGATCTCCTATAAGATCCTGTCTTTTCCCTGATCGTTCTTACCGCACATTGCAATTAGATTCTAGGAGTATTCCTTGCCACACACGTTGATCTGTTCATGCATGGGATTGCTCAGAAATGTTTCCCCTAATCCCAAATATAACGCACCTATATGAACAGTCTACTACCTTCCCATAGAATTTAATCTTTTTCAGTTTTCATGATACACTAGAATCTAACATAAAATACATTTTGATATATTATGGAATCATTATCCTTATTCGTCAATTACACAAATAAATAAATGTATATTTTTGGACGCTCATATAATACGTCCTTTTTATGAGTCAATAACAAATAATATTAGTTTATATACAACTACATTTAAGAAATAATGATAATGAAAAAATAAAAAAATATATAAAAAAACAATAAAAAAAAAATAAAAAAAAATAATAAAAACATAAAATTCATATTTTCCCTTTATTTTGGGATGATATAACAACAGGCAGCTTAGTGACCTATTATCACTCCTTTTCCTCATGTTTCTATATATACATTTCTTATTTAATTTATTTTATTTTACTTTTTCATTTTACTGCTTAGGTGCTTGTTCTCACCTTACTTTTTGATTCTTGCTGCTTTTTTTGTTTCTAGTGCTTTTCTGCACAGCCTCCCATATGGGTTCCATGCGAACATACCTCATGCACATAAATACTTCTTATTCACATACATTCTTATTTACATATTTTTATTCTCACTTTTTCTTTACTTTTCCAATTTTTTTTTTCTCCTTTTATTTTTCTTCCACATCCAAACAGGTATTTACCTTCTATGCAAGGGTTAAATCTCATCATGTTCTCATTTGCATTTTCCTGGGACTACACCCACCTTTTGTCAGCCCTTCATTCTCCATGGTAAGCTTTATATGTTTGGTTCCACTGTGTATTTTTATGCTTATGATTAAGGACTTATCTATATTCCAACTGTCCGAAACGCGTCAAGCCATGATGTTTTCATGGAACCGATGATGTTTTTCTTGGATTTTTAATCATTGAATAAAGTTTCTACACTTTTATATATTTTTCGTTGGATTTATATTTTTGCTATCCTGGAATTGGTGCTGAGTGCCATCCTGTCTCCTTGCTATTGCCTCTACGGACCTGCCTGTCCGGTGGACATCCTGCATCCCACCTGAACTGATCGGATACATATGCGGGTGAGCTGAATAATTTTTTTTCTTCGTTCCCCTTTGCTAGTATAATGGCTTAGTAACAATGAGCTTGAGTGTGCAATGCAGTGGTGCTGCAAATAGATTTGCACTAGTCGGACACTAATGGAAGTCTAACAGTCACTTTTAGGATGCCACTAAGTTTACTCAGTGTTTGCCAGTATAATGGCTTAGTAACAATGAGCTTGAGTGTGCAAAGGGCAGGAGATTATAGTGGCAGGGTTGTGGGTCAGTGTACAGGAAAGGAAGCCTCACTTTCTATCCCTCCTAATGGGGAAATGCAGCGAGTAAAGGGGGCTTTACACGCTACGATATCGTTAATGTTTTATCGTCGGGGTCACATTGTTAGTGACACACATCCGGCGTCATTAACAATATCGCAGCGTGTAATACTTACCGGCGACCTCAAAAATGGTGAAAATCGTTCACCATGGAGAGGTCGTCCCAAACTCAAAAATCGGTAAGGGTTGTTTAGCGTTGTGGTTCATCGCTCATGCGGCAGCACACATCTCTATGTGTGACACCGCAAGAGCGAGGAACGCCTCCTTACCTGCTGCCGGCCGCAATGCAGAAGGAAGAGGTGGGTGGGATATTTACATCACACTCAGCTCCGCCCCTCCGCTTTCATTGGCCGGCCGCTTAGTGACGTTGCGATGACGTTGCTGTGATGCCGAACGTTGTTGGATTGTTCGGCAGTCCCAGCGACGCCGCTGACCAGGTAAGTATGTGTGACGCTGCGTAGCGATAATGTTCGCTACGACAGCGATCACAAACAATCGCATGCGCGACGGGGGCGGGTACTTACACGCTCGCTATCGCTAGAAATTGGTAGCGATATCGCTACCGTGTAAAGCTTTCTTAAGTCCCTGACCTTAGCTACACAGACGCTGTTATCTGTAGCTGTTAAAATCTGTTTCCACGGACCTGACTGTCACCTATGACTCTGAGCCTGCTGTTATTAGCCCTTACAAGGGCTAATAGAAACTTCTATTCCTATTCTGTATAGCACTGTGTGTAGAGCATACACAGCAGTATCGGAGACAGGAGCTACGCCAGCGGTGACTGACACCCAGACGCAGAAGAGATGATGGCGTCCAGACAGGCAGATACCCGTTTTTATAATGCAGGGACATGTGACATGGATATCATATCACACATGCCGTTGCTTCTCTGGCTAAAAGTCCACTTAGCTGTGTGTGTGTCTGGGATTGGCTGACATGCTGGCCCGCCCCACTACACGTGCGCTTAGGGAAGGAAGACAAGGAAAAAAAAAAGGCGATCGCCATTATCCCAGCAGCAGTGATCTGAATGTGCTGTTCCCGCACACTATACGCTGAAATTTCATAATAGTGTGAGTCACATAGTGACTTACACTATTACAGCGGAAATACAGCTAGTAATTAGCTTGGCTTTTTGCTGCTAGAACCGTTCTCGAACGTAACTAGACCTATCGAGTTTTAGCAAAAAGCTCGAGTTCTAGTTCGATCTAGAACAGCCCCCAAAATCTCTCGAACCGCGAACTGGAGAACCATGAACCGCACTCAACTCTAGTAGCTAAGCTCAGGGAATTCCTTGCTGCATTTCACCATTAGGAGGGATAGAAAGTGAGGCTTCCTTTCCTCTACATTGACCCACAACCCGGCCACTGTGCCCTCCTGCCCATTTTTGCAAAGCCATTTTAATTGCAGAGTGCTGCCAGTTAGTGCCATCCAAAGAGTGGCTGCTGTACTCCATTATTGTGCCACTGGTGCCAAGCAAGTCCACCACCTCTGCATTCTTCCCTCCTGCACATTTTTGCAAAGCCATTTTAATTGAGAAGAGTGCTGCCAGTTAGTGGCATCCAAAAAGTGGCTGTTGGACTCCATTAGTGTCCCACTGGTGCCAAGCAATTTCCAGCACCTTTGCATTGCACCATCAAGCTCATTTTTACTAAGCCATTATAATAGCAAACACTGAGGAAACTTAGTGGCATACAAAAAGTGGCTGTTGGACTCCATTAGTGTCCCACTGGTGCCAAGCAATTTCCAGCACCTCTGCATTACACCCTCCTGCTCATTTTTAATAAGCTATTATAATGCCGTGTTTCCCCGAAAATAAGACATCCCCTGAAAGTAAGACATAGTAGAGGTTTTGCTGATTTGCCAAATATAAGACATCCCCTGAAAATAAGACATAGGAAAGTGTCCGTTTGTAAACATGCCTGCCGAACAGAACAATATGCAGGGCATGCAGATATGATGTTTTGTAGCCCATCGGCATTGTCCCCTACCTTCAATGTTGCAGAGCAGCTGCATTCATGACATGACTGTCACCGGCCGCCAACCCCGATGTAAATATCTGCAGCCGTCACTTGTAATTCTGCAGGGAAGAGTCCTGTCACCTGTCGCCATCCCCCACACAGTCTGCCTTTATCTCGTCCCTCCTGCGCTCTCCTTTGGAGCTGTCATACCTCACACTGCGGCTGTCACTTGTAAATGTGCAGGAAAGAGGCCCGTCACCTGCTCCCATCCCCCACACAGTCTGCCATTATTTTGTCGCTTACCGCCATAGCGCTGTCCCTCCTGCGCTCTCCTGAGGTGACCTTCCCTGGTGGTGGGAGCCGTCATATCTCACGCCGCGGCCGTCACTTCTAAATGTGCAGGCAAGAGGCCCGTCACTTGCCACCGTCCCCGTACACACTTTGCGATTAACCTGTTGCTTGCCGCCATAGCGAACAGCACACTGTCCCTCCTGAGCTGTCCTGTGGTGAATGCCCCCTGGTGGCCGGAAGCAGTCATATCTCATGCTCTGTCACTGTTGTGCTGATGTGAATTTTTTTGTTCATCAATGACTGAATTTTTCTTCATAGAAAAATAAGACATCCCCTGAAAATAAGACATAGTGCATTTTTGTGAGCAAAAATTAATATAAGACAATGTCTTATTTTCGGGGAAACAGGGTAGCAAAAAATGCTGAACCTTAGTGGCATCCAAAAAGTGGCTGTTGTACTCCATTAGTGTCCCACTGGTGCCAAGCAATTTCCAGCACCTCTGCATTGCACCCTCCTGCTCATTTTGCTATACAAATTTTACAGCAAACATAGGGAATTCCTTGCTGTATTTCATCATTAGGAGGGATTGAAAGTGAGGCTTCCTTTACTGTTCTGGTTCCCACAGAACACGGCCACTGTACCCACCTGCCCACTTTTGCCACGCTATTTATTTGCCCAAAGAGCTGACTCTTTCTCTGCCATCCTAAAATTGTCTGGAATACTAAGTTAGTGTTCCTTTGCTGCTAAGCAAGGTACAACACATGTGCATTCTACACTCCTTTCCATTTCTGGAATGCAATTATTAACTGCAGGTAGTCCAGGCAATCTTTGACGAAGGTGCAGGCGGGGATATAATGTTGCTTTCATCCAATGGTGGTTCTCTCGATGTCTGACAGCTCCACAATACCATCTGTTTCCACTTCCAAAACAAGTGACGACCTGCCAATCACACTCCTGCTTACGGGTAAGGGGGTGGAAGTTCAGTGTGAAAAAGCATCTGTGACTGCTGTCCCCACGGTCACAGAGGATGAAGAGCACGCAGATGCACTTGATGGGGCAGGCGGTGGTTGCACAGCCCAGCTAGGCCGCATTGTAGCACAGTGAAATTCCCATTGCAACTTATGCTTCATGTTAAGTCTTGTACTTGGTGGGCTCCCCAGTATACAGCAAAAACACGCAACAGGAAAAGCACTTTAGGCAGTTGGGTTGATAAATGATTGTTTAACTTTCCCAAAACAAACAATAAGAACCATGCATAAAATTGAAATAATAGAACAATCTATTCAGTTGCCTACTACCTGCTAATCCCTCTGCGTAGCAGCAGTAATTGTGTGTTTGTTCATGTGTGTGTGTGTGTGTGTGTGTGTGTGTGTGTGAACACGACTTACCAGTGGCGCATCACAAGAGCTTCAAAGTTATCTACCTAAACATAGACAAAACACATTACCCCCCTGAATGCCCTTGTTAGCTGAAGCCTCACAGATAAGGCAGATGATAACAGTGTGAATGCAAACCACACAGCTCTGCAACACAGTCATGGAATTCTTGAAAAGCAACAGTCAATGCAAACATGTGTCGCTGTCCCTCTATGATTTAAACTGTACATGACAATTTGACAGTGCAGAGGCAGCAAGTCTTATTGTCTATATAGTCGGCCTACCCAGAACAGATATGTGTTTTGCTAATAAAACAAAGTGTTGCATGCACGCATTACTGTCTGGGTACAGCCTACGGTACCCGAGTACTGTGATGTCCAGTTGCCAGAAATACAGACTTTACGCTCCTCTCACGGTAAACAGTATAGACAGCACCGGAAGAATGTTGGTCTGTGGGACAGGATGCTGCTCACTGGCGTTACGGTCCTCCTCACCAAACTCCAACACGACTCCCCTCACAATTGAACGAAGTGTTTCCGCGGTGGCTCCTTGCTGTAACACACACCTTTAGCTTTTCCTTCTGTTCATAGACAGCATCTCCAAGTCCATACCCGAAGACTGTTTTGCTATTGCTATAGTGACCAAACAGACAAAGGCAGATCCAAAAAAACAGCAGCCCCTTGTGTGTAGTCTGCAACAATGCATGCAATGAACGGCAAATAAGCATGTTGCATTGACAGTGGCTAAAGCTGAGCAATACATCCTCACGCTGTCAATTCATATCCCTGTGACACTTCATGGTGGAATTACTCAAAGTTGTGAGTTTTTGCCTTCTACTTAGAGATTGTTACAGATTACAGGACTTGGGTGATCCTTTGCTATATTCAAAAAGTCCCAGGCTAGGCAAGGTTTACAGCCCATGCAACCTGCATAGCCAACATGACTTATGCTCAGAGGCAGAGTTGTGCCGAGGATTCAGTTGGTGACGTGCTTCCAGTACTTTGTCTCTGTCCAGGAAGACACAACGTAAACTCGTCGTCAGTAGCATCCTCCTCCACCTCCTCTGCTGACGTCATCGACTGGCTGACTTTGGTTTGACAGTAAGTGGGGTCTCCAACCTCATCATCACCCTGTGTGTTTTCACTCCCCTCGTCCTGAGTCCTCCATGACAACCTCTTCCTGCCCTGACCGAATAGCAAAGTTGTTGTTATAATCAGGTATCTGAGTCTCCTCATCATGTTCCACATTGTCTCCACCAGGATGACGTACAGTTTGGAAATGAGGGTGTACATTATGCTCAGCACCTTCTTCATCGGGGCCTGGATCCAACTCACAAAGCTTCTGGCCATCTGTGCAGATCATTTCCCCTGTCTCCTGGAACTCGCTGCCTCAATATGTCAGATTATCTGCTACACCCGCAAGCTTCAAACGGAACCTGAAAACTCATTTGTTCAGAAATGACTATAACCTTCAATGACCCCACCACCGTGCGGAGCTGCCACCCAACCTACACCCCACCTGTCTCCTCCCCAAAATACTTTACAATGTAATCCCGCAAGGGCTGGGCCCTCTTCCCTCTGTACCAGCCTGTCTATTGTTACTTGTATATGTATTGTTTATGTAACCCCCTTCTCATGTACAGCACCATGGAATCAATGGTGCTCTATAAATAAATAAATAATAAGAATAATAATAACTTCTTTGTCTGTACTCACTGCAGCTTTTGAGCAGACCTCTGATTCACAGACTATAGTGTGACTGAACAGCTCTGCAGACTCAACCATCTCTGTTACCTCATACTCAGCAGGGCTGGTGGAAACTTGAGAGCTGTTAGGAAGCAAGTGCGATTGTGTTGACACCACAGTGGAATGCAGTATTTGTGATATTGAACTTGAGGTGGAGGAGAGGCCACTTTATGGCACACTTGAGATCCATTGAAGCAGCTGCTGTTTTGGTGCCTCATCTACATTTGTTAGCGATGGTCGTGGCCATGAAAAAAGGATCATATCAGATTATCCACAGGAAGAAGTACACCTGTTATTTTGGCTATTATTTGTTGTTACGAATCGGTGCCGTCGTAAACGCACGCAACCTGCTGCGGTTCCAGTTGCGCCCAGGCGTCAGCTGCCATTTAGGGCTGTGCCTCAGGTTGTCCAGCTGGCTGCTTAATCCTCCACGTCTAACTGTGGAGAGGCGGCTAGTGCGCATGTGTGTGCCGATTTACCCCAGCCGCAGCCTAACTCTAGTGTTTCGCCTACTGAGTATGCTCAGCCTGACTGTGCCATTCTTGAGGCTAAGTCTTCATTTCGGGCTACAGCGCATGCTCGTTTGGACTGTGCCTGAGTCATTCTGTGACCTGTGGTTCCACACACTTACACAGGGCCCTGGGGCTTGCCTCACTCTCGGGAGGCCACTACAACTAACTGCACCCAACATCAGCCCCAGGTGTCCCCTTACACTGCACCCACTGACCGCAATACCGAGAGTGGCGTCACGAAACTACATATAAAGAAGCAACCTGTTATTGGGGAACCGGCAGATTAGGACCAGGGGGTATATATCCCAATCGCCAGTAGGGGCCCACCGTGCTCCAGATGGCAATGGAGCGGCTGGCACCTTGTGGGTTAGGCGGAGACTATAGAGTTGATGACTCAGAGATAACCCAGGAGACCTGGGAACCGGTCACGTGTGTAGGGACACGTCAAACCGGACGACAACCCAGTTAGCGTTTCGGTGGAGAGGGCGCTACTCCGACCACGTGTGTAGCGAACACGTCAGGCCGGATGGTAACCATTTAGCGTTGACCGAGAAGACCGCTGTGACAGTGCCCTGTCGGCCACGTGTGTAAGACTCGTCAGGCCAAGCGGTCCTTTGATTAGCGTTTCTGGTCACCACTCGACTGGCCACGTGTGTGAAGGACACGTCAGACCACGCAGTCACACCAGTAGCATTTGACTGGGAAGCCGAGGAGAGAAATAGGCTTCACATACCCAATCCAGGAACACCCTGTTAACTCCACAGGGGTTCTGGAATACGCTGTCCGTGCGTGTAGAGGGCACAACCGGACAGGTGACGCAGCAGGTATGCTGTTCGTGTGCGTAGAGAACACAACTGGACAAGTAACGCAACAGGTATGCTGTCCGTGTGCATAGGAGGCACAAACGGACAGGTGACACAGCAGCCGCAGTCCAGTTAACCCACTGGACTGCTATAGCACAACTGGAGTGGCAGCAAGGAAGCATGGCGCCTGACCCTGATGTGCCGAGCCACGAATCTTGGCGTGACAGGCACCATTCGTCTAGCCCTACCTACCACTTCCAACAAAGCTTATGCCACCATGAACTCTAAATAAAGACTGCGCACCTCCATGTTGTCTCCAGCCCCTTTTTTAACCTGGGTCCTCCCCAAATCTAGGATGGAACCACCAAGGTCCAATAGCAGAGTGCCATGTCAGCAGCGACGTCACCAGTGGCCTATCCGGAACCGCCACGTCATTGATGACCTCATGGCAGCCACGCCCCAAACACTTCACCAGTCATCGTCTGACGACCAATGGTGAGGTGCCAGATCATAGGGGCGGGCCTCTGCAAGCCAGTCTGGAGTGGCCACGTCATCAGGACACCTGACACCCTCTGCCCTATCAGGGCCTGCCACCTCACGGACATGCTTAGTGAGGTCCTTACCGGACCTAGCCTCTGATGCACTAAGTGCCTGAGCATGCTCAGTAGTCTGAACAACAGAATCAGAAATCAGACTATCTGCCTGAGCATGCTCAGTAGGAAGATCCCAGAACTTAGACACAGCACGAAGTCCAAGTACCTGTGCAAAGAGGCTGTTAGGATTAATTGTGGGAGCATGCTCAGTAGGCTGAACTGAGGACTTAGTCTCAGAAATGACACAATCAGGCTGAGCATGCTCAGTAGGCAAAACACCAGACTTAGACTCTGGCTGGGGTAAATCGGCGCACACATGCGCACTAGCCGCCTCTCCACACTTAGACGTGGTGGAAGGAGCAGCCAACTGGATGACCCGAGGCACGGCCAAGAATAGCAGCCGGGCAGCTGGGCGCAACAGGAACTGCAGCAGGATGCTTGCGGCTATGGCGGCGCCGGTTTGTAACACAACCTAACTGTGACCAGACTGTTTCTCCACGTGGAGTCCCTGAAGGTAACGCACCGACACAACACCTGTGGGGCTTCACACTTAGTGCGAAAAGCCTCTTTGCACAGGTACTTGCACTCTGTGCCGGGTCTAAGTCCTGTGTTGTGCCTAGGCACCATGCTAAAGCTGATAGTCTTTTTTCGGAGACTGTATTTCATGCTACTGAGCATGCTCAGGCACTTACTGCATCATAGGCTAGGACCGGTAATGAACTTTTGGCACTGTCCCTGATGTTGGGGGCCCATATAGACCAGAGTAGGCCAGGCCACTCCCAACTGGCTTGCAGAGGCCCGCCCCTATGACTTGTCACCTCATTATTGTTGGTCAGACGATGACTGGTGAGGTGTTTGGGTCGTGGCAGCCATGAGGTCATCATTGAAGTGGCGGTTCCGAATAGGACGCTAGTTATGCCACTCATGACGTGTCACTCTGCTTTTGTCTCCAAGAGGTGCATTGTGGTCCATCCTGGTTTGGGGCGGACCCAGGTTATAAAAGGGGCTGGAGCCAACAAGGAGGTGTGCAGTCTTCTTCTATTATGCTCTGAAAGAGCACACCTCCATGTGTTGAACCCATTGCGGCTTTAGGCCAGAGGTAGGCAGGGATAGGGCGTCAATGCAGGCCGCTACCACAGTTGGTAACACAGAATGGTTAAGACCAGCTCCTGTCCTACCAGTCCTGCTAGTGCAGCCCAGTGGCATTAACAGACTTGCTGCTGCTGATGCGCCTGCTGTCCACAGGTGTGGCCTCTACACACACGGACAGCGTACCCAATGTCCCCTGTGCTGTTAACAGGGAGTCCCTGGGCTGGGTGGGCGTGTGGACCCTGTGACGCTAACAGGGCTCCTATTCTCCAGATCCGGGTGGCGTCTAACTCGGTTCAGGCTACTATTAGTTTCATAGCCACTCAGCTCTGTATCCTCCACCTAACCTTCCAGTTGCCAGCCTCTCCTTTTACATCTGGGAGCACGGTGGACACCGACTGGCAATGGGGATAAATACCTTTTTCTTCTTAATTTTTTATATAGCGGTAACATAGTATATATACCATCTTATCCAAATCTGCCATTCCCACCATAACAGATGTTGTTTCTTCAGCAAATGTTACTGTTGCTTAACCACCAAACCCACGGACACAAACTTTTTTCCCCTTTCCAACACACCTGTTCCCCTTTCCACCAGCATCTGTCCTTTTTCAACTCATTTTGCATATGACCAAAAGTGCAACTCTGCAGGGACACCGTACTCAACACCATCTCAGCACAGCAGCCAGCCCTCGGTCCCTCAGATCTGGACAAGTAAAAGACCATTTCCTCTTATCCATGATAAAGTTTTGAGATTCACTCTGTGCAGCACAGGTGTTTAATGGAAAACCAAATCTAAGATTGTGTACCACCTTCTGCTGATACTCCTGCATACGTGCGTCCCTTTCTATGGCCGGAATTATTTTGCAAAATTTTGTGTTGTACCGGGGATCTAACAGTGTGGCAACCCAGTAGTCAGCATTACTTCGAATTCGTACAAACCGAGGGTCATGTTGTAGGTAGTCCAACAAGAAGGTGCTCATGTGTCTTGTGCATCAAGGAGGATCAAGTCCTTGCTGTGTTGGTGGTGGAGAGGGGAAAATCGTGCCTCCTTCCTCTGCCCTCTCCCCCCAACCTAGCACAACTGAAATGTGAGGAAGCTGTCACTCATCTGCTGAGTCTTCCATGCCCATCGCCAGTTCGTCCTCCATTTCTTCATGGGCTCCTGCACCTTCCTCAACAGTTTGGCTGATTCTATGTGTCCTTGATAATCCCTCTCCCCCACCGTCCCATTACTGCCGCCTAGGTGCCGCTGACCGTCTGGACCTTGTAGATCTTGTTATCTCTTCCGCATATGACTCCTCCTGTACTTCCTCCCCTTCCTCTTGTCCCAACACCTGACTCCGAATAATGCTTACAGTGTGCTCCATCATGTAGATGACCAGAATTGTCACGCTGAGAATGGCATCGCCAGTGCTAAACATCATCGTAGACATTTGTAAACTGTGTAGAAGGGTGCATAGGTCCTTGATCTGACACCACTCCAGCAACGTGATCTGCCCCACCTCTGGATCAAGTTAGCCCAGGGTATACGTCATAACGTATTTCAGCAGGGCTCTGTGGTGCTGCCACAGACGCTGCAACATTTGCAGATTCAAATTCCGGCGTGTCGGCACATCGCATTTCAGGCGTTGACCCGCCAGACCAAAAGACTTCTGGAGCGATGAAAGTTGTTGAGCTGCTGGGTGAGAATGATGGAAGTTAGCACATAGCGAGCGAGCGCGCTGCACAAGGCCATGTAGGCCGGGATGGGGTTTTAAAAATTGCTGGAGAATCAGATTCAACACGTGAGCCATACAAGGCACGTGTGTCACATTGCCCTGACGAAGGCCCGCAGCCAGGTTTGCATCATTGCCGCACACGGCTGTTAAGTCACCACCGGAGTCCGCTACGTCAATTTGTACTCCGGTCGCCAGGTGACAACGTGTTCCTTTCGTGCATAGTGCTGATGATAGGAAATGAGTCGACGCCAGCGGCACAAGTGGACGCAGGTTATGCTCACCCACTTGGCTGCGTTACCTTGACAGATGCAGAACCACAGGCTGAATGTAGGTGGTGGGTATCTCACAGATTAAGTACCATCATTCAGCTACAACCAATGGGAATACACCAAACCTTTTTTAGGCCCATCCTGTCTGCAGACCACTGCCAGACAAAGCTATCAACCTCTTGTTACTGTTACCCCTAGTTCAGTTTTATGATTTTGTGTGCTTGTTACTTGACTACTTTTCCTGCTTGCTGTTTATGTACCTCATTGGCCGATCCGCTTTTCCCCTCTGCTTGTTTTCTGATTAAGTCCTGGCCGTCCCATTCTGTTCCTCTTTCTCAATTAATGTTTTGACCCTGCATGACTACTACTCTCTCGGACTGCAGCATTCCACAGGTATTGATCACCTTGGGCCCTGTGTAGTTCCAAATCCCTGTATTGGGGTTAAAGGATTTAAGGTTTCTGGGGGTCCTGCTTGGTGAGTGGCTTCCCTCTAGCCTATACTTTACAGCCCGTCTGAGTGTGTTGATCCAGGCAGGCATTACATCGTGCCCTCTGCAGAAGGCCATGTAGGCCGGGATAGTGGTTTAAAAACTGCTGAACAACCAGGTTCAACACGTAAGCCATACAAGGCACATGTGTCACATTGCCCTGAAGAAGGACTGCAGACTGGTTTGCATCATTGTCGCACATGGCATTCCCTGGCTGTTGGTTGAGTGGAGACAACCATTGATGAAACTCGGTCTCACTCTCCAGAGCTTACCATCCACAACTCCTCAGCGGTGTGACTCAAATTTCCCAGACATTTCTAAGTAAAGAGTCGACCGCATCATGCTGTTGAGCTCTGCTGCCAGCATAGTAAGGAGGTGTGTGGGATTCCTTGGGCGCAGTTACAAGGAAGGGTGGCCTGACCACACAGGGTTTGGGCTGAGGTGGAGGACCCACACAAGGTTGAGGAGGCAGAAGCAGTGGAGGAACTTGTACATACAGAGGAAGGATTAACACACAACTCGTGGGGATGGAAAGACTTGTACAGCAGACCCTTCTCCATCTCTCACCATAGTTACTTAATGCCCAGTCAGCAACATGTAACTCCCCTGTCCATGCTTACTGGTCCAAGTATCTGTGGGGAAATGCACCCTGTCACACACAGAGTTTCTCAAGGAATCGGTGATGTTGTGTGCGACCTGCTGTAGTAGCGCGGGCACGCCTTTCTTGGAGAAGGAGTGGCGACTGGCCATCAGCTCTTGGGGCACTGCAATGGACATAAGGTCTCGAAAATCCTCGGTCTCAAAAGGGTGTAAAGGCAGCCTTTCTGTAGCCAACAAGTAGCAGATGCTGAAACTCAACCTCTTAGGCATGTCATGCCCTTCGAAAATCATGTAAAACACAGAGAGGGGACTCCAACCACAGTCTCCCTCATTTCCATTAATTGGGCCACACACACCCCACTTGACTGGCATCAGTTGACCCCCCCTTTTGAAAATGAAAAAGATGCTTTGCATGAAGCACTCTCAAAAATAAGCGTGCCTTTCGCCTCCCCTGGATGACCCAGGGGAAGAAAAGTCCTCTGAGAGCCATGACTTGTTCATCTTGGTTCTTTTAGAAACACAGCGAGGGGACTCCAACCACAGTCTCCCTCATTTCCATTAATTGGGCCACACACACCCCACTTGACTGGCATCAGTTGACCCCCCTTTTCAAAATGAAAAAGATGCTTTGCATGAAGCACTCTCAAAAATACGCGTGCCTTTCGCCTCCCCTGGATGACCCAGGGGAAGAAAAGTCCTCTGTGAGCCATGACTTGTTCATCTTGGTTCTTTTAGAAACACAGTGAGGGGACTCCAACCACAGTCTCCCTCGTTTCCACTAATTGGGCCACACACACCCCACTTGACTGGCATCAGTTGACCCCCATTTTTAAAATGAAAAAGATGCTTTGCAGGAAGTACTCTCAAAAATACACGTGCCTTTCGCCTCCCCTGGATGACCCAGGGGAAGAAAAGTCCTCTGTGACCCATGACTTCCTCATTTTGATTTACGTTAGTATGTCCCCATTGTCAGTGTACAGACGCGTGTGCTTATCTGTCAGCACACTCCCAGCAGCACTGATGACACGTTCCGAGAGAACGCTGGCTGTGGGACACGACAAGATCCCTAAGGCGTACGTGGTGAGCTCAGGCAATTTATCCAGATTGGAAGCCTAAAATGAGCAGGGCTCAAGTTGCACAGTAATGTTGTGGCACCCTGGACAAGCCAGGGGCCACAGGTAACAACACACACACCCCCCCACCCCCAGCAGTTCACAGCAGTCATCCCCAGTGAGACCTGATTTCTTCCCTCGGGTTCAGACAGACACACCAGGTGGGCGGAGTCAAGCAGATAGGCACGCCCACCGAGGAATCTAGCTGGCCTGATGCAAAAACTAGCTCAGACAAGTCCAGGCAGAGGAAGAGAGAGGAGGTCTGCAGAGAGGCAGACGCAGACTGGGGCCTAGGTTGGAGCCTGGGTCCCTCATGTAGCCAGTGAGGCAGACGGTAGTGGCCGTTTTCAGGAGCCGGGAAGACAGTCTTGGTGGAACCGTAGGTAGCCGAGACAGGGTAGTGGCCCGTCCGGTACCAAACCAGGGAGCCAGCTGGAAACCGGAGCACAGGAGGAGCGTACAAGAAGGTGCAGGAAAGGACTTACACTACCAACCTGGGGTCAGGGGAAAAACACCGCAGCCGTCTGTGGGACCCGTCCATCCAGCCATTTGTTTTACCGGAGACTTTGCATTCATCATTGGCTGAGTGAGTACCACTGTGCCGTGCGGCACCGCGCTGCCCCCGCGACCCTGCACCTCACCGGGCCCCGTAACCCGCCTGCCATCCCTCACCGGGCCCCGGGACAACCAATCCCCCTACCCACGGAGGGGAAGAACAACATCCAAGCTGCTCCCTGTCACCGCTCCCGGGATCCCCATCCAGAGCAGCGGTGGTGTCACAACCTGACCACAACCGTGGGAGGTGTCACGAACAATATCTCTAAACCAAACCAGTCCCCTTTTCACTCACGGGCGAGGAGCGCCGCTCAAGTCCCCGGGATCCGGCCCACCGCTCCAGCCACCGAGCAGCAGCAGCAGCCGGACCCGAGCGTTAGCAAGAACAGCGCCCCGCCGCCCGTGACAATGGCATCGATATTCCCTTGCATATACTCATAATTCTGTGTCTCCTCCTCTTTTTCCTTGTCCAGCTCTTTTGTTTTCGCATGAGTATATGTCCTTGTCACTTTCCCATGTGTTTGTGTTGTGTTGTGAGTTGTTTGTCACCTTTTGGACACCTTTTGAGGGTGTTTTTATGTGTTTGTGATTGCCTCCCATTGTTTCCTATGGGGTTCGAGTGGTTTGCCAAACCGAACTCGAACGCGACCTCCGCTCGGCGAACCAAGCTCGAGCTGAACCGCGACCGGTACGCTCATCTCTACTTATAACCTAATGTCTTGATCCAGAGTAAGGCAAAAACCCCTTAAGGTACATGCTAATTTCCCCCTATTAGCAGAAAAACTATTTTCCAACTTCACATATAGCTATCAGAATAGTTCCATGTATCAGCATCCCATCTCCAGGTTTTCATTCTCATAACCTGTAAAATATATCTGTGATAAATACGCAAGTGGCATAGCTATCACATCTGTGTCTGAATACACTGTTATAACCCCTGCTTCAATTCACCAGAGGTCATACCGTGGGAACCTGTTTAACTGAGTGATGTCACTGCTGCCAGCGGAGTTCCCCTTGTCAGTGTTTCCTGGAGCCTGGAGAGATTGAACATGTTTTTGGTCTCACCAGGTTCAGATGTAGCAGTGCCAGGACCGTCGTGGAACATCGTGTGGCTTTTCGGAAACTTCAATGGTCTTTTTGGGGTTAATAAAGTGGGTACTGTATTTTATTTCAAATAACAGATTTTTTTTCTGTGTTTGTATTTATTTCTTTTCACTTACAGATTAGTAATGGGTGGGTCACATAGACCCTCCCTATTACCAATCCAGTGCTTAATGGCAGCTGTTTGCTGTGATTAATCCCTTATTACACCGATTACCATCGCACCAGGGCAATCGGGAAGAGAAGGGTAAAGTGCTGGGATTGTCACATCTAATGGATGTGACAATTCTGGGTGGCTGCAGGCTGCTATTTTTAGGTTGGGGGTGGCCCAATAAGCATGGATCACCCCAGCCTGACAATTCCAGCCCCAACTGTCGGGTTTTATCATGGCTGAGCATCAAAATTGGGGTAGACTGCACATCAGTTTTTATAATTAATTACTTAAATAGTTTAAAAAAATTAAAAAGCCACATGCAGTTTTTCTTGTTTTTATATACAGCTAAGATAAGCGCACGGCTGGAGGTTGCAGCCTGTAGCCGTAGGCTTTATCTGTGCTGGGTATCATAATATGGGGGTCCTACACCAAATATTTTATTTATTTTTTTACCATGATAGACATAGACAGGGCCTGTGATTGGAAGCAGTCAGCTGACATCCTGACATTCAGTATGGGGGCATGCCAGACTGCAACCAATCACAGACGCTGCAATTAAGGCTAATGAGTGGCACCAGAAGGGAATGAATCGTCTAGAAGCAGTGTACAGCCATGACAGAGCTGCCTGCTCCTATCCCCCTATCCCTTCTACCACCATTTTAAATCGCCGGATGCTTGTCCCCATAGACTTACATGGAGACCAGAATGTGGCACAGAACCGGATTTTAAAAACCAGATAACAGGGACCTGCCATTCCCGGTGTCACGGGTCCTTCTTCCATATCACACAAGCAACAGAGCGAGAGGTGGATGAACAATCCAAAGCATATATATTCCATGCAATACAGAATGTCCATAAAGTAATCCACCACACGGAGGGTAACAATAGTCCAGAAATGGCATAAATGTCCCAGAGTTAAGTCACAATCCTCCAGCAGTCCTTCTCCTGGTAAATCGGGGTTTCTAGCAGTCTCTCTGGGGGTGCTAGCCGCAGCCTCACCGTGTCCCTCAGAGATTCAATCTTGTTTCTTCTCTCTTGTAAGTCTCACCCAGAATCACTGATCTCCCAGGTAAGCAAAGAGTTTAGGTGTATCCTAGGCCCCCTCCGCAAGATTTAGGGACAGAAGCACTTCAAGGGAATATAACCTGACTTATCAGGACAAACAATATATCGAATAGACAGACCACCATGTCCAAAACATGAACCCACACTAAATGGTACATAACCCACAATATGACACAATCACAACCTCTCCCTCCTTTTTAATAAGTGAGTACACCATGAGGTCTACACAGACCTCTGGCCACCTCACTTAAGTCCATGTCACTCAGCTGTGGATAGTCCCTTGCACAGTAGTAGGGTTGGAAGGACATGCTTCCCTTTGTGTCCTCCTTCACTCAACTGTGTTCCCTGCACCCACAAATCGACATTGTAGATCTTCCACATCATTCCCTAGGAGAATATCTGCAGGCAGGCCGCTCATCACCCAATCCACACATTGCTTGACCCCAAAGCCAAAGTCCAGATCTACAGTCGCCTTTGGGACATTCCTCATTTGTCCTACAGCCAATTCAATAACAATCCCTGGTACATGATGTATCGCCTTTGGCCGAACCACCCGGGGATCAGCTATTGTGAGAAATGCCCCAGAGTCACAAAATCCAATGACTCTCTGTCCATTCAGCACAACCTCCTCTAACTGCTTGCTTTGATGGTAAGAGGAACTTGGGGCTGTGGCTCGCACCCCATAAACCCCTTGTGTTCGACCACGAGTGTCTGAGTCATTAGACAAGTCAACTTGAAGTGGTGAGAACTCTTCCCCCTTGTATTTGACTGTAGAGAATGAACAGGTCGATTTGGTGCAAAGTCATTCCTCAATTGACCAGCAGGGAAAGTGTTTTGCAACTGCCCAGGCTGCCCACATTGATAACATCTCCTCTGCGTCATACTCCTTCCAGTGTGCATTCTGGAGAAGGCAGTAGGAGAACCTGGTGACAAAGGCCAGAAGCCATACACTTCAACAGGGGCATCTATGATGCAGGGGTCAGCGGTACACTCTGGTGGAGGTGGCAGGATGAAATGTACAAGATGCACCGGACGAGGTGGAGGTGTGTGGGGGTCCCTTGGAGTCCTTGCGGGACAACTGGATTGCAGGTGCCTAGGTTGCCCGCACCCATAACATCTCCTCTCTGTGGTTCCCCCAGAGCGTGGTCGGAACTGTTGGGGCCCAGAATTGTGAACCGTGGTTGTCATCGGCCTGCAGCTGGTTGGAGGGGAGATATAACTGGAAAGGCCCGAGGCGGAGGAGCAGGCTGTGGCTTATTGTCCAGAAGCCTTCTCCATTGCGGTCGGATAGTAAGGGCCTCATCAGCCATGGCTGCAGCTCCATCCAAGGTGCATGACATGCGCTCTCTAACCTATTGCCAGTATTTCTGAGGGGCACTTGTAAAGTAATTGTTCTATAAGAAATACATGTATAACATCTTCCACAGTGAAGGCATTTTCCACTTCCAGCCATCTCCGACATCCCCGGGACATCTTATGGGCATACATCCTAAACGATCACCCCGTAGTGCATGGAAGGTCTCGGAACTGTGCCCTATGTGAGTCTGGGGTGATGGCATGGTAATCCAGGATAGTCCACTTTACAATGTTGTAATCCCGGTTCTGCTGGGAGTCAATGGTGCGATAGCCTCTGCCAGGCTTCCGTTCAGGAGTCCCACTAACAAACGCATCCAGCCAGAGTGGGGCACCTCCATCATGGCACACTGCTGCTCAAAGTCCTTGAAGAATCCTTCCACATCTCCGGAAGCCTCATCAAATGGCTTGAAGTCTGCTCGGGTAATCTGTATAGGCTATTGGATCACTGGGTTTACACTCCAACTCATATTACTCCCTCTGCCGGACTCCATTGCTTCTTGTCCCCGCTGTGCTCGTTGAGCAGCCTCTTTACTCAGTCCATGGTAGTTCAGGCCCAGATCTCTGGCTCTCTCATGTAGACTGTATGTGGTCTAGTCTCTGTATTCACTCTGTGGGTGGATCTCCATTAGGCTGTGCTCTGTTGATCCCACCGCTGTTGTCACGGGGTCCTTCTCCCATATCACACAATCAACAGAGCAAGAGATGGATGAACAATCCAAAGCATATTTATTCCATGCAATACAGAATGTCCATCAAATAATCCACCACATGGAGGGTAAAAATAGTCCAGAAATGGCATAAATGTCCTGGAGTTCAGTCACAATTCTCCAGTAGACCTTCTCCAGGTAAATCGAGGTTTCTCACAGTTTTTCTGGGGTGCTAGCCGCAGCCTCAACGTCTCCCTCAGAGATTCAATCTTGCTTCTTCTCTCTTGTAACTCTCACCCAGAATCACTAATCACCCAGATAAACAGAGAGTTTAGGTGGATCCCAGGCCCCCTCCCCCCGACCTAGGGATAGAAGCACTTCAAGGCGATATAACCTGACTTAACAGGATAAACAATATATCGAATAGACAGACCACCATGTCCAAAAAATGAACCCACAAAAAATGGTACATAACCCACAATAGGACACCATCACACCCGGTTATCTGCGAGTCCGCTCATCACTACTGAACTCGAGTACTGAGCACCATCATTGCTAAACTTAGAGTATAGACTCTCATGGAGTATGCAAATATTTTTTTTATAATTTTGGAACAATATGCAGAATATTTTGAAAATGTATAAAATTTTACAGATACTAGAATATTTGTTAAATCTAAAACTAATATAGCACATCCCTGATTGGTATAGCAGTATAGCAGTACAGCAAACATATCACTGAATGTACAGCCATGTCACTGTGTGAACACAAAATTCTATACATTAAAAATATATATGATAAAAAGTAATGAAAAAAGATACAGAGTCACTAGGATGCATAGTTATTAGTCTGTTAAATTATAGAGTTTTTTGAAAAAGAAATGAGTGATTCCCAGAACCAATGTAAAACCCAGCATGAGCAGCAAATCAAATTGGTTAATTTGTGATTCACATCAAAACATCCTCTGATATGTTAGAAATCTCATAGTGCAGAGAATGAGGCTAGATTCCCGTAACCATCTGATTCATCAGAATATACAGTTCATGTGATAGCAGAATAATAAAATAACGTAGAAAACAAAATCACATTATCTCGTGTCTGAAAATAACAATTTACATACGGCTTTTGAACTCAAGCAGTCACAAAAACAGCATGGAATAAAGAATAAAATGACTGAAGATAAAGATTAGAAATGTAAGAAAAAAACAACAAGGAATCAAAAGAAATGGTGTTAGATGTCAGAGCCGGTATCTCAAGAGGCTGCGTGGTATAGAGTTAGATTCAGCTTTGAGTCAGCATTGACCCTCTAGCTAACGGATCAATTGTAGAGTGAGACAGCAGAATTAATGGAAAGATTTAGTATGGACGACTGTGCATCAGCCTAACAATATTGATATGCTCTCTGCAGCTACCAGCCTGTATGGTTTAGTCTTCCTGAAATCATTTCTAAATTAAATTAAAAGTATTAGGAACATTTAACCCTTACATAGTGCCAGGAGACTCCATTCATTAGTAAAGAACAGATGTCAGTGATATTTTAAACAAATTATGGCATAAGCAATTGTAATGGTATTCTTACCATGTAACAGTCAAGCGTGTTATCAGTTATTATAATAATCTACCTTATTTTCAATGCTTAGTAAACTCTGAAGAGCCTTTCAGACTATAATACAGTCATTTCTTATTTCCAAACAGTAGCAACAACAGGATTTAAAACTTTACCGCCATTTCAATTTTTATTTCATAACCCCTTCACCCCGGGCAATTTTCCGATTTTTCGTTTTTTGCTCCTCTTCTCCCGAGAGCCGTAGCTTTTTTATTTTTCTGTCAATCTTGCCACATAAGAGCTTATTTTTTGTGAGACGAGTTGCACATTTGAATGAAACCATTAGTTTTACCATATAGTGTGCTGAAACGGGAAACAAATTCTAAGTGTGGAAAAACTGCAAAAAAAATGATTGCACTATTGCTTAGGGGGTATTTAATTCACCGTGTTCACTATATGGTAAGGCCTCTTTTACACGTCAGTGATTCTGGTACGTTTGTGCTAGTTTTTTTACGTACCAAAATCATGGACATATGCAGACCCATTAAAATCAATGGGTCTGCGTACACATCAGTGATTTTCCGCTGACCGTGTTTCAGTGCAGCGTACACGTGTGTCTGTGATTGCTGCACGGAGACATGTCTATTTTTTTCTGGCATCACTGATGTCCCACAGACCACACTATGGAGTGGTCACTGTAACACGTACCATAAAAACACTGACATTGAAAATAAAAAGCTTATTAAACTCACCTTCTCCAGCGACGCTGTGTTCAGCAGCTGCTTTCTGCTTCTTCCTGGCTGGCTCATTACTGGCATGCAAATTCAGTTATGCAGGCATCGGCCCGGAAGTAGCTGCATAGGTGAGAGACACAGTGGCTGGATTCAGCAGAGCCGGAGAGTTCAGCACCACAAACAGCAGGAACGGGACAGGTGAGTTTATGTTCATGTGCAATCATGGATCACGGAGTACGGATCACGGATTGCACATGGACAACCCATGTGTGCTGTGAATCACGACACATGGAGGGACATATGTGTTTTTAACACGTCAGTGAAAAACGTCTGTGTTTTTCACTGACATGTGAAACAGGTTTAAAGCATTTGGGTTGGTGTGATGTGTCAGGTCAGTACAAGTGAGAAGACCCCAAACATGTATACTTTTACTTTTATCTAAGGGATTAAAAAATTCAGAAGTTTATCCAAAAAAAATAGCGCTTTTAGTGGCATTTTCTGAGATCCATAGCATTCTTATTTTTTGGTATGTGGGGTTCAGTGATGGCTCATTTTGTATAAATTGAGCTGGTGTTTTTAATCATACCATTTTAGTGCAGAAGCTATGTTTGCATTGCCTGTTATTGCATATTATAAAAAATTTGCAGTGACCAAAATACGTAATTTATGACGTTTGTAATTTTTTTTCTTGCCACGCCGTGTACCAATCAGATTAATTGATTTTATATTTTGTTAGATCAATAATGCAACAATACAAAATATGTGTATTTTTTTTATTTTTTAACTGTTTTATTTTCAATAAGGCAAATAAGATATGATTTTAACTTTTAGGGGGGGGGGTTCATTTTTTTAAAAACTTTTTTTTTACATTTTCTATTTATTTTACTAGTCCCTCCTAGGGGACTTTATGGATCAGCATTCTGATCACTTGTTCATTTTTGTTGATCAGAGCTGCAAAGCTCTGGTCAGTAGAAATGCTGCATTCCTGTGAGAGCCGGTGCTCTGTCAGCTCTCACAGGAAATATGTCATAATCATATCAGGGGTCATTGCATGACCCGAGCTACTATAGCAACCATTGGCTCCCCATGATCATGTCACGGGGCCAGCAATAGTGGCGAGGAACAGTGTTATCCCCGCTGTGGCCATTTAAATTACGCTATCACATTTTGACAGCACAATCAAGGTGGCAAGCAGGTGTGGGTAGATCGCGAATCCACCCACGCCTGTTAGCGCTACATGTCTGTGGTTCAAATCAGCAGACATGTGCGGGGATCACTGCCAGCTCACCGCAGCAGCCGGCGGTGATTATTGTGACATGACCAATGAAGTCCCAGTACGGCATTGGTCGTGAAGGGGTTAAATCAATAGTTCACATGGAAATAATGAACTTTGTAATATATCTTATTAAAGAAATCTGCTTCTCTCTCCTTCAAGACTCCAGAACTAATCATTAATTTTTAAGATTTTTAATTCATGGGTAAAATCTGTGTTAATTGAAGACAGATAGTTACATTACTGATATAGATGATTAAGTTTGCTGTTGATACGATTTTATGTAGAAGGGAGGAGAGAGAAGGCAGGAGTTGGAGTGACAGCCCCACCCTTGTCCTCCTCCTCTCATCTACATATATTATCAGTAGCAACTGTTCTCTCCTATCTTAGTAATATAAAAATCTGTCTTCATTGAAGACAGATTTTACCTTTGAATTGAACATTTTCAAAATAAATGATCAGTCTTGGAGGAGAAATAAGATTTCTGTGATTAGATACAATTCAAAGTTTCTTATTTTCTTATAAAGTAGTGATTTATTAAATAAAAATTAATACAATGTTTACTCTTTAAAGGTTATTTCACTAAGCAATAGTATTTTTTCCACAGAGGTGAAGGAAATATAAGGTTTGCCTGTGATGGCACTTCTTTTTTAGTGAATGTTACATAAGGGAGAGGCCAATTAGTAAAAATATTATTCTCTTCCAATTAACATTTTTGTTAAAAAAAATGCTAATTACAGTATTTTTGAACAAAATGATTAAAGGAGATGTAAGACCTTAAGCTTCAAGTCTATAGTCATTCTGTGTGACTGCAAACTTATAAATCCTCATATTACACGCACTGCACACTGTGAGGATTTGCTGGTGCTGTGTGTACCTGCTGGCATTGGGAGCAGTGGGTGCATAACCGTAAGTGTGTGATCTACATATACACGTTCATGTGCAAGTATGTTGAGAAAGCCTTGACACAGTCTAGTTGGAATGTGGCCGGAAGTATGGTAATCGTATACTTGCAGTCACATGACCGCCGGCTCCCGATGCCACCATTGCATTTCACGATGATTAAGTATTGTATATGTCTGTGTTTTTCAGCATTGAGGTCACCAAGAAGTGAGAAAACCATAGACACAGTTGAAATTTAGAGAAGCAAATGATAGAAACATCTCACTCACTTCCCAAAATCAGATGACCAGTAGAACCATCAGCTAAGCACTGGCAGAAACCATTGGAATTCCGCTACACCCATCTAATATTCAGTAAAGTCATGCCAGAAATGGTCATCATGGAAGAAAAAACATACCTTCGATGTGAAAACAATGCCAAGTGACTCCACTATGCATTAAAATATAAGAACTGAGATGCAGAAATATGGCAGCAGGTGCTCTGGACTGATAACTGTGAAATACTTGGATGTAATAGAAGGTAGTTTGTTTGCGAAAGGCTGGAGAGTGATAGTGATGTGTAGCTGGAGATGTGGTCAGGATTAGTAATGGGCGAACCCGAACTGTCCCTGGGAAGCTCGTGTTTAGAGTTGAGCGCGGTTCGCGGTTCGAGGTTCTCCAGTTCGCGGCTCGGAATTTGGTGAGGCGGTGATCTCAGAGTTGATTCGGTGGTCGGTAGAGTTGAGCACGGTTCGCGGTTCGTGGTTCTCCAGTTCGCGGCTTGAGTGATTTTGGGGGCTGTTCTAGATCGAACTAGAACTCGAGCTTTTTTGCAAAAGCTCGATAGTTCTAGATACGTTCGAGAACGGTTCTAGCAGCAAAAAGCAGGGCTTTTTACAGCTACAGTGTGCAGGAGCCATCGCTGGCAGCCTGCCAGAAGCTGGTAACCAAGATAAACATCGGGTATCCAAGCAAAGCGCTTTGGTTAGTAACCCGATGTTTATCCTAGTTACGTGCAGGAAGCCCACACTTCCCCGCTCAGCTCACTCCGCCCCCTCCTGTACGCGGCATGTACACACACACACACACACTCACACTCACCTGTCCCCAGCCAAGCAGTCCACGACACTGACGTCCTCAGCGCCACCCACTTTGCACTCCGCGACCAGCACACATGGCTCCTCCCACCTGCACTCTGCACACATGGTCCCGCTCGGCTTACCTTCGGTGATGAAGTCCCGACCTCAGCGCTGTCACTGTTCTCCATGGCCGCCGCTTGTCACATCACCTTCTCTCGCTTCCGACCCGAGACTGACTAGCGGTGACGTCACGGGCCGCTCGCGATAGTTGGCTGTGAAGGCGGCGTTCATTGAACTCAGTGACAGGTGCTGTCAGCAGTGCAGGAGATCAGCGCAGGTAATGTACCTCGCTGACAGCAGCACTTGTCATCCCCTGCAGTGACCTGGGCTGACCCATTGATGTTAGCTCAGGTCACAGCACTGCTCTCCCAGCCAATGGGGAACATCCTGCTCTTCATTGACTGGGACAGTGTGGATCGTCATGGCAACCCCTTGGATTACACCAGACCTGGATTTGTTTTTCTTTCTAATAAATTGGTTAAAGAGGGAATGTATTAGGGAGTGTTTTTTCAAATAAAAATGTGTTTGTCGTCTATTTTTTTTTATTACTGACTGGGTTGGTGATGTCGTTTATCTGATAGACGCCTGACCTCACCAACCCCAGGGCTTGATGCCAGGTGACATTACACATCTGGTATTAACCCCATATATTACCCCGTTTGCCACCGCACCAGGGCACGGGATGAGCTGGGGCGAAGCACCAGGATTTGCACATCTAATGGATGCGCCACTTCTGGGGCGGCTGCGGCCTGATATTTTTAGGCTGGGGAGAGTCCAATAACCATGGACCTCCCTAGTCTGAGAATATCAGACCCCAGCTGTCTGCTTTACCTTGGCTTGTGATCCAATTTTGGGGGGACACCTACGTGTTTTTTTTTTTTAAATTATTTACTTAATTTAAAATAACAGCGTGGGGTGCCCTCAGTTTTGGATTACCAGCCAAGGTGAGGCTGCCAGCTGTGGTCTGCAGGCTGCAGCCGTCTGCTTTACCCTAGCTGGCTACAAAAATAGGGGGAACCCTACGTCATTTTTTTTTTTCATTTTTTTGGCTAAATACAAAGCTAAGCACCCCTTAGTGCCACATGAAAGGCACAAAGGGTGCAAAATTACAAAATGCAGGAGAGTGGGACATTATGTGTCTTTCTGCCATTATAATGACAGAAAAGACTGATATGAAGTGCACAAGCACAAGAAAATCACCAGAGCGCTCTACGCTGTGAAAAGCAGTAGAAAATGGCACTGGAATGAACATGTGACCGCCTCATGTAGGATGAAGCTATGGATCCTGGGTAAATTTATGTATTTTCCCTCCTTCAGTTTTTTTGCAGTACACAAAAAAAAACGGAAGGCACACGGATGACAAACAGATGACATACGGACTGTCTACGGAACGGAAACGGATGCCACACGGCTGCACCCGTGAAAAAAAACGGACTGTTTTTTGCAGACCGCAAAAATGGATCGGTCGTGTTAATGTAGCCTTATTCTGATCTGCCGTTTATAAACAGCAGGCAGAAATAAGTGAATAGCGCCCCCCAGCGTCAGAAAATCTCCGGGGTTTCAGGGCTAGTTGAGACCCTGGAGATCATGATTCAGGATGGTTTTTCCGGTCCCCGCTCACGTGATCACAGGTATACACCGTACACCGATGATCACGTTACAGAAAATCACAGCGCCGGTAAAAAATTATTTATCCCCCATCTGGTATGAACAAACATAATAAATCTCCTCCCTGGTCCCCTCCGGTCCCCCGGTGTCGCCAAAGTGCCCCCCCCTGATGCCCTCCCAGAAATCCAAGATGGCCGCGCGCACAGCAGCGCGCCGGCCGCATTCACCCTACTCCTCTGATTTCTGTCGCATGTGCCATGACACATGTGACAGAAAACTCCTCCCCAGGCCCTGCCAGGTCACCCCCTATAAACCCACCGGTGTTCCCCGGTTTCCCACGGTACCTGTGCAGCGTTGATCCCCCCACGGCCCTCTCCTTCACAATAGACGCTGCCGCATGCACAGAGCGGCTGTCAGCTCAGCTTCCTGTGTTCAGACACAGTGAGTGGTGGTTATGCATCTTTAAGCTAAATGGGTGGCACGGTGGCTCAGTGGTTAGCACTGCAGTCTTGCAGCGCTGAGGTCCTGAGTTCAATTCTTACTAAAGACACCATCTGCAAGGAGTTTGTATGTTCTCCCTGTGTTTGCGTGGGTTTCCTCCGGGTACTCCGGTTTCCTCCCACATTCCAAAGACATACAGCGCTATGGAATTAATAACACTATATAAATGAATAAATTATTATTTACACTGCAATGCCCTGCTCATGAGGTAAGGAACATAATTGATCAGGAGAGCTATATACTACATTTCCAAATGGAGGGATTTGCTTTTATAGTTTCCCTGCTGAACGACTACCAAACATGAGAGTCCATTATACGCCACAAGAAAACACATCTAAATAGCGAGCTTTGTTGTTAAGTATTCATTCAGCTGGATAACTGGACTTAAAGGGGTATTCCATCTCCAAGATCCTATCCCCAATATATAGTAGGTGGAATAGCAATAATATCAGCAAATACCAATATTTGGAAATGTAGAATAGTTCTCCTGATTAGGCATGCCCTTACCTCATGAGCAGAGCATTGCAGCTTTGGTAGCAACCATTACGACATAGACTCTGCTGCTGTGGACCCGGGGAGAGTGAGTGCAGATTTATTGCACCCACACTCCTCACATGAAGGGTCTGCACTCCTAGAAAATGGGGGATACGTTCCCTGAGTGTCTCCCCCCCATATTCTAGACGGTCCAGAGTCGTCGTGGGACCCCTTTATTTTTTTTCTTACAATAAATTGGTGAAAGAGGAAATGTTTTGGGGACTGTTTTTTCAAATAAATTTCTTTTGTCGATTTTTTTTTTTTTTGTTAGTACTGACAGTTTAAGATGTTGGGTATCTAATAGATGCCATGACATCACAAACTGCTGGGCTTGATCTCAGGTGACTTTACAGCTAGTATCAACCCAATTTTATTACCCCGTTTGCCACTGCACCAGGGCACGGGATGAGCTGGGGTGAAGCGCCATGATTGGCGCATCTAGTGGATGCGCCAAGTCTGGGGTACCTGTGGCCTGCTATTTTTAGGCTGTGAAGGTCCAATAACTATGGACCTTCCCACCCTGAGAATACCAGACCACAGCTGTCCGCTTTACCTTGGCTAGTGATCCAATTTGGGGGGGACCCTAGTTTTTTTGTGTAATTATTAATATTTATAAAATAATTATAAAAAAAGAGCCTGGGGGGACCTCCACATTGGATCCCCAACCACGGTAAAGCTGCCAGCTGTGGTTTTCAGGCTACAGCCGTCTGCTTTACCCTAGCTGGTTATCAAAAATGGGGGGACCCAACGTCATTTTTTTTAACTATTTTTTAAATAGAAAAAATTAATGGGCTTCCCTGTATTTTGATTGCTAACCAAGGTAACGGCAGGCAGATGGGGTTGGCAACCCATAGCTGTCTGCTTTATCTGCGCTGAGAATCAAAAATACCGCAGAGTGCTACGTCATTTTTTTTAAAGATTTATTTTTACAGCACTGTGATGTCCAGCAATCAAAATACAGGGAAGCCCATTTTGTTTTTAGTTATTTAAATAAATAATTGAAAAAAATATATATGGGCTCCCGCAGCATTTTTTGTATTGCTAGCTAAGGGTAATCCAAGCAGCTACTGGCTGCTAACCCCCACTGCTTGGTGTTACCTTCACTGGCAATGGAAAATCCAGGGAAGATTTTTTATTTTTTTTGCCAAAAAACTACAAAAAAAGGACGTGAGCTTCGCCATATTTTTGTATGCTAGCCAGGTATAGCAGGCAGGTGCTGGAAGAGTTGGATACAGCGCCAGAAGATGGCGCTTCTATGAAAGCGCCATTTTCTGAGGTGGCTGCAGACTGCAATTCGCAGCAGTGGGGTCCAGAAAGCTCAGGCCAACCTGTGCTGCGGATTCCAATCACCAGCTGCCTAGTTGTACCTAGCTGGACACAAAAATGGGGCGAAGCCCACGTCATTTGTTTTCTAATTATTTCATGAAATTCATGAAATAATAAAAAAAGGGCTTCCCTTTATTTTTGGTTCCCAGCCGGGTACAAATAGGCAACTGGGGGTTGGGGGCAGCCATACCTGCCTGCTGTACCTGGCTAGCATACAAAAATATGGCGAAGCTCACATAATTTTTTCAGGGGGCAAAAAACTTCTGCATTCAGTCCTGGATGGAAATTGGTTAAAGGATTTCACCAGCACAAAACTCCAGGCATTTTGTTCTTTAAAATAAAACTTCCTTTATTTTCTTATCATTAAAAAGTCCATGCTATGGTGGTCAAGCCCATGTCAGAGAGGACGCGTTTCGAACATCCAGTTCTTATTCAGTCTCTAAACCATCTAGTCACAGAACTGTTTAAAAAGGGCTGAACCCAAACATGTGATCAAATGCAAGGAGAGAGCAAGACAATTACAAAAACATTAACCCCTTGAGTTATATCACTCCATATAATGCTTATAACACTTATATATATACAAAGTATTTTTTAGCCAGATTAATATGCAAACATCAATTCATTTCTTTTATTTAAACCTTTCGGAAATCTTGTGCCCATTAAAAACATCCATTTTATTTCTCTCTGAAAGAGGATATCTTTCAAATTTCCACCTCTTCTAGGTAGTTGAATTTTTTCAATGGCATTGACTTTCATGCCTGTTAAATTACCTGCATGTGCGTCGCGAAAATGTTGAGACGCTCCTGATAATTTTCTGGTGGTGGCATTATTAACATCATAAATGTGTTCAGATATCCTCTTTCTGAGAGGACGACAAGTGCTGCCTATATATTGTAACTGGCAAATAGTACACGATATTAAATAAACCACATGGTCTGAACTGCAGTTTATGAGTGACATTATTTTATACGTTTTTTTATCTGTAAATGAAGAAAATTCCTTCACATTTGACATATAACCGCATAGTCCACACGATCTGTGGCCACATTTGAAAGAGCCTGTGCTGGGTAACCAATTGCCAGTGTTTTTTTCTTTTTTAGTGGAACCGCACCTATTCATATGATCACTAGGTGATAACATGGATCCCAATGTAATGTTCCTTTTTGAAACAAATTTAACTCCATTTTTTAAGATTTTGTGTAATGTGTCATCTGTAGATAAAATGGGTAAATATTTTTTAATAATTTTGATTACATCATAATAATTTTTACTGTATGTTGTTGAAAAAACAACTGACAATTCTTTCTGGGGATTATCTCTGGTTTTATTCATGTCCAAATATTGTGACCTACTCACTTTGATTGCCTTGGTTTTGGCTTTCTGGAGATTTTTCATTTTATACCCTCTTTCCAAAAACCTTTTTTCAATAGTGCTGCATTCTACCTCAAAACCATTTTGGGTGTTGCAACATCTCCTAGCACGGACATATTCACCTGTAGGGATGTTATTTATAACATGCTTTGGATGGCAACTTCCCGCATGTAATAGTGAGTTGCCTGATATGGGTTTTCTGTAAAGACTACAATTAATTTCTCCATTGTCACCCTTCCCATGGAATTGTATATCCAAAAAATTAATTTTTGATACATCATGAAAAAAAGTGAAAAAAAGATTATGGGCATTATTATTAATGTATGATATGAAATCCTCAATTTTTTTGTTTGGATTTTGCCATACAATAAGTACATCATAATACTTAACTCTAACATCATAATAAAAAATTCTGACAAGGGGGGGGCAGTCGTAGTTTTGGATACTGGACTTTATGAAAGGGAGGTAGTGACTATGTTACAGGATTGTGATACCTACAGGAGAGTCGATCATGACCCCTCTGCAGATATAAAAAAATCCTTGGAAAAAATTCTAGAAGAAGGCTTTCATTTGGGTTTAATTGATGAAAAATTGAGAGATTATCTTAATCCATCTTATTGTTTAATACCATTATTGCATGCCTTACCCAAGTCACATAAAAACCAATTTCCCCCAAAAATAAGACCGATTGTCTCAGGTATAGATTCTTATACTGAACATCTAGCAGAGTGGTTAGATAACCACCTTCAATTTCTTCCTAAAATGTCTCCTGGCTATGTCCTGGATAGCAAACATGTGTTGAATATTATTTCTCAGATGAAATGGCAGGATAATTTTAGTTGGTCAACTTGTGATGTGCAATCATTGTATACATCCATTCCACATTCTCTTGCCATTTTAGCGTTGAAAGATTTGCTCAAAAAATATTCTGACTACTCACTTGAATTACAGGACTATTTGATTGACGTAACTGAGTTTTTACTCAAAAACAACTATTTTACCTTTTTAAATAAAGGATATATTCAGTTACAGGGATGTTCAATGGGCGCACGGTTTTCCCCCTCTCTAGCAGGCATATTTATGTTTTGGTGGGAAGAACAATATATTTTTAATCAGTGCAATCCTTTTTTCTCGGATATAGCATTATATCTGAGATTTATAGATGATGTACTTATTGTATGGCAAAATCCAAACAAAAAAATTGAGGATTTCATATCATACATTAATAATAATGCCCATAATCTTTTTTTCACTTTTTTTCATGATGTATCAAAAATTAATTTTTTGGATATACAATTCCATGGGAAGGGTGACAATGGAGAAATTAATTGTAGTCTTTACAGAAAACCCATATCAGGCAACTCACTATTACATGCGGGAAGTTGCCATCCAAAGCATGTTATAAATAACATCCCTACAGGTGAATATATCCGTGCTAGGAGATGTTGCAACACCCAAAATGGTTTTGAGGTAGAATGCAGCACTATTGAAAAAAGGTTTTTGGCAAGAGGGTATAAAATGAAAAATCTCCAGAAAGCCAAAACCAAGGCAATCAAAGTGAGTAGGTCACAATATTTGGACATGAATAAAACCAGAGATAATCCCCAGAAAGAATTGTCAGTTGTTTTTTCAACAACATACAGTAAAAATTATTATGATGTAATCAAAATTATTAAAAAATATTTACCCATTTTATCTACAGATGACACATTACACAAAATCTTAAAAAATGGAGTTAAATTTGTTTCAAAAAGGAACATTACATTGGGATCCATGTTATCACCTAGTGATCATATGAATAGGTGCGGTTCCACTAAAAAAGAAAAAAACACTGGCAATTGGTTACCCAGCACAGGCTCTTTCAAATGTGGCCACAGATCGTGTGGACTATGCGGTTATATGTCAAATGTGAAGGAATTTTCTTCATTTACAGATAAAAAAACGTATAAAATAATGTCACTCATAAACTGCAGTTCAGACTATGTGGTTTATTTAATATCGTGTACTATTTGCCAGTTACAATATATAGGCAGCACTTGTCGTCCTCTCAGAAAGAGGATATCTGAACACATTTATGATGTTAATAATGCCACCACCAGAAAATTATCAGGAGCGTCTCAACATTTTCGCGACGCACATGCAGGTAATTTAACAGGCATGAAAGTCAATGCCATTGAAAAAATTCAACTACCTAGAAGAGGTGGAAATTTGAAAGATATCCTCTTTCAGAGAGAAATAAAATGGATGTTTTTAATGGGCACAAGATTTCCGAAAGGTTTAAATAAAAGAAATGAATTGATGTTTGCATATTAATCTGGCTAAAAAATACTTTGTATATATATAAGTGTTATAAGCATTATATGGAGTGATATAACTCAAGGGGTTAATGTTTTTGTAATTGTCTTGCTCTCTCCTTGCATTTGATCACATGTTTGGGTTCAGCCCTTTTTAAACAGTTCTGTGACTAGATGGTTTAGAGACTGAATAAGAACTGGATGTTCGAAACGCGTCCTCTCTGACATGGGCTTGACCACCATAGCATGGACTTTTTAATGATAAGAAAATAAAGGAAGTTTTATTTTAAAGAACAAAATGCCTGGAGTTTTGTGCTGGTGAAATCCTTTAACCAATTTCAATGCACATGGACTGGCTCTCCAAACCTCTTCTCCTTGCACAGCCCAGGATACTGGCTTCCATCACACAGGTGAGCTGGGCAAAAAACCTCTTTCTACCTAGTCCTGGATGGAGTATGCTGAGCCTTGTAGTTCGGCAGCTGCTGTCTGTCTGTATGGAGAAGAGCAGACAGCAGCTGAAGAACTACAAGGCTCAGCATACTCCATCCAGAAGTTTTTTGCCCACCAAAAAAATGACGTGGGCTTCGCCATATTTTTGTATCCTAGCCAGGTACAGCAGGCAGCCACGGGCTGCCTCCAACCCCCAGTTGCCTATTTGTACCCGGCTGGGAACCAAAAATATAGGGAAGCCCGTTTTTTTTAATTATTTCACTTATTTCATGAAATAATTAAAAACCAAATGATGTGGGCTTCGTCCCATTTTTGTGTCCAGCCAGGTACAACTAGGCAGCTGGGGATTGGAATCCGCAGCACAGGTTAGCCCGAGGTTTCTGGGTGCCTCTGCTGCGAATTGCAGTCCGCAGCCGCCCCAGAAAATGGCGCTTTCATAGAAGCGCCATCATCTGGCGCTGTATCCAACTCTTCCAACAGCCCTGAAGCCGGGTGGCTTGTTGGGTAATAATGAGTTAATACTAGCTTTGTTTTACTAGCTAGTATTAAGCCAGAGAGTCTTAATGTCAGGCACGTTTGACCCGGCCATTAAAAATCTCCAATAAAGGGTTAAAAAAAAGACACCACATAGAGAAAAAATACTTTAATAGAAATAAATACACAGACACATTAGAGACTCCATCTTTATTACCCCCTGTCAGCCCTCCACGATCCATGGTCTTCTGTCTTTCTCGTTCAACATATGCGGCTCTGCTCCATCACTGCTGCATGGGGGAAGACGCTGCTTCCCGTGCAGCCTTCACTCCGTGAAGGCTGCACGGGAAGCAGCGTGCAGACTTCACTCCGTGAGGGATCAGTGCTGCTGGCTGTTAGCGGTAACAGCGGTAACGCTGACAGACGCGTTACCATAGCAACGGTGCTCCGATCATGTAATTCCTGGAGCCGCGTTTAGCGGTGATGTCACCGCTAACTGCGTTGCTATGGCAACGGTGATCTCCGTTAATGACCAGCTATGTCAGCCGGTCCCTAACAGAACGGGGAGTCGACCGTGTGCTAGAGCATGTCGCCGATACACAAATGTTACATCTCGTGGCTCTCCTGAGGCAAGGACTGAGGCAGTCTCCCATTCCTTGCCTGCCACGAGCACTCCTGCTCAGCAGCGCCGAAGGTCTGCCAGACTGCGCAGTGTGCAGGAGATACCTTCTCAGAGAGGCAGCAGAAGGGTGACACCTAGTGGTTCTCCTGTTACAAGGAGTGAAGCGGTCTCCCATTCCTGGCCTGCCGCAGACTCTCCTGCTCAGCGGCCCCGAAGGTCTGCGAGGCTGCGCAATTTGCAGAGGTTTACTGCTCAGGGAAGCAGTGAGATTCCCGTTATCTCTGCACATTGTGAGACCGAGGATCCCGCCTCTATTTCCCAGAGGCAAGAGGGTGAGCATGTGCAATGCGTGGTGGGTCCTGATTCACTCACTGACGTCACACGGCTTGATGACGAGGCTGGTGACGTGGTGAATCCTGACTGGCCAGGCTGGGACGTCGTGGACCCTGATTGGGTCAAGTCCGTCATCTCCGCCTCGCGCCCGCCCTCGGGTGGAGCTGCACCTCCTTAAAAGCTCCCCCTGCCATCATGGCGGCGCGCGACCGTCCTTCTATGTTTGGATGTCTGGCAGCGTGCTGCCACGCCACTGCTCAGGCATTACTGTCTCTTGTGGGCTTGGCCCTTGCTGCTCCGGCAGTACCTCGTTTGCAGGCCGTGTTCCTGCCTTGCTGCTCCGGCAGTACCCCCGTCAACAGGCCGTGTTCCTGTCCCAGGTGAGCTCCTCAAGTCTCCATTGGACTCACCTGGTTATTGAAAGCACACGTGCGTGGGCACCTCTGTGCTACCCTCGTGCCATATTCTCGTGACTTCCACTGGCACACGTGCGTGGGCACCTCTGTGCTTCCCCGTGCAACAGGTACACCGAGCCGTGAGATCTGTGCCATACAACCCTCACGGGTTAGGGCAGATCGGTGTACATAGATCGTCTGTGACATTCCAGACGATCGCTAGCAGCAACCCGCTCACTCTTCACCCACCATAGCGGCGGTCCCTTACACCGCACAGTGGACCTTGACCGGCGGAAGCAGTCCATTTCCCATCTTGGCACGCTTCCCCGGGTCCCCCTCGTAACATTACGGTCGCGCCAAAGGTCTGGCTATGGCTGAAGAGCAGCAGCAGTTGCTGCGTTATGTGCAGCAGTTGGAGTCACGATTGGCAGCAGTGGAGCAGTCTTCCTCCGATAAGACTACTCTGACGACAGTCGCCACCCAGGCGGCTACCCAGGCTGTGCTATTGGGCGGAAGGTCTCCTCGCCTTGCGCTTCCAGAGCGCTTTAGCGGCAACAGCTCTGAGTGCCGTGGTTTTATAAACCAGGTTACCACCTACTTAGAGCTGTCCGCGACTCTTTACGCTACCGAGAAGCCGAAGGTAGCCTTCGTCCAGTCCCTGCTCACAGGGAGAGCGCTGAAGTGGTCCACGCCGTTGTGGGAGCGCGGAGATCGTGTGGTGAATAACTTAGCAGCTTATCTTGGGGCCATGAGAATGGTGTTCCTCGGGCCTCAAGTCACCCACGATTCCGCGCTGCGCCTCCTACGACTTCGGCAAGGGTCTGCTTCAGTCGGGGACTTTGCTGTACACTTTAGGACACTGGCCGCAGAGCTGGACTGGCCGGATAAGGTCCTTGTCCCTGTGTTTTGGGAGGGCCTGGCAGGGTTTGTCAAAGACGCACTGGCCACACGTGAGGTGCCTGCCACTTTAGAGTCCTTGATTCAGGTTGCCTCTCGCATAGACATCCGCCAGGCGGAGCGAAGGCTCGAGGTCTCTTCAGCACCCACGTCTTCTCGGCCTAAAAAGCGTCTGACTCCCGTCTTCCATCAGACAGGTCCCCCAGCCAGTCCTGTAGGCGACTCCGTGGAGTCAATGGAGGTGTCCAAGGTGGTCTCCTCTGCCCCAGGTTCTCGGTCTTGTGTCATCTGCTTTTCCTGTGGGCAGAAGGGACACATAGCTACCCGATGTCCCAAACCGTCGGGAAAAGACAGCGTCTAGTTTCTATCAGAGGGGGGACTCTAGACGCTACTTCTCCCTCTAGGTTGACTATCAGCGCCCAGTTGCAGTTCGGCACTACTCTCTTCTCTGCCCTGGCTTGCTTGGACTCAGGCGCTGAAGGCAATTTCATCTCGACCTCCCTGGCAACCCGATACTCAGTTCCCCTGGTTCTGTTGCCCAAGCCACTCAGGGTCCGGGTAGTCGACGGGTCCATACTACTCGATCCTATCACCCAGATCACCATCCCTCTCAGGATGGATGTACCACCGGGACACCATGAGCAGGTGTCCTTCCTGGTGCTTCCAGGGGGGACGGATGAGATCCTACTGGGCCTTCCCTGGTTGAGACAGCATGCTCCTATACTCAACTGGGCAACAGGGGAGATCTCATCCTGGGCAGGATCCTGTAGAGAGCACCTCGTGACTACCGAACCACCCGCTACCATTAGGTCGGTTGGGTCCTCAGGGAATACTGAGGGGCCGGGTTTACCGACACCTTATGAGGCCTACAGGGATGTCTTTTCCAAAAGGGCCGCAGATACTCTTCCTCCCCACCGGCCATATGATTGCCGAATAGACCTGAAGCCAGGCTCCGAGCCCCCCAGGGGCACAGTGTATCCACTCTCTGCTCCAGAGACGGAGGCTATGTCCAAATATATTCAGGACAGCCTGGCGAAGGGGTTCATTCGCAAGTCTATTTCACCGGCTGGTGCAGGGTTCTATTTTGTGCAGAAGAAAGAAGGGGATCTGCGCCCCTGTATCGATTACAGGGGATTAAATGCAATCACAATCAAGAACAAATACCCTTTGCCCCTCATTACTGAGCTATTTGATCGATTCCGCGGGGCAAAGGTCTTCACAAAGCTGGATCAACGCGGGGCGTATAATCTAGTGCGAGTCCGAAAGGGCGATGAGTGGAAGACCGCCTTTAACACCAGGGACGGTCACTACGAGTATGTAGTAATGCCCTTCGGACTCTGCAATGCCCCCGCCGTATTTCAAGACTTTGTGAATGACATTTTCCGGGATTTGTATCTTTCCGTGGTTGCATACCTGGATGACATTCTTATCTTCTCCCCCGATCTTACCACCCATCGGAGGGATGTCATCCGAGTACTTAAGAGGCTCCGCACCCATTCGTTATATGCTAAGCTGGAAAAGTGCATTTTTGAACAGGAATCCTTGCCGTTCCTGGGGTACATAGTGTCCAGTCAGGGGTTAGCAATGGATCCGGGGAAGTTGGAGACAGTGATGAACTGGCCTGAGCCCCGCTCGCTGAAGGCGATCCAGCGATTCTTGGGGTTTATCAATTATTATCGCCAGTTCATTCCCAACTTCTCGACGGTGGCAGCACCCATCATTGCCCTTACCCGCAAGGGCGCTAATCCCAAAGCATGGACACGGGAAACGGTAGAGGCATTTCACACTCTCAAAACTCACTTCTCCAGAGCTCCCATCCTTCATCGTCCAGACATCTCCAAACCCTTCCTACTGGAAGTAGACGCCTCTTCGGTCGGTGCAGGTGCAGTCCTGTACCAGAAAAATGAACGAGGAAGGAAACATCCGTGTTTCTTTTTCTCCAAGACCTTTTCTCCGGCCGAGAGGAACTACTCCATAGGGGATAGGGAGTTACTGGCGATGAAACTAGCATTCCAGGAATGGCGGCATCTCCTGGAGGGTGCGAAGCATCCATTTGAGGTTTTTTCTGACCACAAAAACCTCACATACCTCCAGACAGCACAACGCCTGAACCCAAGGCAGGCCCGTTGGTCTTTATTCTTCTCCCGGTTCCGCTTTATTATCCGCCACCTGGCCGGTGAGAAGAACGTACGGGCCGATGCCTTGTCACGTTGTATGGTTGTGTTGGAGGAGGACGAGGAGGAGCCTCGTCTTATACTACCCCCGGACAGCTTGAGGATGGTCACTCCCACTTCTTTGGACCAGGTGCCACCTGGCAAAACCCTCGTTCCCCCTGAACTACGGAACGAGGTGCTATCGTGGGCCCATGCCTCCAAGGTCGGGGGTCACTTCGGGGTCAAAAGGACCAGAGACCGCATTATTGGTGGCCGAGACTACCCCAGGACATACAGGAATATGTGGGAGCCTGTATGTCGTGTGCTCGGAATAAGCCGTCCCGGCAGAGACCGGCAGGTCTTCTTCACCCACTGCCAGTGCCGGATCGTCCCTGGGAAGTGGTAGGGATGGACTTCCTGGGAGATCTGCCCAAGTCAGCAGGGCACAGGGTCGTATGGGTCATCACGGACCACTTCTCTAAAATGGTCCACTTGGTGCCTCTCCCACGACTCCCGACGTCACGTGCTCTCGCCACCTTGTTCATTCGGCATGTATTTAGGTTGCATGGCATGCCTGACAAGGTGGTGAGCGACCGGGGTCCCCAGTTCGCGTCTCGCTTCTGGAGAGAGCTCTGTAAGCTCCTGCAGATAGAGCTGAACATCTCCTCCGCATACCATCCCGAGACCAATGGACTAGTGGAGAGGACTAATCAGACCTTGGTAACTTACCTCCGCCATTTTATATCCGCGCACCACGACAACTGGGCTAACCTCCTTCCTTGGGCCGAATTTGCCATTAACAATTCGGTCCATGAATCCTCTGGCCAGACTCCGTTCCTACTCAATAATGGACAACATCCCAGAATCCTGGTTCCGATGCCCATTACATCACCCAATACTAGAGTGGAGGATTGGGGCGACCAAGGCCCGGGAGATCTGGGACGACACCCAAGAGGCTCTTAAAAGGGCTAAAGACCGGATGGTGACAATGGCTGATGTTCGCCGCCGCCCTGCACCATCCTTCGCCCCTGGTGACCTAGTATGGCTGTCCTCTAAGAATGTTAACCTACGGGTACAGGCAGCCAAATTCGCCCCTAGGTATCTGGGTCCGTTTAAAGTACTACAGCAGGTAAACCCAGTGGCATATCGACTCCAGCTCCCTCCACGCTGGGCTATAGCCAACACCTTTCACGTGTCCCTCCTGAAACCTGTACGACTTAATAAATTCTCGGGGTCCCTGCCGGCTCAAACCGACTCCCCATCCGACGACCCTGAGGTGGCAAAACTTGTGGAGACAAAAGTCATACAGGGCAAGAGGTACTACCTCGTGGAGTGGGCCGGCCGTGGTCCGGAGCATAGATCCTGGGAGTTGGAGGATCATATCCGCACCCCGGGTTTGATAGCGGCCTTCGAGCACGGACAGGGGGGGGGCCTAGACGGGGGGGTAATGTTACATCTCGTGGCTCTCCTGAGGCAAGGACTGAGGCAGTCTCCCATTCCTTGCCTGCCACGAGCACTCCTGCTCAGCAGCGCCGAAGGTCTGCCAGACTGCGCAGTGTGCAGGAGATACCTTCTCAGAGAGGCAGCAGAAGGGTGACACCTAGTGGTTCTCCTGTTACAAGGAGTGAAGCGGTCTCCCATTCCTGGCCTGCCGCAGACTCTCCTGCTCAGCGGCCCCGAAGGTCTGCGAGGCTGCGCAATGTGCAGAGGTTTACTGCTCAGGGAAGCAGTGAGATTCCCGTTATCTCTGCACATTGTGAGACCGAGGATCCCGCCTCTATTTCCCAGAGGCAAGAGGGTGAGCATGTGCAATGCGTGGTGGGTCCTGATTCGCTCACTGACGTCACACGGCTTGATGACGAGGCTGGTGACGTGGTGAATCCTGACTGGCCAGGCTGGGACGTCGTGGACCCTGATTGGGTCAAGTCCGTCATCTCCGCCTCGCGCCCGCCCTCGGGTGGAGCTGCACCTCCTTAAAAGCTCCCCCTGCCATCATGGCGGCGCGCGACCGTCCTTCTATGTTTGGATGTCTGGCAGCGTGCTGCCACGCAACTGCTCAGGCATTACTGTCTCTTGTGGGCTTGGCCCTTGCTGCTCCGGCAGTACCTCGTTTGCAGGCAGTGTTCCTGCCTTGCTGCTCCGGCAGTACCCCCGTCAACAGGCCGTGTTCCTGTCCCAGGTGAGCTCCTCAAGTCTCCATTGGACTCACCTGGTTATTGAAAGCACACGTGCGTGGGCACCTCTGTGCTACCCTCGTGCCATATTCTCGTGACTTCTACTGGCACACGTGCGTGGGCACCTCTGTGCTTCCCCGTGCAACAGGTACACCGAGCCGTGAGATCTGTGCCATACAACCCTCACGGGTTAGGGCAGATCGGTGTACATAGATCGTCTGTGACATTCCAGACGATCGCTAGCAGCAACCCGCTCACTCTTCACCCACCATAGCGGCGGTCCCTTACACCGCTCAGTGGACCTTGACCGGCGGAAGCAGTCCATTTCCCATCTTGGCACGCTTCCCCGGGTCCCCCTCGTAACACACAAATGTGCACCATGTACCGGAGAGTGCAATGACAGGACCTAGGACAAGACATGACGTCAAAGCCATGTGACCAGTCTGTAGCCAATGAGAAAATAGCCACGTGGCTGGTCACATGGCTATTTTGACGTCACGCTAGGTCCTGCATCACTGCTGGCAGTGCTGGTCACTGGGAGGATTCAGCGACCATCGGATGGAATAGCGGCAGGAGACAGAGTGCAGGAGGGATCGCGGGGACCGGTAAGTGTTATGGCAATGTTTATTAACTGTATGTGTACATTTATAATGCGTTTTTATGTGTCTTTGATTGCCTCCCATTATTTCCTATTGGTTCGAGTTCGGTTCGTCGAACGTTCGCCGAACTGAACTCGAACGAGACCTCCGTTCGACGAACCGAACTCAAGCCGAACCACGGCCGGTTCGCTCATCTCTACTCGTGTTACAGTTTGGGTCCAGGGGCTGTAAAAAAAAGATTATTATTAAATAACATTATGATTATACTTACAGAACCTGCGACGCGTCCTGCAAACTCTGTCTCCTGGCCGCTTCTGCTTCCGCGTCTGATCATTGCTGTGCCATGGGTAACCACTAGAGATGAGCGAACCGGTCCCGGTTCGGCTCGAGGTCGGTTCGCCGAACGGAGGTCCCGTTCGAGTTCGGCTCGTCAAACGTTCGACGAACCGAACTCGAACTGCATAGGAAACAATGGCAGGCAATCACAAACACAGAAAAACACCTAGAAAACACCCTCAAAGGTGTCCAAAAGGTGACAAACAACTCACAACACATGGGAAAGTGACAAGGACATATACTCATGCGAAAACAAAAGAGCTGGACAAGGAAAAAGAGGAGGACACACAGATATATGAGTATATGCAAGGAAACATCGATTCCATTAATGTGCAACTTGAGCCCTGCTCATTTTTGGCTTCCAATCTGGATAAATTGCCTGAGCTCGCCACGTACGCCTCGGGGATCTTGTCGTGTCCTGCAGCCAGCGTTCTCTCGGAACCTGTCTTCAGTGCTGCTGGGGGTCTGCTGGCAGATAAGCACACGTGTCTGTCCACTGACAATGTGGACATGGCTCTCAGAGGACTTTTCTTCCCCTGGGTCAGCCAGGGGACGGGAAAGGCACGCGTATTTTTGAGAGTGCTTCATGCAAAGCATCTTTTTCTTTTTCAAAAGGGGGGTCAACTGATGCCAGTCAAGTGGGGTGTGTGTGGCCCAGTTAGTGGAAACGAGGGAGACTGTGGTTGGAGTCCCCTCGCTGTGTTTCTAAAAGAACCAAGATGAACAAGTCATGGCTCTCAGAGGACTTTTCTTCCCCTGGGTCAGCCAGGGGACGGGAAAGGCACGCGTATTTTTGAGAGTGCTTCATGCAAAGCATCTTTTTCTTCTTGAAAATTGGGTCAACTGATGCCAGTCAAGTGGGGTGTGTGTGGCCCATTTAGTGGAAATGAGGGAGACTGTGGTTGGAGTCCCCTCGCTGTGTTTCTAAAAGAACCAAGATGAACAAGTCATGGCTCTCAGAGGACTTTTCTTCCCCTGGGTCAGCCAGGGGACGGGAAAGGCACGCGTATTTTTGAGAGTGCTTCATGCAAAGCATCTTTTTCTTTTTCAAAAGGGGGGTCAACTGATGCCAGTCAAGTGGGGTGTGTGTGGCCCATTTAGTGGAAATGAGGGAGACTGTGGTTGGAGTCTCCTCGCTGTGTTTCTCAAAGAACCAAGATGAACAAGTCATGGCTCTCAGAGGACTTTTCTTCCCCTGGGTCAGCCAGGGGACGGGAAAGGCACGCGCATTTTTGAGAGTGCTTCATGCAAAGCATCTTTTTCTTTTTCAAAAGGGGGCTCAACCGATCACAGGCAAGTGGGGTGTGTGTGGCCCAGTTAGTGGAAACAAGGGAGACTGTGGTTGGAGTCCCCTCGCTGTGTTTTACATGCTTTTAGAAGGGCATGACATGGCTTGGAGGTTGACTTTCAGCATCTGCAAACTGTTGGCTACCAAAATGCTGCCTTTCCAACACCTGTGGTTATAGACAATGAGGAACATACTGATGAAGATGAGACGCAGATACCCGATTGGGATGACAACTTAAATATTCGGTCAGGGCAAGAAGAGGCTCGGTCTGAGGGGGAGGGGAGTGCAAACACAACAATTGATGATGAAGTTCTAGATCCCACCTACTGTCAACCCACAGTCAGACACTCGAGGAGGTCAACAGAGGCGGTGGGGGAGGATGCAACCGACGACGAAGTTACCTTGCGCCTTCCTGGACACAGTCGGAGCACTGGTAGCACGTCTACAACTGTATCCTCAGCCCCCACTCTGCCTCTGAGCATTATTCGGGGTGGATCAACAGGTCGCATGGCCTCTAAGCCTTGCCTAGCCTGGTCCTTTTTTGACATAGAAAAAGATCGCCCAAATTATGTGATCTGTAAAATTTGTCATGGTTCTCTTAGTAGAGGTCAAAACCTCAGCAGTTTGACAACTTCTTCCATGAATCGTCACATGAATAAATATCATATGGCCTGGTGGGAAGCTCACCGTGCTGCAATGCGGCCTAGCGGAGCGAACCATCCACCGCCTGCCGCTTCCAGTGCATCCGCGAGCTCGTCATCTTCTAGGACTGTGGGGACAGCTGTCACACCTGTTTTTCCACCCACAACTTCCACCACTGTAACCGCAACAGGCAGTTTGCTTGGTAGGTCGTCAGTTGGTTTGGAAGGGGAAACAAGTGAGTGTGTACAGCTCTCTCAAACATCGATAGCACCAAAGTTGGATGAAGGCAACATCATGTCTCCGCCTGCACTTTCCTCACAAACCTGCATTTTTCCAGGGACACCCTACTCAACACCATCTACACACAGCAGCCAGATCTCTGTCCCTCAGATGTGGTCAAATAAAAGGCCACTTCCTGCGACCCATGACAAAGCTAAGAGGTTGACTCTATCCCTCTGTAAGCTGTTGGCTACCGAAATGCTGCCTTTCCGCCTAGTGGACACACAGGATTTTAGAGACCTTATGTCTGTCGCTGTGCCCCAGTACCAGATGCCCAATCACCACTGCTTCTCCAAGAAAAGCATGCCCGCGCTACACCAGCATGTCGCACACAACATCACCACTTCCTTGAGAAACTCTGTGTGCGACAGGGTGCATTTCAACACAGATACTTGGACCAGTAAGCATAGACAGGGTCATTACATGTCACTGACTGGGCACTGGCAAACTATGGTGAGAGATGGAGAAGGGTCTGCTGTACATGTCTTGCCGTCCCCACGAGTTGTTTCAATCCTTCTTCTGTATGTAGAAGTTAATACACTGCTTCTGCCTCTTCAACCTCGTGTGGGTCCTCCACCTTGGCGCAAACCCTGTGTGGTCAGGCCACCCTTCCTTGTAACTGCGCACAAGGACTACCACACACCTCCTTACTATGCTGGCAGCAGAGCTCAATGCCATCAGGCGGTCAAAGTTTTACTTTGAAATGTATGGGAAATGTGAGTCACACCGCTGAGAAGTTGTGGACGGTTAGCTCTGGATACCGAGCTTCATCAATGGTTGTCTCCACTCAACCAGCAGCCAGGGAAGGCCGGGTGCGACAATGATGCAAACATGGGTGCGGCCCTTCGCTGTGACAATGTGAGACACATGCCTTGTGTGGTTCACGTGTTGAACCTGGTTGTCCAGCAATTTTTAAAGCACTATCCTGGCCCACATGGCCTTCTGCAGAGAGCACGGTGTAACGCCTTCCTTGATCCACACACTCAGATGGGCTGTTAATGATAGGCTAGAGGGAAGCCACTCACCAAGCAGGACCCCTAGAACCCTGAAACCCTTTAACCCCTATACAGGGATTAGGAATTGCACAGGGCCCAAGGTGATTAATACCTGTGGAAGGCTGCAGTTCCAGAGAATAGTAGTCAGGCAGGGTCAAAACATTAATTGAGGAACAGGAACAGAATGGGACGGCCAGGACTTAATCAGAAAACAAGCAGAGGTGAAATGCGGATCGGCCAACAAGGTACATAAACAGCAAGCAGGAAAAGTAGTCAGGTAACAAGCACACAAAATCATAAAACTGAACTGGGGGTAAAATTAACCAGAGGTTCATAGCTATGTCTGGCAGTGGTCTGCAGACAGGATGTGCATAAAAAAGGGTGTGGTGTCTTCCCATTGGTTGTAGCTTAATGATGGTATTTCATCTGTGAGATACCCACCAGCTACATTCAGCCAGAGATTCTGCATCTGTCAAGGTAATGCAGCCCAGTGGGTGAGCATAACCTGCGTCCACCTGCGCCGCTGGCATCGACTCCTCTCCCATCATCAGCACTATTCATGAAAGGAACACGTTGTCACCTGGCGACCGGAGTACAAATTGACGGAGCGGACTCCGTTGGTGACTTAATAGCCGTGTGCGGCAATGATGCAAACCTGGCTGCGGGCCATCGTCAGGGCAATGTGACACACGTGCCTTGTATGGCTCACGTGTTGAACCTAATTCTCCAGCAATTTTTAAAACACCATCACGGCCTACATGGCCTTGTGCAGCGTGCACGCTCGCTATGTGCTCACTTCCATCGTGCGCACACAGCAGCTCAACAACTTTTGTCGCTACAGAAGTCTTTAGGTCTGGTGGTTAAACGCCTAAAATGCGATGTGCCCACACGCAGGAATTTGAATCTGCACATGTTGCAGCGTTTGTGGCAGCACCGCCGAACCCTGCTGCAATACGTTATGACATATAGCCTGGGATAACTTGATCCAGAGGTGGTGCAGATCACGCTGCTGGAGTGGTGTCAGATCAAGGACCTATGCACCCTGCTACACAGTTTTGAAATGTCGACGAAGATGTTTAGCACTGGCAATGTCATTCTCAGCGTGACAATTCTGGTCATCTACATGATGGAGCACACTGTAATTATTATTCGGAGTCAGGTGTTGGGACAAGAGGAAGGGGAGGAAGTACAGGAGGAGTCATATGTGGAAGGGATAACAAGATCTACGAGGTCCAGATGGTCAGCGGCACCTATGCGGCAGTCATGGTGAGGGAGAGGGATTAACAAGGGCGCATAGTATCAGCAAAAAGTGTTGAGGAAGGTGCAGGAGCCCATGAAGAAATGGAGGACGAACTGGCGATGGGCATGGAAGACTCAGCAGATGAGTGAGAGCTTGCTCACATTTCGGTTGTGCGAGGTTGTGGGGAGAGGGCAGAGGAAGGAGGCACGATTCTCACCTCTCTGCCACCAACACACCAAGGACTTGGTCCTCCTGGATGCACAAGACACATGAGCGGCTTCTTGCTGCACTACCTACAACATGACCCTCGGATTGTATGAATTCAAAGTAATCCAGAATACTGGGTTGCCACACTGTTACATCCCCGGTACAAGACAAAATTTGGCAAAATAATTCCTGCCATAGAAATGGACGCACGTATACAGGAGTATCTGCAGAATGTGGTACGCAATCTTAGATCTACTTTTCCACTAAACACCAGTGCTGCACAGAGTGAATCTCAACCCTTTGTCATGGATAGGAGGAAATGGTCTTTTACTTGTCCACATCTGAGGGACCGAGGGCTGGCTGCTGTGCTGAGATGGCGTTGAGTACGGTGTCCCTGCACAGTTGCACTTTTGGTCATATACCAAAATGAGTTGAAAAAGGACAGATGCTGTTGGAAAGGGGAACAGGTGTGTTGGAAAGGGGAAAAAAGTTTTGGTCCGTGGATTTGGTGGTTAAGCAACAGTAACATTTGCTGAAGAAACACCATCTGTTACAGTGGGACTGGCAGATTTGGATAAAGTGGTATATACTATGTTACCGCTATATAACGAAAATTAATAAGAAAAGAAAGAGAAAGGTATATATCCCCATCAGCAGTCAGTGTCCACCGTGCTCCCAGTTGGAAAAGGAGAGGTTGGCAACTGGAAGGTTTGGTGGAGGATACAGAGCTGTGTGGCTACGAAACTAATAGTAGCCTGAACCGAGTTAGACGCCATTCAGATCTGGAGACTGTGAGCCCTGTTAGCGTCACAGGGTCCACATGCCCACCCAGCCCAGGAACTCCCTGTTAACAACACAGGGGCCATTGAGTACGCTGACCGTGTGCGTAGGGGCACACCTGTGGACAGCAGGCGCATCAGCAGCAGCAGGCCTGTTAATGCCACTGGGCTGCACAAGCAGGACTGGTAGGACAGGAGCTGGTCTTAACCGTTCTGCATTACCAACTGTGGTGGTGGCCTGCATCGACACCCTATCCTTGCCTACCTCTGGCCTAAAGCCGCAATGGGTTCAACACATGGAGGTGTGCTCTTTCGGAGCATAATAGAAGACTGCGCACCTCCTTGTTGGCTCAAGCCCCTTTTATAACCTGGGTCCGCCCCAAACCAGGGTGAACCACAATGCACCTCCTGGAGACAAAAGTAGAGTGACACGTCATGAGTGGCATAACTAGCGTCCTATTTGGAACCGCAACTTCAATGATGACCTCATGGCTGCCATGACCCAAACACCTCACCAGTCATCGTCTGACCATCAATAATGCGGTGACAAGTCATAGGGGTGGCCCTCTGCAAGCCATTTGGGAGGACACCTGATGCCCTGTGGTCTATATGTGCCCCCCCACATCAGGGGCAGGGCCAAAGAGTTCATTACCGGACCTAGTCTCTGATGCAGTAAGTGCCTGAGCATTCTCAGTAGCATGAAATACAGTATCTGAAAAAAGACTATCAGCTTTAGCATGGTGTCTAGGCACAAAACAGGACTTAGACCCGGCACGTAATGCAAGCACCTGTGCAAAGAGGCTTTTCACACTTAGTGTGGGAGCATGCGCTGTATCCCGAAATGAAGACTTAGCGTCAGGAATAGCACAGTCAGGCTGAGCATACTCACTAGGCGAAACACTGTAATTAGGCTGCAGCTGGGGTAAATCGGCACACGCATGCGCACTAGCATCCTCTACACACTTAGACGTGGAGGGGAAATTGCTCTTGGAGATGCTGTCTATGAACAGAAGGAAAAGCTAAAGAAAGCCTGACTTTCTATCCCTCCGAATTATGAAATGCAGCAATGAATTCCATGAGTTTGCTATAACATTAGCGTAGCAAAATGTGCATGAGGGTGTCATGTAGAGGTGCTAGAAATAGCTTGGCACCAGTGGGGCACTAATGGAATACAACAGCCAGTTCTATGATGCCACTAAATGGCAGTATTTTTTGCTATCATTATAGCTTATTAAAAACAGAGCAGGAGGGTGTCATGCAGAGGTGCTAGAAATAGCTTGGCACCAGTGGGGCACTAATGGAATACAACAGCCAGTTCTATGATGCCACTAAATGGCAGTATTTTTTGCTATCATTATAGCTTATTAAAAACAGAGCAGGAGGGTGTCATGCAGAGGTGCTGCACATAGATTTGCACTAGTGTGACTAGACAAAAGTACAATAGCCACGTTTAGGATGCCACTAGGTACACTGACTGTTTGCTAGTATAATGGCTTAGTTAAAAAGAGTTGGAGTGTGCAATGCAGGCAGACGTGATGCAAATATCTTTGCACTACTGTGACTAGACAAAAGTACAATAGCCACGTTTAGGATGCCACTAGGTACACTGACTGTTTGCTAGTATAATGGCTTAGTTAAAAAGAGTTGGAGTGTGCAATGCAGGCAGACGTGCTGCAAATATCTTTGCACTACTGTGACTAGACAAAAGTACAATAGCCACGTTTAGGATGCCACTAGGTACACTGACTGTTTGCTAGTATAATGGCTTAGTTAAAAAGAGTTTGAGTGTGCAATGCAGGCAGACGTGCTGCAAATATCTTTACAATAGTGTGAATAGACAAAAGTACAATAGCCACGTTTATGATGCCACTAGGTACACTGACTGTTTGCTAGTATAATGGCTTAGTTAAAAAGAGTTTGAGTGTGCAATGCAGGCAGACGTGCTGCAAATATCTTTACAATAGTGTGAATAGACAAAAGTACAATAGCCACGTTTAGGATGCCACTAGGTACACTGACTGTTTGCTAGTATAATGCCTTAGTTAAAAAGAGTTGGAGTGTGCAATGCAGGCAGACGTGCTGCAAATATCTTTGCACTACTGTGACTACACAAAAGTCCAATAGCCACGTTTAGGATGCCACTAGGTACACTGACTGTTTGCTAGCATAATGGCTTAGTTAAAAAGAGTTGGAGTGTGCAGAGGACAGGAGGGTACAGTGCCAGGATTGTGGGGCTCTGGGTAGAGGAATGGAAGCCTGCCTTTCTATTCCCTCCTAATGGGGAAATGCAGCGACGAAATCCCTGACCTTGGCTACACAGACGCTGTCTCTGTTTTCAGGACCTGTCACCTATGGCTCTGACCCTACCGGTTTCAGCCCTTAAAAGGACTGATAGAAAGTGCTATCCCTATGCTGTCTAACGCTGTGTATGGAGCGCATACAGCTGTATCGGCGATAGGACTCAGGAGGACGGAGCTGCGACAGTGATGTCTGACACCAAAGACGCAGAAGAGATAATGGCGTCCTGGAGGAAAATGTCCGGTTTTATAATGCAGGGACATGTGACATGGACATCCTATCACACATGCCGTTGCTTCTCTGGCTAAAAGTCCACTTAGCTGTGTGTGTGTCTGGGATTGGCTGACATGCTGGCCCGCCCCACTACACGCGCGCGCTTAGGGAAGGAAGACAAGGAAAAAAAAAAAAATGGCGATTGCCATTATAGAAACAGCAGTGATCTGAAGGCGCTGTTCACGCACACTATACACTGAAATGTCATAATAGTGTGATTCACAGAGTGACTTACACTATTACAGCGGAAACCAAGCTAGGAATTAGCTGTTTTTTTGCTGCTAGAACCGTTCTCGAACGTTTCTAGAACTATCGAGCTTTTGCAAAAAGCTCGAGTTCTAGTTCGATCTAGAACAGGCCCCAAAATCACTCGAGCCTAGAACTGGAGAACCTCGAACCACGAACCGCGCTCAACTCTAGTAACCACCACTGACTAAAAGACCTTCAATGACGTCATAGCCATGTGACCAGTCTGGTGTGAATGTTGCACAGACATTGGCTTACAGACTGGTCACATGGCTATGACATCTTGGAAGGGGTATACACTGCACTGCTCGTCACTCGGCTGTTTTTTGCCATGTTCACGGTGACGTTAGGGTTCATCAGAGTCCATGGCTCATGGACTCAGTTGAAATTTGACTGACACTGTGCGAGTCTCGCATCACATCACCCGGCACGGTGCACACTCTCGCAACAGGAGCGGGTCGGCAGCATGTATTTTCATGCAGCTGAGGCACTCTTGTTAGGAGAGTGTCAAGCCCTGCAGGGTGTTGCAATGCGAGACTCGCACAAGTCATACGCAAGTGGAATCATACCCTCAGTGCAAGCCTGTTTCTCTCTCTGTAGAGTGGCTTGTCTTACAGAGCGATGAAGCAGAGCTAACAATGCTCTCTCTGCTTCTTGCTCTGTAGAGACACTTGTCTGTACAGAGTGATGAAGCAGAGCTGACATTGCTCTCCCTGCTTCTTGCTCTGTAGAGACACTTGTCTGTACAGAGTGATGAAGCAGAGCTGACATTGCTCTACCTGCTTCTCGCTCTGTAGAGACACTTGTCTGTCCAGAGTGATGAAGCAGAGCTAACATTGCTCTCCCTGCTTCTCACTTTGTACAGACATTTGTCTATACAGAACGATGAAGCAGAGCTGACATTGCTCTACATGTGGACTACATCGGACTAAGGATTTGTTATAATAAGATGGAGTCTCTAAATTTTTTTTGTTTTATTTCTATTAAAAAAATGTTTCTTTATGTTTTGTTTTTTTAGTGTTTACTAGAAAATCATGGTGGCCATGTTTAATTTGGCATGGACCATGATTTTTGGGCTTAGTGCCAGCTGAGAATACAAAACTGGTATAAACTCCTTTATTACCCAGCATGCCACCGCCACCAGGGCCGCTAGACAAGCCGGGTAAAGCGCCTGGAAATGGTGCTAAGAAACAATGGGCCATTTCCAGGGGCGGCTGAAGGCTGTGATATTTAGCGTGGGGGGCCCAGAACGCTTGGGCCTTACCACGCTGAGAATCCAAGCCTCTAGCTGCCTGGCTTTACCTGACTGGCAATCAAAATACGTTGGGAGCCCATGCATTTTTTTTCATTATTTTTTTAAATAGTTTAAAAAATAATTAATGGGCTTCCCTGTATTTTTATTGGCAAGCTGTTCGCTTTATCTGCGCTGACAATCAAAAGTACCGTGGAGCGCTACATCATTTTTTTAAATTAATTATTTATTTATTTTTACACTACTATATGTGTGAGGGACCCAACAGCCAATCACAGATGCTGTCATGCAGAATGGGCGTCTGTGATTGGCTGTTGGATTAACCTGGAATCTGCCCATACATTACTAGATGCTAGATTATATGGGCTAGTTTCAGGATACTCCAGCATCCAATCACAGATGCCCACTCTGGGATAGCATCTGTGATTGTCTGTTATTTTAATTGCAAAATAAAAAAACAACACAGAGAAAAAATATTTTATTAGAAATATAATAGAAGACATTTAGGACTCCATCTTTATTACTCAAAAAAAACCCTCTGACATAGTCCAAAGGCGGGCAAGCATTTTTACCTCTGCTACATCTGACTTTCAGGACCTTCCATGACATCCTCACCATGTGACCAGTCTGGTGTGAATGTTGCTACCTCGTGGGTTACTGGCCCCAGGGTTATGGGAGCGATAGTCCTTGGTTTTTAGTTGTGGCAGCAGCAGGTGTAGAGAATCTGATTTGGGTAAATAGATGGATGGATTCTCTATCCAAGGTGGATGGATGGACAGATGGATGGATGTGGCAGCAGTTGATGAGGATGCTAGCGGCAGCAGGAAATGTGGCTGGTGCGGCAGCAGCAGGATAGGTAATATGGCAGCAGCACACAAGAATATAAATGGATGTCAGCACTGGAACCAGCACAGTATAACAGCAGTAGAAGAGACAGAAGCACAGTGCTAGGGAACCTGACTACAGCAATGAATCTAACTCAAACTCATTGCCCAGGTAACTCTTAAATGTTTAGAGTTGCCTTAAACACTTGCAACCTCCCAGCTGTCCTGGGACACCCTTCCAGGTTCAAAGGACATTAAGAACGGGTGTATGGCCATGGGCGTGCCCTATGGGCTGAGGCCTGGAGCCTTTCAGGAGTACAGACGCTCTGTGGGGCTGCAGCATGGGATGGGGACAGGACGTCTGGATAGGTGAGGGAATCAGCGATCTCGTTGGGGGAGGGGAACAGGAGAGTGCAAGGACACCGGCATGGACATTACACCTTGCATGACATTAGATATATTTTTTGGTTTATATTTAACACAAGTTACACAAGCAATAAAAGCATAGATTTACTCTGAATGTATTACTTATATTTGAAAATGAGAGAGAAGAACATTTATTTAGTTAAAAAAAAAAAAGGGCTGATAAAGGTGGGAATGTAGTCCTTAAAGAAAGGGAATGTTATTTAAAAGATTCTCATAGGCAACTTCACAATGCAGATACATGATACATTATAATTTATCAAAAGATCCCAGATAAACCCCTTAACTATTTTCCATTTTTCATTTTAGTTTTTTCCTCCCCATCTTACTGAGCCATAACTTTTTTATTTTTCCGTCCATATAACTGTGACGGGGTGTACATCAGAGCAAAGAGAGACAACAGGCCGAGGATGATCCAACAGGTTTACTAACAGGAATACAGGAACAGCACACGACAAGTTCAAATAAAACAGATTCGGGGGCACCTCCCGATAATCCAAAGTGCCAGATCACGACGAAATAGTCCTCTTCAGAGTCCCAGAAATCCCACACAATCCACTGGACGGCGAGATCTGTCCGCAGAATCTGATCTCACACAATCCACTGGACGGCGAGATCTGTCCACAGAATCAGATCTCGCTCCCTTCCTCCTCAACACTCAGCTCCCAACTGCATTTAGAAACAGGAGTGAATTGTCTGAGCTCGTGGGCCCGCCCCTCAAGGGTAGGGGTCTATGCAATGGTTGGGCCCACTAGAAGATTCTAGAAGGTTGGCTCCGAGATGTCTACAGGTTTGTGTAGTTGGCGTTATCCACTGCTTACGAAACAATGAGAAGTTCCCCTGGCTGTGTGGACAAGAGATAATTGCATTATGGGCCCAGAGACACAGGAGATGGGGGAGAAGGTATGGTTACTTACATCCCAAGACATAGTATTACAGCAAATACAGTGAGAAGGTAAAATACTCATGACAATAACCATATGAGGGTTTGCTTTTTGAGGGACGCATTGTATTTTTGTAACAAATTTTTTATTGTCATCCATTATACATCATTACAAAAAAAACAAGGAGAAAAATTGTAGGAAAAATACCCTGACTATAAATAAATAAATTGCAAGTGCTTAATAACAGGGTACTTAGTATATACATTTTTGCAAAAAGGTAAGAAGCTGTCTCACCTCATCACGGTGTACCCGTCTGGGACAGTCCCTAACCAACTAAAGTTAAAACCATTATACATAACTGACTTGTGTTTATCAAAAACTCCAATGTGAATGGTAACAAGTGGTCAGCTGGGTCCCAGATTAACCTCTTCACGACCGGCCGATTTTTCGCTTTCCGGTTTTTTTTTTCGCCATTCTTTTTCTGAGAGACGTAACTTTTTTATTTTTCAGTCAATATGGTCAAGTGATGGCTCTTTTTTTGCGGAACGAGCTGTACTTTTAAATGAAATCATCAGTTTTACCATATAGTGTACTAGAAAGCGGCAAAAAAAAATCCAAATGCTGAAAAATTGCAAAAAAAGTGCAATAGCACTATGGTTTTTGAGATATTTTATTCACTGTGTTCACTATATGGTAAAACTGATTTATGAGTGTGATGCCTCAGGTCAGTGCGAGTTCGTAGACACAAAATATGTATAGGTTTACTTTTATATAAGGGGTTAAAAAAAAATCGGAAGTTTGTCCGAAAAAAGTGGCGCACGTTTTACGCCATATTCCGTGACCCGTAGCGTTCTCATTTTTCAAAATCTATGGCTCAATGACAGCTTATTTTTTGCGTCTCAAGCTGACGTTTTTAACGATACCATTTTTGTGCACATGCTACATTTTGATCCCCTCTTATTGCATTTTGCGCAAAAGTTGTGGCGACAAAAAAACATCGCTTTGGCGTTTGGAATTTTTTTGCCGCTACGCCGTATACTGATCAGATTAATTGATTTTATATTTTGATAGATCGGGCGTTTCTGAACGCGGCAATACCAAATGTGTGTATATTTTTTATTTTTTTAACCCTTTAATTTTCAATGGGGCGAATGGGGGGTGATTTGAACTTTTAGGTTTTTTGTTACTTTTTTAAAACTTTTTTTTAACTTTTTTTTTTTATCTTACTAGTCCCCCTAGGGGGCTATTGCGATCAGCATTCCGATAGCTCTGCAGTATCTGCTGATCACAGCTACAAGGCTGTAAACAGCAGATAAGCTCTCTTTCTCTTTTGCTGTGCCGCTGGCACAGCGAAAGTGAAACCAAGTCAGGTGTAGTACAGGAGTCATCACATGACCCTGTGCTACCATGACAACTATCGGGAGTCACGTGATCGCGTCACGTGACTTCCGGTATCGGGCGGTAAGGAAAACATTACCGCAATCGCGCTTATAATGGCGCTGTCACGTATTGACAGCGCCATATAAGGGGTTAATCGGCACGAGCAGATAATGATTCTGCTCGTGCCTAGCAGGCACACATCTCAGCTGTGAAAATCAGCTGAGATGTGCGCCGAACGCGGCATGCTGCCGCCGGAGGACCGCGGGCAGTAACATTATGACATTTAGGACGTAATTTTACTGCCCGCGGTCATTAAGGGGTTAACTACACAGCAAAGTAGGAAGCACTTAGTTGTCCAGCCTCAGTATAAGGAAGGCTGCGCCCCCAACTTGCAATAAAGCAAGATAGCAGACAAAAAACACCAAAAAACTGAGCTGTAACAAATGTTCAATAAACATGCAACATTACAAGCATGTGAATTGCAGCCTCAAGACTAGAAAAAAACAAGGAGAAAAATTGTCTGGATAGGTGAGGGAATCAGCGATCTCGTTGGGGGAGGGGAACAGGAGAGTGCAAGGACACCGGCATGGACATTACACCTTGCATGACATTAGATATACTTTTTGGTTTAGATTTAACAAAGGTTACACAAGCAATAAAAGCATAGATTTACTCTGAATGTATTACTTATATTTGAAAATGAGAGAGAAAAACATTCATTTAGTAAAAAAAAAAAAATAAAGAAAAAAAGGGCTGATAAAGGTGGGAATGTAGTCCTTAAAGAAAGGGAATGTTATTTAAAAGATTCTCATAGGCAACTTCACAATGCAGATACATGATACATCATAATTTATCAAAAGATCCTAGATACACCCCTTAACTATTTTCCATTTTTCATTTTAGTTTTTTCCTCCCCATCTTACTGAGCCATAACGTTTTTATTTTTCCGTCCATATAACCATAAGAGGGTTTGCTTTTTGACGGACGCATTGTATTTTTGTAACAAATTTTTTATTGTCATCCATTATACATCATTACAAAAAAGTAAAGTGTTATAAGCTCATAGTGTTCACATGGTATACTTGTATAAGCTATTGTAAAGCTTCTGGTATTTTTAGATAAACTGAATAACATTCAAACAAACTTTAACATAAAAGTATGTAGATATGTAGATAAATGAGAAGACATATGCACCTGTGAGTCACGCTTGTAATAAACATAGCTACTAGTAATGCTCACCAAGAGCTCACCACTCCTACCCCTAACTTTCAATTTCACATAAGTACGCTTCTTTCCAGCATTAAACGACTCCAACATTTATTACGATTCAACGTAGGTAGCACAAAAATTTAGAAAAGGCCGGCCATTTTCCCCAACTTACTTCAAATTGATATGCTTTGTCAATTCTTCTCGCAACCATATGCTCCATAATATACTTATGCATTTTCATAATAATTTCTTGTATAGACAGCACCTGCGTTTGTATCCAATTTTTCGCAATACTAGCTCTCACTACCATCAGGATATGTGCGACGATAATGGCATTGTCATGAGACATTGTTTCAAAACCCAAGAATACTAATGCCACTTCTGGACCCATGTCAAAGGCATATCCCAGAACTTTATTAAGGAGCTTTTGCACAGATTTCCATAGCTGCTGAATTCTTTCACACTCCCAACATATCTTCATTAAAGATCCTGGGAGATTATTGTAACTCCAGCAAATATTGGATGCATGTGGGAAAATTTTGTTTAATCTAACTGGCGTATAGTACCACCTGTAAAGGATCTTCCTGGAGACTTCTAAATTGTTGACGCAATGTGACTTTTTTTGTGTAATTGGAAAGCGTGCAAACACTCCATAGCTCATCTGAATATTGAGTGCCTAGGTCTTTCTCGCAGTTCTTTACACATAACAAAGAATGTGGCTTTAAAAAGCATCGAGATCCCTTTGGCCAAAAATAAATTTTCATATTTGGTTATTAGAGCGTCTGTGTAGCGCCTGGTCCCACCAGATTCCGAGGGGGGCGCTCTTCCTCTCACCTGCCCAGCCCCAGCATCACTCCCACGCGCACTCCCGCTCCCAGCCTCCGATAGCGACGTCCTTCCTCTTACCTGTCCCATGGCTCTGCAGGCTCTGCTCCTGATTCAGGTCCTGCTGTGCTTCCTACTCACTCCCAGGTCATGCACTCTGCTCAAAAGGCTGCTGCAGCCTCTTCCTGCCTCCCGGCCACACACAGATCTGCAGTAAGTGATCTTAGGCTGCGTGTGAGGCCACGCCCCCTTTTTTAAAGTGGTAGCGTCCCATTACCTGGAAGTGACCTCAGAGGTTACCTGTTACCAAAAGGGTATTTAAGTTCGCCTTCCCTGACAGAAGGCGCCCGAGCAACGCTCCTAATTGTGCATTGCTAGTATCTAGGCCCCTGTGTACTATTGTTTGTATCTGTGCACCAGCTACTTGTTCCTAACCCTTTGTCTCGCCATAGTGCCACTCCCGCGCTATACCTGCTGTGGACGCGCCCTGTAACATACCTGCTGTGGACGTCACCTGTACCATACCTGCTGTGGACGTCACCTGTGCCATACCTGTTGTGGATGCCACCTGTGCCATACCTGCTGTGGGCATCACCTGTGCCATACCTGGTGTGGACATAACCTGTGCCATACCCGTGTCCTACCTGCTGTGAACGTCACACCTGGGCAATACCTGGCCTTAAAGAGACTATTGCTACCGATTCCTGGCTGTCGCGCATTTAGGCCCTTTGCGGAGGCACCACACAGTCCCTGTACAGGGGTTCGCTGCTGGTTGCGTTCTCAAGGGAGTCCGGTGCACGGTCCAGTGGGTCCACCCCGGATGCTCGCCGCCCCTCGGTGAGCGTAACAGTCTGATTCCAATGTTTTACACGATCCAAGATGCCGGATTTGTAGAAACTTATAAAAGTCCCTCTTATGGACTGCAAATTTATCTGTGATATCTGAAAAGCTCCTCAAGTCGGAACCCCGCATAATGCTTCCTGTTGTAGAAATACCCTTAGATATCCACTCATCCAACTTTATATAGGGAATTGCCCTTTGAATGGCTGAAATTGGGATCTATTTACTCTTGTGGGGATCAGCCTTTGACGGATACCTTTTTCCAGCCACATTTTGGCCCACGCCTTGATTGTCGGATAGTTGGGGATCACCACATCTTTTGAGAGGCGGAGGTGCCTCAGAAAAGAGGACATTAAGGGATAATTTGTTATTTGTGCCTCTATATGTACCCATGCCTTAGATGGATCCTCCATCCACCAACACTTAAGCTGGTCCAACAATGCGGCTTGATAATATGCACGTATATTTGGGCACCCTAGTCCTCCTGCCTTAACTGGTAAGAACAGAAGTTTGAGTGGGACTCTCGCTTTTTGCTGGTTCTATATAAAGCTAGTAAAGGCTGACTGGATTTTTTTTTTTAGGGTAGGCGGCGATTATAAAATAGGTCGATTGCGGAAATAGTAAAGAACCTGAGGCAGGATCATCATTTTGACTATGGAGACCCGGCCTATCCAGGATACCAGTGTCATATTATATGTTTGCAACTCTTTAGATATAATTTGCAGTAAGTTTGAATAGTTAATACACACTTTGGGAGTTTAGCATACAACCTATTCTCCTTGAGAATGCATAGCACCTTTCTGATATGTTCAAAATGAAACCCATAATCCCATGAATATGTACGAATATCATCTAAGTAAACAATTACAGACTTCTCTAAAAGATGAGAAAAAACATAATTAATGAAGTGTTTCACTACTGCGAGTGCATTGGTAAGTTTGGAAAGCATCACAAGGATTTCAAAGTACCCTTCTAGTGTATTAAAAACTGTTTTCCCCTCCTTCCCCTGTTTTACGTGGATCAGATAATAAGCCCCCCTAAAATTAAGTTTTGTAATAGTATATTTGGACAACATTTAATTTATTTGCTGGATCTAGTTTGACACCACGTACATGTGAGGCAGATTCTACATGTACTAGGGAGAACAAACTCTATGCCAAGTTGGAAAAATGCATGTTTGCCATTCAGGAGATTCAATTTTTTGGGTATCTATTATCATTCACCTGTTTTCCTATGGATATCACTAAAGTCCGGGCTGTCCTGGACTTGGAGTTTCCTTAAAATCTGAAAGCTTTATAGAGGTTTCTTGGTTTGGACAACTATTACGATAGTCCATCAAGAAGTGTTCTATAGTGATCAAACATTAACTGATATGACAAGAAAGGGGATCAACTTTTCTAAATGGTCCAATCTTGCCCGTTTTGCATTTACTATTTTAAAGAAAAGTTTTGCTTCTCCACTGGTCCTCATACAGTCTGATGTTATTCAACCATTCATTCTAGAGGTAGATGCATCGGAATTTGGGGTGGGGGCTGTACTGCTCCAGGGATTGTCTCCTGGTAATTGGCGTCCGTGTGCCTTTTTCTCTAAAAAGTTGTCCTACACTGAAAGAAATTACAATATCGGCAATAGAGAACTCCTGGCAATAAAGTTGGCTTTTGAGGAATTGCGTAATTTTTTTGAAGGGGGCAGTACATCCGGTCTTTACAGATATTGGAAATTATGATTCTGACACTCCTAACCATGATTTCTCTAGTATTTCTGACTTACATGTTGTGAATGTCGTCTGTGTGGGTGCTGTTTTGGAGCTCCCTCTGGTGGCCAGGAATGGTAGTGACTCAGACAGGTGTCGGCGTTAATTGGGAATTAAGGAAGTCCTATTACAGACAAGCCTGGTGTATATAGGAGAGCACTTTTTGCCTTGCTGGCGCCGGTGATAGTTCAATTTTCCTCAGTCTCTGAACCTGGCTTGGAGTTCTGTCCTTCCCTGTTTTCCTGTGCAAGACTTCTGCAAATAAGTTTGCAAGGTTTTGCTTTGCTTCCTTGGTTACACCTTAGGGTGTTTGTTTTTCTTTTGTTTTGTTTTGAATCTGTTTCTTCCAGGTGAAAATTTGCTTTTCAAGTTTGGTGAGCATGGGGTTTTCCCCTTTGCTAGCTCTTCTGCAAGAAAAGGGAGATTCTCCCTGTCAAACTTGATTATTTGCACTTTTGTATTTTTTGTGTTCTTTTTGGCATTTTGTCTCTCCCATTATTTACAAGAGTACCTGATATAGTGGGGGTGAGGTCATTCGACCTCCAGGCCCATTTTTACTATCAGGAGATTTGTATTTTTCTGTAGGGTTTTTGTACTGACCGCAATCAGTTTCCTTTTCTTTCCTTTGTATCTAGGTAGTCGGGCCTCGTCTTTGCTAAATCTATTTTTCCTGTGTATCGTGTTTTCCTACATCATTGTAATCTTTATATGACCGGGGCTGGGTATTCCTTTGGTGACTTCTCTGAGGCAAGGTAGATTTCCTCATTTCTATCTGTGAGGTGTAGCTAGTTTCTTCGGCTGTGACGTGGCATCTAGGTGTGTTTAGGAACGCTCCACGGCTACTTCTAGTGGGGTATGATAGTTAGGGGATTGCAGTCAGCTCAGGTTCCAACTACTGTTGTTTTTCTTGGTGTTTTTCTACTAATGGGAGTTTTTTGTAATCTTCCACGGTTACCAGATCATAACAGTATCACCGGCCAACAAAAGAAGGTATTTAAAAGAAGGGAAAATATTTTTTTTATCTCTATTTATTTTTCCTCTTATTCTTTAGGTACCGTAGAAGATTTTCTGTTGACATGGATACTAAACAGTTGGTTGAGCGTGTTGAGAATCTCTCCTGTAAGGTTCAGGCAATTTCAGCTTATCTTACACAGACTCCTGTTTTAGAACCTAAAATTCCTGTTCCTGAATTGTTCTCGGGGGAAAGGTCTAAATTGTTGAACTTTAAAATAATTGTAAATTGTTTTTTGCCTTAAAATCTAAGTCCTCATGGAGTCCTGTGCAGCAGGTTAAGATTGTCATCTCTTTGTTGCGTGGTGACCCTCAGGACTGGGCCTTTTCATTGGCTCCTGATGATCCGATCCTTGCTACTGTGGATTCCTTTTTTCAGGCCCTGGGATTGTTGTATGATGAACCCAATGTTATTGATCAAGCAGAGAAAGCCTTGCTGGCTTTGATACAAAGTCAGGATTCCGCTGAAATTTTTTGTCAGAAATTCAGAAAGTGGGTAGTCCTTACCAAATAGAATGATGATGCACATGCGGCACTTGTTCATAAAGATCTCGCGGATGCAGTGATGGATGTTATGGTGGGATTTCCTTTTCCTTCTGGTCTCGATGCCTCTATGACTTTAGCTATTCAGATTGATAGGCGTTTACACGAGTGTGTCGCCTAGGGATAGGGGGTACTTAGAGGTATCACAGTGGCGTGATCCGGTCTGTGATCCCTGGCTCCACAACAAAAGGGGAATATGTAAAGGGGGATTGTCTGTGACGTTACCCGTGGGTTGTGGTGATGAGATGGTGGCACCGCCGCTGCCTCTGGGGACCGTGCCTGGAACTGATGGTGTGAGGCAGCAAGGTGGGATCTCCTCCACGGGTAGGGGAGTTGTAGTACCGGGGCTCAATTGGGAGTTGTGGTGGTGGCAGGTATTGCAGGGAGCAGGAAACTCACAGTTCGGTTGTCTTGGTGTAGGATGAAGCTAGGCTGATGTGTGTGGTCAGAAAACACACAGTCCTTTGTAAACCAACTTGCCAAATGGCCGGTCACCGTTGGCGGGTGTCTTCGGGTCCCACACCCAAATGTACAACCAGGGCCCTCCTTTCCACACATTCTGTCTGTCTCTTTCCTGTCTGGACTAATCCATTTGAACAGCCTCCAGCTCGGGTCCCTCTCCCAGCACCGGCAGGCTACAACCTTGTCCCGGTCACCTCAGGTTCCCCCCTTCCGGATATCCGTCGCTTGTGGCCTTCACAGCCACCTAGTCCGGTAGTCCAGGGCTCCAACCCCGGCTGCCACTTTCTCCGGGGAGCTGCAAGCTTCCCCTCTAAGCTTTCCACTGACTACAGCACGACTGAACTAAATTCTGCTCTGTCACTTCCTTAACTCCCCTCACCCCCTCCCTTTTCCTTGGGAGGGGGTGAGTAGGGCCTGATTGGCTGCTGTACATCTGTGGGGGATTGTGTAGCTGCCAAGGAGGAATAACTCTTTCTGTGACTACTTGGTTTTACCAGGGCGTCACACTCCCCCTTGGTTGAATACAGCCCATCCGCAGGCTGTCCAGCCACTGACGTTTATTTTAGCGGGAAAAGAAAAAAATGAACACATTACAACCATACATCTTCCCACATCGGGAGGTACGTTTTCTTAAACCTTTAAGTATCCTCCCACCCCCCACCTGCTATACAGATGGCCTCCTCCGGGAACTTGAGGACGTTCAACAGGGGTGACAGTCCACAAAACAGTCATTCTTTAAACTTGCGGGTAGCCGTCGTTGCGGCCGGGCGGACTGCCGTAGCCGACGTCATCACCATTGCGGCCATGCTCGGGGCCGGGTGAGATGTCATTGGGGTTGCAGCCTGGCTCGGAGCCGGACGGGATGTCATCGGGGTTGCAGCCTGCTGTGACATCTTGCCGCTCTTGTGTGCAGGAACAGAATTTTGCAGAGTCCTGGCGTCCCTGCACTTTACACTTCCAGTTACATGCCACTGCTTCTCTGCCCGCCCCCCCTTGATCTTTTGCGGGCTCTCCTTCCGGCCGTGTTCCCAGAGGGCAGGGCTTCACCTTTGCACCATTTTCGGGGAAGAAGAAGATGGTGCAGTTGTTTTGGCGCCAAAAATGGCAGGCAAGATAGCGGCAGGTCAACATTTTTCAAACAGTTCACGGATTACAAGGCGCACGTCATCCAGGTCACGGATGGGGTAAGAATCCTGTTCGTGATGTCAAATTGTGTCGCCCAGGAATAGGGGGTACTCAGAGCCGGGCCAATGGGGTCGCTTCTAGAGGTATCACAGTGGCGTGACAGGTCTGTGATCCCAGGCTCCACAACAAAAGGGGAATATGTAAAGGGGGATTGTCTGTGACGCCACCCGTGGGTTGCGGTGATGAGATGGTGGCACCGCCGCTGCCTCTGGGGACCATGCCTGGGACTGATGGTGTGGGGCAGCAAGGTGGGATCCCCTCCACGGGTAGGGGAGTTGTAGTCCCGGGGCTCAATTGGCAGTTGTGGTGGTGGCAGGGATTGCAGGGAGCAGGAAACTCACAGTTCAGTTGTCTTGGTGTAGGATGAAGCTAGGCTGATGTGTGTGGTCAGAAAACACACAGTGCTTTGTAAACCAACTTTCAAAATGGCCGGTCACCGTTGGCGGGTGTCTTCGGGTCCCACACCCAGATGTACAGCCAAGGCCCTTCTTTCCACACTCTCTGTCTGTCTCTTTCCTGTCTGGACTAGTCCATTTGAACGGCCTCCAGCTCGAGTCCCTCTCCCAGCACCGGCGGACTACAACCCTGTCCCGGTCGCCTCAGGTTCCCCACTGCCAGATCTCTGTCGCTTGTGGCCCTCATAGCCACCTAGTCCGGTAGTCCAGGGCTCCAAACCCGGCTACCATTTTCTCCGGGGAGCTGCAAGCCTCCCCTCTCAGCTTTCCACTGACTACAGCACAACTGAACTAAATTCTGCTCTGTCACTTCCTTAACTCCCCTCGCCCACTCCCTTTTCCTTGGGAGGGGGTGAGTAGGGCCTGATTGGCTGCTGTACATCTGTGTGGGGATTGTGTAGCTGCCAAGGAGGAATAACTCTTTCTGTGACTACCTGGTTTTACCAAGGCGTCACACGAGCGCAAAACGATGCGTCTTCAAAGCCTATGCAGTATGATAGGGTCCTCTCTAATGAAGAGTGGCAGGGTTTTAGATGGGAAAATAAGGTAGGTGTCTATTGTGGTGACGCGTCTCACACTATTTCTTTCTGCTCTAAACGGGAAAAGAGATTTGCTCGTTCTTTTGCTGTGTGGACTGTGCATCCTAAATTTCTTTTGTCCGTCTCTTTGATTTGCTCTTTATCCTCGTTCTCGGTTATAGCCTTTCTTGATTCAGGGGCCGCCCTGAACTTGATGGATTTTGGTTTTGCTAATAATTGTGGTTTTCCTATGGTACCTTTACAAACTCCTATTCCTTTAAGGTGCATTGATGCTACTTCTCTAGCTGAAAATAAACCCCAGTTTTGGACCCAGGTAACTATGAAGGTTGCGCCAGCTCATCAGGAGAATTGTACATTTTTAGTGTTACACAACTTGCATAATATTTTGGTACCCTTGGTTGCAAACCCATAATCCAGTTCTTGATTGGAGATCCTTGTCTGTGGTTAGTTGGGGTTGTCAATATGTGTATAATGATCTTTATGTGTTGTCTATTTCTCCTCTGCCACATGGTGTACCTGAGTATTTGTCTGATTTTCTTGACGTGTTTTCTGAGACTGGTTCTCATTCTTTGCCCCCCCCACAGGGAGTGTGATTGTGCCATTAAATTAGTGCCAGGTTGCAAATTTCCTAAGGAACAGATCTTCAATCTATCTGTTCTCGAACATGATGCTATGAGAACCTACAGTGCCTTGTGAAAGTATTCAGTCCCCTTTAATTTTTTAACCTTTTCCCACATTTCAGGCTTCAAACATAAAGATAAAAATGTTAATGTTATGGTGAAGAATCAACAAGTGGGACACAATTGTGAAGGTGAACGATATTTATTGCTTATTTTAAATTTTTGTAATATTATTTGGCCCCTTTAAGTTAATACTTTGTTGCGCCACCTTTTGCTGCGATTACAGATGCAAGTCGCTTGGGGTATGTCTCTATCAGTTTTGCACATCGAGAGACTAAAATTCTTTCCAATTCTTCCTTTGCAAACAGCTAGAGCTGAGTGAGGTTGGATGGAGAGCGTTTGTGAACAGCAGTTTTCAGGTCTTTCCACAGATTCTCGATTGGTTTCAGGTCTGGACTTTGACTTGGCCATTCTAACACCTGGATATGTTTATTTGTGAATGATTCCATTGTAGATTTTGCTTTATGTTTTGCATCATTGTCTTGTTGAAAGACAAATCTCTGTCCCAGTCTCAGGTCTTTTGCAGACTCCAACAGGTTTTCTTTAAGAATGGTCCTGTATTTGGCTCCATCCATCTTCCCATCAATTTTAACCATCTTCCATTTCCCTGCTGAAGAAAAGCAGGCCCAAAACATGATGCTGCCACCCCCATGTTTGACAGTGGGGATGGTGTGTTCAGGGTGATGAGCTGTGTTGCTTTTACGCCAAACATATCATTTGGGATTGTGCCCAAAAAGTTCGATTTTGATTTAATCTAACCAGAGCACCTTCTTCCCCATGTTTGGTGTGTCTCCCAGGTGGCTTGTGACAAACTTTAAACAATACTTTTTATGGATATCTTTGAGAAATCACTTTCTTCTTGCCACTCTTCCATAAAGGCCAGATCTGTGCAGCGTACAACTGATTGTTGTCCTATGGACAGACTCTCCCACCTCAGCTGTAGACCTCTGCAGTTCATCCAGATTGATCATGGGCCTCTTGGCTGCATCTCTGATCAGTCTTCTCCCTGTTTGACATGAAAATTTTAGAAAGATGGCCGGGTCTTGGTAGGCTTGCAGTGGTATGATACTCCTTCCATTTCAATATGATCGCTTGCACAGTGCTTCTTGGGATGTTTAAAGTTTTGGAAATCTTTTTGCAACTAAATCCGGCTTTAAACTTCTCTACAACAGTATCACAGACCTGCCAGTTGCGTTCCTTCATGATGCTCTCTGTGCTTTAAACAGAACACTGAGACTATCACAGAGCAGGTGCATTTATACGGAGACTTGATTACACACATGTGGATTATATATATATATATATATATATCATCAGTCATTTAGGACAACCTTGGATCATTCAGGGACCCTCAATGAACTTCTGGAGTGAGTTTGCTGCACTGAAAGCAAAGGGGCCGAATAATGTTGCACGCCCCACTTTTCAGTTATTTTTTTTTTTTTTTTTTAAATTTAAAATAAGCAATAAATATCATTCACCTTCACAACTGTGTCCCACTTGTTGTTGATCCTTCACCATAAAGTTAAATTTTTTCATCTTTATGTTTGAAGCCTGAAATGTGGGAAAAGGTTGAAAAATTCAAGGGGACCAAATACTTTCGCAAGGCAATGTATATAGGAGTCATTGGAGAAAGGTCATATTAGACCATCCTCGTCACCTATGGGTGTCGGTTTTTTCTTTGTGTCCAAGAAGGATGGGTCATTGAGACCTTGTATTGACTATCGTCTCCTTAATAAAATCACTGTTAAATATCAGTATCCATTACGCTTGATGTCAGACCTGTTTTCCAGAGTAAAGGAAGCTAAGTGGTTTACTAAACTTGATATTAAGGGGACGTACAATCTCATTCAAATTAAGGAGGGTGATGAATGGAAGACGGCCTTTAATACCCCGGAGCGACATTTTGAGTGCCTTTTGGGATTATTAATGCCCCCTCCGTCTTTCAGTCATTCATGAATGATATTTTTCAGGATCTAATTGGCAAATTTCTGATTATCTATTTGGTTGATATTTTGATTTTTTTCTGATGATTGGGGCTCTCATGTTCAGCAGGTTTGGAGAGTTTTTCATATACTTAAGAAAAATTAATTGTACGTTAAGGAATCAAAATGTCTTTTTGGCGTGCAGAAAATTTCCTTTTTGGGGTTATTTTGTCCCTGGCTTCTATTAAAATGGATCTGGTGAAGGTTCAGACCATTCATGACTGGGTTCAGCTAACCTCTTTTAAATCCCTTCTAAAATTTTTGGGATTTGCCAATTTCTACCGTATATTTATAGGCAATTTCTCTAGTGTGGTTAAGCCTTTGACTGAATTGACCAAAAAGTGAGCTGATGTTGAGAATTGGACTTCAGAGGCAAGTATAGCATTCTAGGAGCTTAAAAAGAGGTTCAGTTCTGCTCCAGTCCTGCAGCAACCTAATGTTTCTCCTCCGTTTCAAGTGGAGATAGATGCCTCAGAGATTGGACAGGTGCAGTTTTGTCTCATAGAGATCCCAGTACTTCCAAGCCTAAGCCTTGTGCCTTCTTCTCTCGGACGTTTTCTCCATCTGAACGAAATTATGATGTGGGTAATCGGGAATTATTGGCAATGAAGTGCGCCTTTGAGGAATGGAGACACTGGCTGGAGGGGGCGAGACATCAAATTGTGGTGCTCACTGATCATAAGAATCTGACCTATCTTGAATCTGCCAAGAGACTGAATCCTAGGCAGGGTAGGTGGGCTCTATTTTTTTACACATTTCAATTTTGTGGTCTCTTTTCCTCTGGGCACTAAGAATATTAAAGCCGATGCTCTCTCTAGGAGTTTCTTTGCTGATTCTCTGGATGTTACGGAGCCATCTAACATCCTGAATGAAGATGTGGTCCTCTACGCTATTTCACCTGATTTGAGGTTAACACTTCAGAGATTTCAGGGGGACAAACCTGAGAGATGTCCTGTGGGGAAACTGTATGTTCCTGCTCAATGGAGGACTAGAGTTATGTCCGAGATTCATTGTTCCGCATTGGCTGGTCATCCTGGGATTTTCGGTACTAGGCATCTCGTGAGTACGTATTTTTGGTGGCCTTCTTTGTCTCGGGATGTCAGGAGTTTTGTGCAATCTTGTGGGATTTGTCCCAGATCCAAGCCTTGTTGTTCACGTTCTAGTGGGTTGTTGTTGCCATTACCTGTGCCTAAGAGACCCTGGACTCATATTGCTATGGATTTTATTTCGGATCCTCCTGTTTCTCAAAGGATAATGGTTATTTGGGTTATTTGTGATAGATTCTCTAAGATGGTATATTTGGTACCATTGCCGAAGTTGCCGTCTTCTTCAGAGTTGGTGCCCTTGTTTTTTCAACAGGTGGTTTGTTAACATGGTATTCCTGAAAATATCGTGTCAGACAGAGGAGTTCAGTTTGTGTCCAGATTTTGAAGAGCAATTTCTTCTAGATTAGGAATTGAGCTGTCTTTTTCTTCTTCTTTTCATCCTCAGACCAATGGCCAGACTGAGAAAGCTAATCAGACCTTGGAAACCGATTTGAGATGTTTTGTATCTGCGGATCAAGAAGACTGTTTTTTTGCCCTTGGCAGAGGTTGCTCACAATAATAGGGCGAGCTCTGCTACTTTGATGTCTCCTTTTTTCTGCAATTTTGGATTTCAACCTAGGTTCTATTCAGGGCAGGTTCTTCGGCCTGCCCGGGGGTTAATTCTGTGGGGGAGAGAATGCAGCAGATTTGGGCTCAAGTAGTGGACAAATTGTTTCAGTCCCAGGAGAATGCTCAAAGGTTTGCCAACCGACGTAGGACAGTTGGTCCCCAGTTTAAAGGGGGGGACATGTTTTGGTTGTCCTCCAGGAATGTTCCTATGAGTGTTTCTTTACCTAAATTTCAGCCTAAATTTATTGGGCCCTATAAGATTTTGGAGATTATTAATCCCGTATCTTTTCATTTGGCTCTTCCTAAGTCGGTTAAAATTCACAATGTTTTTCATAAGTCTTTGTTGAAGAAACATGTGGAGCCAGTAGTTCCCACGGTGGCACCTCTAGATCCTGTGTTGGTAGAAGGGGATCTGGAGTATGAGGTAGAAAAAATTAACCTTGTTAAGTGGAAGGGTTATGGTCAGGAGGACAATTCTTGGGTCTTTGCTTGTGACATTCACGATGACAGATTGGTTCGTGCCTTCCATCATGCCCATCCTGGCAGACCTGGTGGTTCTGGTGAGGGTTCGGTGACCCCTCCTCAAGGGGAGGGTTCTATTGTGAATGTCGTCTGTGTAGGTGCTGTTTTGGAGCTCCCTCTGGTGGCCAGGAATGGTAATGAAGTTGAGTATGAGTCTGTGACTCAGACAGGTGTTGGCGTTAATTGGGAATTAAGGAAGTCCTATTGCAGACAAGCCTGGTGTATATAGGAGAGCACTTTTTGCCTTGCTGGCGCCAGTGATAGTTCAATTTTTCTCAGTCTGTGAAACTGGCTTGGCGTTCATTCCTTCCCTGTTTTCCTGTGCTAGACTTCTGCAGATAAGTTTGCAAGCTTTTGCTTTGCTTCCTTGGTTACACCTTAGGGTGTTTGTTTTTCTTTTGTTTTGTATTTAATCTTTTTTTTTGCAGGTGAAGATTTGCTTTTCTAGTTTGGTAAGCATGGGGGTTCCCCCTTTGCTAGCTCTTCTGCAAGAAAAGGGAGATTCTCCCTGTCAAACATGATTATTTGGACTTTTGTATTTTTTGTGTTCTTTTTGGTATTTTGTCTCTCCCATTATTTACAAGAGTACCTGATTTCCAGATGGTGGAATCTGTCTTCTACACTGACTGTAGCTTTTTGTGTTGGTCTGTTTGATCCCAGTCCTGTTGGTGATTACATTGTGTGGTGCTTGGAGTTGTTGTGAAATCCTCTTGTTGTCTTCCTGTTTCCTTTCTACTCCTATTTTCCTCCTTCTCTTAGGGTAAGTTCACACAGTGCGTTTAATGCGGCGTTTTTGCGCGTTTTTGGGGTGCGTTTTTGGCCTTAAAACTGCATGACTTTGCTTCCCCCAGCAAAGTCTATGAGTTTTAATTTTTGCTGTCCGCACACAACTTTTTTTTTAAGCTGCGTTTTTGAACTTTAAAAAAAATGGACATGTCAGTTCTTTCCTGCGTTTTTCTGCGTTTTGCCCCCATGCAATGCATTGGAAAAACACAGAAAAACGCAGAGATCAAAAATGCAGCAAAATGCAGCCAAAAATGCACCAAATCGCGGTAAAACGCATGCGTTTTTTGCCGCGTTGTTTTGCCGCGGGTGCGTTTTTGCAGCGTCAAAAAAATGCAGCGTGTGCACATAGCCTTATACCTTTGTATGAGCATACTGTGAGATAGAGTTTTGGTTTAATCTGTCTATCTGTGTTGGTTTTATCCCCCTGGGTAGGGAGGGGGTAAAAGATAAGGGCTGGAAAGGAGCAGGGTCAGGTTAAGGTACCGTCACACTAAGCAACATCGCTAGCAACATCGCTGCTGAGGCACAACTTGCTAGCGATGTTGCTGTGTGTGACATCCAGCAACGACCTGGCCCCTGCTGTGGTTGCTCGCTGATTGTTGCTGAATATCCTGGACCTTTTGTTACTTGTTGCTCTCCCGCTGTGAAGCACACATCGCTCTGTGTGACAGCGAGAGATCAACAACTTAATGTGTAGTGAGCAGGGAGCTGGCTTCTGCGGATGCTGGTAACCAATGTAAATATCGGGTAACCAAAAAGCCCTTTCCTTGGTTACCCGATATTTACCCTCGTTACCAGTGTCCGCCGCTCTCACGCTGTCAGTGCCGGATCCCTGCTCCCTGCATACATAGCTGGAGTACACATTGGGTAATTAATCCGATGTATACTCTGGCTAGGAGTGCAGGGAGCCAGCGCTAAGCGGTGTGCGCTGGTAACCAAGGTAAATATCAGGTTGGTTACCCAATATTTACCTTAGTTACCAAGTGCAGCATCGCTTCCATGCGTTGCTGCTGGCTGGGGGCTGGTCACTGGAGAGATCTGCCTGTGTGACAGCTCACCAGCAACCCGTGTAGCGACGCTCCAGCGATCCCTGCCAGGTCAGGTTGCTGGTGAGATCACTGGAGCGTCGCTTAGTGTGACGGTACCTTTAAAGGCACAGACATTCTCACCTTCAGAGTTAACTGTAAGATAAGGGATTGCTAGGGCCCCATAGTCTGAAAGCCAGTCTATGAGGCCCAGTTCCCTGCCCTCCCTATTCATCATGACATTATAGACCTCCCATAATTACATTTTTGGCATGGACCCAGTTGCTGCACTATCTAGGCAGTTGCAGTTCTTGTCCCTCCAGGTGGCAGAATTAAATGGGGTAGTACAGCAACAAGCTCAGTCTGCCACTCCGGTGTAATCTGCGTTGGTTGCCAAATCAAAACTGCCCCTTTCGGAAGATTTTCTCTGGAGTGCAGCCATTTTGTTTCCTTTAGGGAAGCATGCAAATGGTATTTCTGTCTTTGTTCCTGCTCTTCTGGTAGGATGGCGGAGCGAGTGGGAATTGTGGTCTCGCTCCTGAGTAGGGACCCACAAACATGTTTTTTTTCCTTGCCCCCTGAGTCACCTATATTTGTGTCGGTGGATGGATTTTTCTCTGCACTTGGACTTATCTATGGTGACCCAGATAAGGTTTCTTTAGCTGAGTTTAAAATCCATTTACTGCATCAGGTGATTATTGCGCTGAATTCTGGTGCTGGTCCATGAACACACAGTGGAACAACCCTGCACTCAAATACTAGTTTTTACAGGGTGTCTGAGAGGTTAAAGGAGGCGTTGGTGATGCCGTTTGGTCTGACCAACGCTCCTGTGGTTTTTCAGCACTTTGTTAATGATGTATTTGCTCACATATTAGGGAAGTTTGTAGTTATTTATCTGGATGACATTTTCATATATTCTCAGGATTTTGAGTCTCATATGAAACACGTTAGAAAGGTTTTTGAAATTTTCAGAGATAATAAGTTGTATGCAAAATTAGAAAAGTAAAAACACCAAGAAAACTGGATCTCATAGTAATTAGGTTACATTAGCCCCACATGGTTAATTGAATGCAGAAAATAGAAAAAGGGGGGTTCCATAATGGTAATATCTAATAGAAATAAGTAATATGCCTCATAAAATTCTTTTAAGCTGCTTTTTTAAATGAAAAAAGTGCGCATAATCCAGCCAGAAAAATGGCAAGTGATTTAAAAACAAGTGAACATAAAGTACCAGAAAAAAAGGGGTATGAGGACGAAAAAAGATCCCACAAATATAAAAACATCCACCTGGATGATTTAGTGAAGGTTACAGATTTTAGAAAAAGTTAAGATTAGTAAAACAGAGGTCAGACACAGGTCCACTTAATTAACAACCAACCAATAGTTCCATTAAAATAGCCAATATAACAGCATGTTTAACAATTGTAGAGGCATTGGTGATGAAGTAACACCTCCTCTGTTTTACTAATGCTAACTTTATATAAAATCTGCAACCTTTACTAAATCATCCAGGAGAATGTTTTCATGTGTGTGGGATCTTTTTTCCTCCTCATACCCCTTTTTTCTGGTACTTCATGTTCACTTGTATTTTAAATCACTTGCCATTTTTCTGGCTGTATTTATGTGCACTTTTTTCAAATAAAAAAGCAGCTTAAAAGAATTTTATGTGGCATATTACTTATTTCTATTAGATATTAACATTATGAAACCCCCTTTTTTCTATTTTCTGCATAAAATTAGAAAAGTGTGACTTTACCTTTCAGGAACTCCCATTTTTGGATTACATAATTTTTTCTTCCATTTTAATGATGCATCGCTTTAAGTTACAGGCTATATTGAAATGGGACCATCCTGAGAACCTTAAGGCGCTACGATGTTTCATATGGTTTGGAAATTATTACAGGAAGTTTATTAAAAATGTATAATTTTTATTATTTATTTTATCCATGGAGTTCCATCTAATATTGTTTCTGATAGAGGAACTCAATTATTGTCAACTTTTGGAGTGCGTTCTGCTCTTGGCTAGGAATTAAACTGTCTCATTCATCGGCGTTAGTGTTGAGCGAGTATGCTTGTCACTACTCGGTACTCGCACGAGTATCACTGTACTTGGGCTACTCGGCGGGGACCGAGTAATCTCGCGATACTCGTGCTGTACTCGTGGTCTTCAACCCAGCATGTTGGCGCTCTTTTGAGAGCCAGCCCTCATGCAGGGATTGGCTGGAAGACCACTGCAATGCCACAGCCCTGTTAGTTGTGGAATTGCAGTGATTGGCCGGCCTGCACAGCGTGACCGAGCCTTTATACCGGCGGGCGCGCTGTGCTCTGCACACAGCCATCCAGACAGTCAGTGCAGGGAGAGTGTTGCTGCTTCAGGGAAAGGTTTGCGGCCCTTTATAGTTATTTCCGTAGCAGGGTTGCAAACAGTGTGACCAGAAGTCCTTCTCAGGACTATTGTAGTTGTATACAGGCAGGCAGGGTATAGCCAGGTCAGAGTACAGGAGCAGAGTCCTTCTCAGGACTATTGTTGCTGTATACAGGCAGGGCAGGCAGGGTATAGCCAGGTCGGAATACAGGCTAGTGACCAGAAGAGTCCTTCTCAGGACTATTGTAGCTGTATACAGGCAGGCAGGCAGGGTATATAGCCAATCCTAGTGGTGACCGTATACCAGCCTTCATCATATCTGGGGCTGGTGTACACAGTCTAAAACAGTCCTGATAGTGTCAGACTTCTCAGTAATTGTCGCTCCTAAAAACCTGTTAGGTTCTTAGTGCGTCCGTGCTTGCATTTAAAAACCACACGTGTGTGCCTGTCGGTGGCAGCGTACATGTGCACGTTTTGCACAAACTAGTATATAATGCACAAGTCTAGTGAATAATACACGTCAGTCAGCAGGGTCTGATAGTGTCAAACTTCTCAGTAATTGTCGCTCCTATAAACCTGTTCGGTTCTTAGTGCGTCTGTGCTTGCATTTAAAAACCGCACGTGTGTGCCTGTCAGTGGCAGCGTACAGGTGCACGTTTTGCACAAACTAGTATATAATGCACAAGTCTAGTGAATAATACACGTCAGCAGTGTCTGATAGTGTCAAATTTCTCAGTAATTGTCGCTCCTAAAAACCTGTTAGGTTCTTATTCCGTCCGTGCTTGCATTTAAAAACCGCACGTGTGTGGCAGTCGGTGGCAGCGTCAGGCTCCACATTGTCCTTGGATAGAGACGTGCATGGTGGCCTGTAAACCTGAAGTGCCCATTGTAAGGAAGTGGGTCTATTGTAATATAGCCCTTAGGCAGGGCAGCCAAAAATTTGGATTCTCCACATTGTCCCTGGATAGAGACATGCATGAGGGCCTGTAAACCTGAAGTGCCCATTGTAAGGAAGTGGGTCTATTGTAGTATAGCCCTTTGGCAGGGCAGCCAAATATTGGGAGGCTCCACATTGTCCCTGGATAGAGACGTGCATGAGGGCCTCAAAACATTGTTCCCATTGCAAAGGAGCGGGTCTCCTGTCGTTGTAATGCCCATTCTGAAAGAATGGGCGAAAAAATTTGCCACTGGGGGTATACCTGAAACAACGGCCTAACTATTGTAACGGTCATCATGGTGGCGCATGAGGAGAAGGAGGAGCAGTCCAGCGATTAGCCAAAGTCCAGAAGTGTGTACCCATGGGTGAGTGGAGGTACATGGAAAATTCCCGTTACAAACTTTAAATTCCGCTGTCATTTGCTGGTGAAGTCTGGCCCAATCCAACCCTTGTTCATCTTGATCAGAGTCAGCCTGTCAGCATTTTCAGTTGACAGGCGGGTGCGTTTATCTGTAATGATTCCACCTGCGGCACTAAAAACACGCTCTGACAAAACGCTAGCGGCAGGGCAGGCCAGGACTTCCAAGGCGTAGAGAGCCAATTCATGCCACGTGTCCAGCTTGGATACCCAATAATTGTAAGGCACAGAGGAATGTCGGAGTACAGTTGTTCGATCTGCAAGGTACTCCTTGAGCATCTGGGCAAACTTAGAATTTCTTGTGGCACTACCCCGCACCTCAGGGGCTGTGGTATGTGAGGGGCTGAGAAAACTGCCCCACATCTTAAAGACTGTTCCCCTACCTCTGGCGGATTGGACTTGTGCCCCTCTCGGCTGTATGCCTTGGTTGTCCACTGATTCCTGACCTATGCCGCTAGCGTTTTGTGAGGGGAATACTTTGCCTACTTCCGTGACTATGGCCTTCTGGAACTGATGCATTTTGCCTGACCTCTCCACCTCGGGAATAAGAGACATAAAGTTCTCCTTTTACCGTGGGTCTAACAGTGTTACCAACCACTAATGATTGTCGGCCAAGATGTTCTTAACGCGAGGGTCACGAGACAGGCAGCTTACCATAAAGTCAGCCATGTGCGCCAGACTCTTAACAGCCATCACTTCAGTATCCTGACCAACATGATGACTGAACATGCTGTCCTCCTCCTCCTCCTCCTCCTCCTCATCATCTACCCTGCCCTCTGGCCAGCCACGCTGAACCGAGGATATGACTGCATGTCATATCCTCAATTTGGCCAGAGAGTTGCTCAATGTCTTCATCCTCCTCCTCGTCATAGTCCTCCACTGCACGTTGTGATGAGACTAGGCTGGGCTGTGTGTTATCACCCACACCCACTACTGTTTCTTGCTCCAACTCATCGCGCTCCGCCTGCAATGCATCATGTTTGTTTTTGAGCAGAGACCATTTTAGAAGGCAGAGAAGCGGTATGGTGACGCTAATAATGTCGTCATCGCCGCTCACCATCTTGGTGGAGTCCTCAAAGTTTTGGCGGATGGTACATAGGTCGGACATCCATCTCCACTCCTCAGGTGTTATGTGTGGAGTTTGACCCATTTCCCGACGGCTTAGGTGATGCAGGTACTCAACAACTGCCCTCTTCTGCTCACATATCCTGACCAACATGTGCAGAGTTGAATTTCAACGCGTGGGGACATCACACACCAGGCTGTGAGCCGGAAGATGCAAATGGCGCTGAAAGCCGGCAAGGCCGGCTGAAGCAGTAGGTGACTTTCGAAAATGTGCAGACAGGTGGCGAACTTTTACCAGCAGATCAGACAGCTCTGGGTATGACTTTAGAAACCGCTGAACCACGAGGTTGAGCACATGGGCCATGCATGGAACATGTGTCAGCTGGCCTCGCCTCAAAGCCGCCACCAGGTTCCGGCCATTGTCACACATGACCTTTCCTGGCTTTAGGTTCAGAGGTGTGAGCCAGTGATCTGCCTGCTGTTTCAGAGCTGTCCACACCTCTTCTGCATTGTGGGGTTTGTCACCTATGCAGATTAGCTTCAGCACAGCCTGTTGCCGCTTCGCCGAGGCAGTGCTGCAGTGCTTCCAGCTTGGGACTGGTGTGGAGGGTAAAGTGGATGAGGATGCGCAGGAGGAGGAGGAGGCTGAGGAGCATGACATTCCGGAGCTGTAGAGTGTAGGTGAAACCCTGACTGAGGTAGGGCCTGCAAACCTTGGTGTGGGAAGGACGTGTTCCGTCCCTTGCTCAGACCTGGTCCCAGCTTCCACAATATTAACCCAGTTTAAGGGATGACATGCAAAAATATGTTGCAGAAAATAATATAATAACTGACAGACAGCATGGATTCATGAAAGATAAGTCGTGTCTAACCAACCTGTTGGGGTTCTATGAGGGGATAAGTGGAAACCTGGATATTGGTAATGCAGCTGATGTGATTTATTTGGACTTTGAAAAGGCATTTGATACTGTACCACATAATAGCCTTATACTAAAGCTCCAGAAGCAAGGACTAGGGGAAACTATATGCAACTGGGTAAGGAATTGGCTAAAAGATAGGAAACAAAGAGTAGTCATAAATGGAACATTCTCTAAATGGGCCATAGTCAGCAGTGGGGTGCCGCAGGGATCTGTGCTAGGACCAATTATTTTTAATCTTTTTATTAATGACCTTGTGGATGGGATTGATAGTAAAGTGTCAGTCTTTGCTGATGACACCAAACTATGTAGGATATTAAAAACTGAACTTGATAGTATAATATTACAAAAAGATCTGGATAAGATGTCAGAATGGGCAGATACTTGGCAAATGAGATTTAATGTTGATAAATGTAAAGTAATGCACCTAGGACGGAGTAATCCTATAACTGCGTATACATTAAATGGAAGTAAACACGGGACTACAGAACAGGAGAAGGACTTGGGTATTCTCATTACAAATAAGCTGAGCAGCAGCACTCAATGTCAAGCAGCAGCTGCAAAAGCAAACAAGATTCTAGGGTGTATAAAAAGAGAGATTAGATCCCGTGATCCCAACGTATTGTTACCCCTCTATACATCACTTGTAAGGCCACATCTGGAATATGGGATTCAGTTTTGGGCTCCACATTTTAAAAAGGACATTCAGAAGTTATAGTCAGTTCAAAGGCAGGCAACTAGACTACTACAAGGAATGGAAGCCTCCCATATGATGACAGGTTGAAAAAGTTAGATATGTTTAGCTTAGAAAAAAGACGTCTCAGAGGAGATCTCATTTATATGTATAAATGCATGTGTGGTCAATATAAAGGACTGGCACATGACTTATTTCTTCCGAAGACAATACTAAGGACCAGGGGGCATTCACTGCGAGTGAAAGAAAAGCGATTCCGACAGCTAAATAGGAAAGGGTTCTTTACAGTTAGAGCAGTCAGACTGTGGAATGCCCTACCACAAGAGGTAGTAATGGCAGATACTATAACAGCTTTCAAAAAAGGGCTGGATGATTTCCTCAGTACACACAACATTGTTGGTTATAAATGACTTGGTGACCAGGTGTAGAACTGGTGGAGGAAGGTTGAACTAGATGGACCTAGGTCTTTTTTCAACCTTAGTAACTATGTAACTATGTAACTATGTAACTATATGTGCCGTCAACGAGATGTAGCGGCCTTGCCCACAAGCACTTATCCACGTGTCTGTGGTTAGGTGGACTTTGGCTGAAACAGCATTGTTCAGGGCACGTGTGATGTTTTGTGACACGTGGTTATGCAATGTGGGCACGGCACACCGGGAGAAATAGTGGTGGCTGGGGACCGAGTAACGTGGGACAGCTGCCGCCATCAGGTCGTGGAATGCTTCTGTCACCACCAGCCTAAAAGGCAACATTTCCAACCCAAGCAGTCGCGAAATGTTAGTATTTAGAAGTGTGGCATGTGGGGCGTTGGCAGTGTATTTGCGCCTGCGTTCAAAGGTTTGCTGAATGGATAACTGAACGCTGCGCTGGGACAAGGACATGCTTGATGATGGTGTTATTTCTGCGTGGGCAACTGCAGGTGCAGGGCTGGAGGAGGCTTGTTCGCGGGCAGCATGGACAGGGGATTGGCTCGCATGCACAACAAGCGAAGACCCAGCAGTGACATCAGCAAGCACTGTTCCTCGACTCTGTTGTACATCCCACAAAGTCGGGTGCTTGGCTGACATGTGCCTGATCATGCTGGTGGTGGTCAGGCTGCTAGTTTTGGTACCCCTGCTGATGCTGGCATGGCAGGTGTTGCAAATGGCCTTTTTAGAATCATCTGGAGCCAACTTAAAAAACTGCCAGAGTCGGGAAGACCTAACATTTGTACAGGCACCTTGTGTCGTGTTGTTGTTCCGGGGAACAGTTGCCTGACTTCTGCCTGGGGCCACCACCCTGCTTCTTACTGCCTGTTGGGATGCTACGCCTCCCTCCCCCTGTGCACTGCTGTCCTCGCTCTGCATATCCTCCTGCCAGGTTGGGTCAGTTACTGGATCATCCACCACGTTGTCTTCCTCTTCCGCACCCTGCTCCTCCTCCTGACTTCCTAACAATTGTGTCTCATCATCGTCCACCCCTTGTTGAGACACATTGCCAACTTCGTGAGAACGTGTCTGCTCAAATATTTGGGCATCTGTACATACAATCTCGTCATGACCCACTTCAACAGGAGCTGGCGAGAGGCCAGAATGTGTGAATGGAAACGTGAACAGCTCTTCCGAGTGTCCGTGGACGTGTACTCGGCCTGGTGGTAGGAAGGACTGCGGTGTACTGCTGCGGTCCCCAAGAATTTGGGACAGGATGTGCGAGCGAGTAGATGTGGCCCTTTGTTGTGGCGAAATTAGAGCTTGCACACGACCTCGGTCTCTGCCTGCACCACCATCACGTCCACTTCCTTGTTCGTTGCCAATGCCCTTGCGCATTTTGCAAAGCTGTGCTGATGTGTATTCACTAGACTTGTGCGTTATATCCAATTTTGTGCAAAACGCACACAAGTACACCTGAACGCTGCCACGAACAGGCACACACGTGCGGTTTTTAAATGCAAGCACGGACGCACTAAGAACCTAACAGGTCTCTATCCAGGGACAATGTGGAACCTCCCAATTTTTGGCTGCCCTGCCAAAGGGCTATACTACAATAGTCCCACTTCCTTACAATGGGCACTTCTGGTTTACAGGCCATCATGCACGTCTCTATCCAGGGACAATGTGGAGCCTCCCAATTTTTGGCTGCCCTGCCAAAGGGCTATACTAAAATAGACCCACTTCCTTACAATGGGCACTTCTGGTTTACAGGCCATCATGCACGTCTCTATCCAGGGACAATGTGGAGCCTCCCAATTTTTGGCTGCCCTGCCAAAGGGCTATACTACAATAGACCCACTTCCTTACAATGGGCACTTCAGGTTTACAGGCCCTCATGCACGTCTGTATGCAGGGGCATTGGTGAACCTCACAATTTTGGACTGCCCTGGCAAAGGAAAATACTACAAAGACTCACTTCCTCAAAATGGGCACATTAGACTCAAGAGGCCTTCATGTACGTCTCTTCTCAGGGACATCGGAGTGCCACACAATGTTTTCACGTAAAATCTTTCATGTAATCTCCAAAAGTAACATACACCAGCTCTATCTCACTATTGGGTATGTGCCCTTAACATTTCTGCCATGAAAATTCATTTTGGTGTCATTTTTGAAGGTTTTCTGGTGAGTCCGTAAAAATGGCGTAAAACGCGGACAAAATTGTTCACAGCTGTGACTTTTGAGTGATACATGCTTCAAGGGGTCTTTCCCATGCTGTTATCATGTCATTTGAGCACTCTTCTGAGACTTTTGTGACATTTTTAGGGTTTCTACATGCTGCCGGGGGGTCATTTCATAAAAATACTCGGGTCTCCCATAAGATAACATTGGGCTCGGTGCTCGGGCCGAGTACACGAGTATCTTGGGATGCTCGGCCCGAGCCTCGAGCACCCGAGCTTTTTAGTACTTGCTCATCACTAGTCGGCGTCCATAGTCTAATAGACAAACAGAGCAAATGTATAGAATTTGGAGCAATATTTCTGCTGTTTTCTTTCCGATAAACAGAAGGAATGGTCCTCATTCCTTCCTCTTGCCAAGTCTGCTATCAATAATCGCCACCATGAATCCTCTGGTGTGATTGTATAAGCGTGCAGTTGACTGTAAACGTGTGTCTGGTCTTGACCTGTGTGTGGGTGATCTAGTGTGGTTGTCCATGAAAAACATTCAGCTTAAAGTGACTTCACTAAAGTTAAGTTCTTCATAATAACTGCTTTCCTCAATCCGTTTCCTTTCCCCCTGGTGTTACCAACATCATATAAAATCCATAACATTTTTCACAAATCTCTGTTAAAGCAGTTTGTGGGGTCAGGAGCCCCTCTTCCCGTACCTCCACCTTCCAATATTTTAGGTAAGCCAATCCCCCTTACAAATTCTTGAATCTGGCCCTGTGTTTTAGAGAATCTAGAGCTGAATAGAAGTCACAGAATAGTCTATACTGCTGTATAAAGTTTGGAGCGTCACATAAGCAAGACCCCATCTCCATCCCTTAATGTACATCATGTTCCAAATTATTATGCAAATGATATTTTTCTCTGATTTTCCTAAATGGTCAGTGCAAATGACAGTCAGTCTAATAAAAGTCATCACCTGTTAGAGTATACATTGCATTTTATTGAAGAAACCTCCCAATGATAACAGTATAATCTTCAAAATTAAAAAAAGAACTAAAAAGGCACTGTTCCAAATATTAGGCACAGTAGACTTTCTAAACATTTTAGATGTTTCAAAGACCTTTAAATGCTCATTTGTGGAATGTGCAGCATTAGGAGCTCCAATTCACTGAAATAAAAAGCTATCTAAATCCAAAACATCCTAACAGACCAAGTTACATTTTAAAATAGGAACCCTTCTTTGATACCACCTTCTCAATTCAATTCTTGCATCCATTGAACTTGTGAGTTTTTGGAGAGTTTCTGCTTGAATTTCTTTGCATGATGTCAGAATAGCCTCCCAGAGATACTGTTTTGATGTGAACTGCCTCCCACCCTCATAGATCTTTTGCTTGATGATACTCCAAATGTTCTCTATAAGGATGAGATCAGGGGAAGATGGTGGCCACATCATGAGTTTATCTCCTTTTATGCCCATAGAAGCCAATGACACAGAGGTATTCTTTGCAGAATGAGATGGTGCATTGTCATGCACGAAGATGATTTTGCTCCTGAAGGCACGTTTCTGCTTTTTATACCATAGAAGAAAATTGTCAGTCAGAAACTCTATATACTTTGCAGAGGTCATTTTCACACCTTCAAGGGGGTCATTTTCACACCTTCCAACCCTAAAAGGGCCTACCAGATGTCTCCCCATGATTCCGGCCCAAAACATGACTCCTGCACCTCCTTGCTGACATTGCAGCCTTGTTGGGGCATAGTGGCCATCCACCAACCATCCAGTACTCTATCCATATGGACCATCGAGGGTTGCTCGACACTCATCAGTAAACAAGACTGTTTGAAAATTAGTCTTCATGTATGTCTGGGCCCACTGCCACCGTTTCTGCTTCTGAGCACTGGTTGGGGGTGGCCGAATAGTAGGTTTATGCACCACAGCAAGTCTTTGAAGGATCCTACACCTTGAAGTTCAAGGGACTCCAGAGGCACCAGCAGCTTCAAATATCTGTTTACTGGTTTGTAATGGTTTTTATGTTTTTTTTAGCAGCTGCTCTCTTAATCTGATGGACTTGCCTGGCAGACACCTTCCTCATTCTGCCTTTATCAGTACAAACACGTTTGTGCTCAGAATAAGCCACAAATCTTTTCACAGTATGATGATCACGCTTAAGTTTTTGTGAAATATCTAATGTTTTCATCCCTTGTCCAAAGAATTGAACTATTGGATGTTTTTCAGCAGCAGAGAGATCCTTTATCTTTCCCATGTTGCTTAAAAACTGTGGCCTGCTTAATTTTGTGGAACATCCAGTTTTCCTTATATTGGGCTCACCTGGCAAACTAATTATCACAGGTATATGAGATTGATTTCAGTGATCCAAAGAACCCTGAGACACAATACCATCAATGAGTTTCATTGAAAAAAAATAATAATAATAATTGCTATGACACTTAAATCCAATTTGCATAATAATTTGGAACATGGTGTAGTAATGTGTACATTTCATTACTGTGCCTCTGCCACCAGTATCAGAACATGTCCCACTTAATCACCTTCTTCAAAATAAAATTGTTGTTGAAATGCAATTTTAATTTTGCATCTAATGGAACCATTCCTTGGGAGTTCCAGGGGAGGAGTGGTTCTCTTCATCCATTTCTACTGTGTGGCAAGGGGTTCTGAATAATTTGAAGGTGATAGGTGCCAAATATAAAAGTATAGCTGATTATAAGCACTTGGCTGGTCCGGACCTGTGTGTGGATAATATGGTTTGGTTGTCTACCAAGAGCATTAGGTTGAAGGTCCATTTTTGGAAGCTGGGACCCAGGTTCATTGTGCCGTATAAGGTAGTCGCCGTTATCAATCCGGTAGCTTTTGACTTGCATTGCCACCTTCATTCAAAATTTATGTGTTTCATAGTTCTCTCCTCAAAAAATATGCTGCTTCCTCAGAACCAGCTCTTTTACCAGAACAACCTCCTTCCCCAGTTATTATTGATGAAAATTTAGAATTTCAGATAGCAAAGATTATTGATCCTTGCTTAGTACACCGGACACTTCAATACTTGGGTACATCATAAGGGTTACAGTCGAGAGGAGAGAATGTGGGTACCAACATCTGATGTCCATGACATTTCATTCTTCACATCCATACAGGCCTGGTTCTCAAGGTGCTGAGTCCCCTCTTAGGAGAGGGGTTACTGTTACGAGGGTACCATGACCAAGAGGGGTCCATCCTATTTCTGGTGTCAGGAGATCGCAGCACAGGACTACATACACAATTGCACAAGTTAATATTGCTGTCTGTGCAAATTCTCCTTTATCCAGTGCTGCTAAGGTTAAGTAGTTCCTCTGGTCTTCTATGCTGTGGATGAAAGCTTGTATCAGCTATTTTATGTTTGTAATTATCCCGCTATAAAGACTTCCCTCCCAGCTCCGGTAAATGCTGATGATAGTTTCTGCTTAGTTTGCCTCTAGAGGGAACCTGTGAGCTGGGACCAAGAAGTCATTGAGAGATCGTTTGCTGTGTGAAAGCTGGGTTGTGTTTTTACCTTCCTTATTCCTCTTTGGTTTTGCCTCTCTTATCCATTCCTCATTACTTCCTCCTGTCGTTTTGAGTGCCTTATATGATTGTTGTTTATTTTACTTCTGTCTGTCCAATCCTCTGTGTCTTTAATCTAAAGCGGGACTAGCATTTTTGTTGTCCTGCTAACTAGATAGGGCTAAGTCTAGGGAAAGATAGGGATTAGTATGTGATTGGTGATTGGGTGAAAGTACCCGTGTAGGGATGTTAGGGAGTGGAGGGATCATCCTCAGGAGTTTAGGAGCTTACCCTTCTCCCGTTTCCCTAGCACTAGGGCCCACCGTTGTAACATGTACCCTGTTGGTTGTGGGGCTCACCAGGGGTTCCCGTGTACCTTTCAGAACCCCAGTAGTCACTGAGTGACACCACACAGTACTTTATAGTACATAAAATGGAACATGTGATGTGCATAATAAAATGCCCCTGAATTTTTTCTGTGTTGTAAAAACCATAAGGAACATGCAGACATATTTTGGAAAATAGTTTAGATCTACTTCATCGGCGACTACATTTCCTAGATTAACAAGGAACGTGCGAGGAACTGCAGCAAAGTGCAGGGATTGCAGATAAGTGTGGCATAGTTTAAACACAATTTCATAGTTTGACACAAGAACATAGTTTGAATTTATCCTTATACTTTTCCCATTTTTTTTTTCTTTCTTTGCTTTTCTACTTTACTGTTTATCCCCATTTAATAGGTGCTCCATGGACAATGCTACCAGGTGTTTATCTTGTCAGATGTATGCATGCCTTGAGCAGCCGTTCGAGGGTGAATATGTCTACACTCGATGCAAGCATGTTGCGTATTTGGAAGCCAAGGTAACTGATCTAAATAAGCAGCTTGCAACACTCAGGGGCATTGCAAACCTGGAGAGGAGTTTAGAGCTCTCTGAGCTTTCTCTGGCTGGGGCCAGTGATATGGAGGAGGGTGGAGGTAGGGAAGATCAGGACCCAGAGGTAGGTAGCTGGGTAACAGTTAGAAGAAGAGGTAGGGGGAAAAGTGTCAGGGAGCTGAGTCCTGACCTGGCACAACCTAGTAAATATGCCTGTTTGGCTGATATTAGGAATGAAGGGCCAGGACTAGGGTCACTGCAGCAGGACGTTGCTCCTAGCAACCAGGAAAATGACTGCTGTAGGAAGGAGGGAAATAGGAGTGCAGCAAAGCCCAGACAGATGTTGGTGGTAGGGGACTCTATAATTAGGCGGACAGACAGGGTCATCTATCACCGAGACCGTGAATGCCGAACAGTCTGTTGTCTGCCGGGGGCTCGGGTTCGGCATATTGCAGATCGGATAGACAGATTGCTAGGTGGGGCTGGGGAAAACCCAGTGGTCATAGTGCACATTGGTACTAATGACAAAGTTAGAGGCAGGTGGAAGGTCCTAAAAAATGATTACAGGGAACTAGTAGAAAAGCTGAAGTCCAGGACCTCCAATGTGGTGTTTTCAGAAATACTACCGGTGCCACGAGCGTCACTAGAAAGACAGCGGGAGCTTAGGGAGATAAATACGTGGCTTAGAAATTGGTGCAGGAAGGAAGGGTTCGGGTTCATGGAGAACTGGGCCGACTTCTCAATCTGCTACAGGATCTACGGTAAGGACGGGCTGCACATCAATGGGGAAGGTGCAGCTGTGCTGGGGGAGAAAATGGTCAGACGGATGGAGGAGCTTTTAAACTAGGATCTGGGGGGAGGGAGGGTAGTGGAGCAAAAAAGAGGGTAGATAGAGCAGATACAGACAGTGAGGCGGTAGGGGTCAATGAAGGATTAGGGGGGATGGGACATGCAAGGAACGTAGGGAGGCTAGGAGTAATAAAGGTGTTACTAGTATTAAATGTCTACTGGCAAATGCAAGAAGTCTTGCAAACAAAATGAATGAATTGGAGACACTTATGTCAACCATGGATTATGATGTGGTGGGCATTACGGAACCCTGGCTGGATGAAAGCCATGACTGGGTGAAAAACATACAGTCACGGCCAAAAGTTTTGAGAATGCTACAAATATTAATTTTTACAAAGTCTACTGCTTAAGTTTTTCTAATGGCAATTTGCATATACTCCAGAATGTCATAAAGAGTGATCAGCTTAACAGCAATTACTTGCACAGTCAATATTGGCTAAGAAAATTAACATTAACCCCCAAAACACATTTCAACATCATTGCATTCCTGCCTTAAAAGGAGCAGCTAACATTGTTTTAGTGATTGTTCCATTAACACAGGTGTGGGTGTTGATGAGGACAGGGCTGGTGATCAATCAGTCATGATTAAGTAAGAATGACACCACTGGACACTTTAAAAGGAGGCTGGTGCTTGGTATCATTGTTTCTCTTCAGTTAACCATGGTTATCTCTAAAGAAACACGTGCAGCCATCATTGCTCGGCACAAAAATGTCCTAACAGGGAAGAGTATCGCAGCTACAAAGATTGTACCTCAGTCAACAATCTATCACATCATCAAGAACTTCAAGGAGAGAGCTTCCATTGTTGCCAAAAAGGCTCCTGGGCGCCCAAGAAGGACCAGCAAACGCCAGGACCGTATCTTAAAACTGTTTCAGCTGCGGGATCGGACTACCAGCAATGCCGAGCTAGCTCAGCAATGGCAGCAGGCTGGTGTGAGTGCTTCTGCACGCACTGTGAGGCGGAGACTCTTTGAGCAAGGCCTGGTTTCAAGGAGGGCAGCAAAGAAGCCACTTCTCTCCAGAAAAAAATATCAGGGACCGACTGATATTCTGCAAAAGGTACAGGGAGTTGACTGCTGAGGACTGGGGTAAAGTCATTTTCTCACATGAATCCCCTTTTCGATTGTTTGGACATCTGGAAAACAGCTTATTAGGAGAAGAACAGGTGAGCGCTACCACCAGTCTTGTCTCATGCCAACTGTTAAGCATCCTGAAACGATTCATGTGTGGGGTTGCATCTCAGCCAAGGGAATCGGCTCACTCACAGTCTTGCCTAAAAACACAGCCATGAATAAAGAATGGTACCAGAATGTCCTCCAAGAGCAACTTCTCCCAACTGTCCAAGAGCAGTTTGGCACCCAACAATGCCTTTTCCAGCATGATGGAAACCTTGCCATAAAGCAAAGGTGATCACTAAATGGCTCATGGAAAAAAACATAGAGATATTGGGTCCATGGCCTGGAAACTCCCCAGATCTTAATCCCATTGAGAACTTGTGGGCAATCATCAAGAGACGGGTGGACAAATAAAAACCAACAAATTCTGGCAAAATGCAAGCATTGCTTATGCAAGAATGGACAGCTATCAGTCAGGATTTGGTCCAGAAGTTGATTGAGAGCATGCTAGGGAGAATTGCAGAGGTCCTGAAGAAGAAGGGTCAACACTGCAAATATTGACTTGCTGCATTAACTCATTCTAACTGTCAATTTAACCTTTTGGCACTCATAAATTATAATATGATTGCAATTATATTTCAGTATGTGATGTAAACATCAGACAAACACAATTAAAAACCAGAGGGCAACAGATCATGTGAAAATATAATTTTGGTGTCATTCTCAAAACTTTTGGCCATGACTGTACAGGGTTATAGTACATTTAGGAGGGACAGGAAAGACAAAAAAGGTGTCGGGTCTGTATATTTATCAAATCTTACCTAAAACCTGTGTTCAATGATGACATTGGGAGGAACTGCAACAATGTAGAGTCATTATGGGTAAATGTACATGGGAAGGGGAATAATGGAAAAATGCTAATTGGAGTTTGCTAACATACCTGAACAAATAGAGGGTGAAATGCTGCAACAAGTTGAAAAGGCAGCTAATAATAATTTTCGGGTTCTTATTATGGGGGATTTCAACTATCCAGACATACAGTGGGACATAGAATCTTCTAGTTGTGCTAAAAGCTGTAAATTCTTATCTACTATTCAAGACAATTTCCTCTCTCAGATGGTAAATGAACCGACGAGGGGAGATAATTTGCTAGATCTGGTCCTGACAAATAGACCGGATACAATTTCAGATCTACAGATCCGGGAGCACTTGGGCACCAGCGATCATAATATGGTAAGCTTCAAAGTAATATTCAATAGAACATTTCAAAGGGGGAATGCTAAAACCTGGAATTTTAGGAAAGCTGATTTCAACAAATTAAGGGAAGAGCTTAAATATGTAGATTGGGACAAAGTCATGGTAACTGGGGATACTGAACATAAATGGGGAAAGTTTAAGGATATACTGCTCGAGTCCTGTCAAAAACTTATACCCTCTAGTAATAAAATGTCCAGGAATAAAAAGAAACCACTATGGATAAATAAGACTGTACAAAGTATAATAAAACAAAAACAAAGGGCGTTTAACATCTTAAAGGCTGAGAATACAGAAATAGCATTTCAGATGTATAAAGATTTTAATAGGAAATGCAAAAAAAGAAATCAAACAAGCAAAACTAGCTACTGAAACAAAAATCGCCAATGACAATAAAATAAATCCCAAAATCTTTTATAAATACATTAATGCCAAAAGGAAAACAAAGGATATTATTGACCCCTTAAAATATAATAACAAGTTAGTTATAGAGGACAAACAAAAGACTGAGATATTAAATAGGCATTTCTCATCTGTGTTCACCAAGGAACTGACTGTACCAGGGATCATTCAACAAGTGAAAAATCAAAGTACACCTCCCGATATAATTAATTTAACACAAGAAGTACGCCTATGTCTGAGTAAATTAAACATTGACAAATCCCCAGGGCCAGATGGCATTCATCCACGAATATTGAGGGAATTGAGCTCCGTAATTGACAGACCGCTGTATCTCATCTTTTTAGACTCACTTGTAACAGGGTTGGTGCCTCAGGATTGGAGGATTCCTGATGTGGTACCGATATTTAAGAAAGGTAAGAGGGTAGATCCAGGCAACTACCCTCCAGTAAGTCTGACATCAGTAGTATGCAAAGTTTTTGAGGGCATTTTAAGGGATGACATGCAAAAATATATTGCAGGAAATAATATAATAACTGACAGACAGCATGGATTCATGAAAGATAAGTTGTGTCTAACCAACCTGTTGGGGTTCTATGAGGGGGTAAGTGCAAACCTGGATATTGGTAATGCAGCTGTTGTGATTTATTTGGACTTTGCAAAGGCATTTGATACTGTACCACATAATAGCCTTATACTAAAGCTCCAGAAGCAAGGACTAGGGGACACAATATGCAACTGGGTAAGGAATTGGCTAAGAGATAGGAAACAAAGAGTAGTCATAAATGGTACATTCTCTAAATGCGCTATAGTCAGCAGTGGGGTGCCACAGGGATCTGTGCTAGGACCGATTCTTTTTAATCTCTTTATTAATGACCTTGTGGATGGGATTGATAGTTTGGTGTCATCAGCAAAGACTGACACTTTACTATGTAGGATATTAAAAACTGACCTTGATAGTACAATATTACAAAAAGATCTGGATAAGATGTCAGAATGCTTGGCAAATGAGATTTAATGTTGATAAATGTAAAGTGGTGCACCTAGGACGGAGTAATCCTATTACTGTAACTTGTATACGTATTTTGTATGTAATCCCCTTCTCATGTACAGCACCATGGAATTAATGGTGCTCTATAAATAAATAATAATAATAATAATAATAATAATAATAACTGCATATACATTAAATGGAAGTAGTCTCGGGACTACAGAACAGGAGAAGGACTTGGGTATTCTCATTACAAATAAGCTGAGCAGCAGCACTCAATGTAAAGCAGCAGCTGCTAAAGCAAACAAGAATTTAGGGTGTATAAAAAGAGATCCCATGATCCCAACGTATATAAATCACTTGTAAGGCCACATCTGGAATATGGGATCCAGTTTTGGGCTCCACATTTTAAAAAGGACATTCAGAAGTTAGAGTCAGTTCAAAGGCGGTCAACTAGACTACTACAAGGAATGGAAGGCTTCCCATATGATGACAGGTTGAAAAAGTTAGATATGTTTAGCTTAGAAAAAAGACGTCTCAGAAAAGATCTCATTTATATGTATAAATATATGTGTTGTCACTATAAAGATATGGCACCTGACTTATTTCTTCCAAAGACAATACTAAGGACCAGGGGGCACTCATTGCGAGTGGAAGAAAAGCGATTCCAACAGCTAAATAGGAAAGGGTTCTTTACAGTTAGAGCAGTCAGACTGTGGAATACCCTACCACAAGAGGTAGTAATGGCAGATACTATAACAGCTTTTAAAAAAGGGCTGGATGAATTCCTCTGTACACAAAACATTGTTGGTTATAAATGACTTTGTGACCTAATGTAGAACTGGTGGTGAAAGGTTGAACTAGATGGACCTAGGTCTTTTTTCAACCTAAGTAACTATTTAACTATGTAACAACACATATAAAAGAAAACATGATGGTAATCGGAATGGTATCAGTTTGCCAGTATTAATAGAATAGATATGCCCCCATATGGATAGGAACTGAATCATTTTAAGTTGTGAGGCTAAATTGGATACTAAAGACCAAAGCTTTAGGAACCATGGGTCTTAATAGTCATAATTACTTAAACATTTTCCTGTAGGACTATAGTTTGACATTTATAGCATGTATTTTATGTACTTGCTATTGATAATTACTCTTAAGTGTATTTTGTACTTTCTCTTAATAATGTTGTGCAATACAGGAGCATGTTCTGCATTGTTTCTATGGTAATAGCATGACAGATGCAATTAAATATCATCATTAATCATCAAATGTTAGCTACAGAGGCCAGTTGAAGAGTATGTAATGTAAAACCACTGAGCTCTAGCTCCCTCCCCTGAAAGTACAATAATGCATGTTGTTTTCAATGAAGACCGAATAGAAAACCAACATTATTAATCTACAGTAAGTTCCCTTTATATCACTCATTAAAGATGTTCACCTTTTCCTAATTTTATAAAAAACAGGACTGAATGAATAACGTGAATTCAGTGATGAAGAGGTGTGCCCCAATACTTTTGACCATATACAAGATAAACAGTGTGTGCAGATTTATACACTCCTCTGATACTGCAACACCAAGAAGGGAAAATTGTGGAATTATGGAAATTACTGGGTGGATAGTCATATTAATAATATGCAAATTATAAGAAATGGAAAAAAGGTTTTTAAACTATCTTGATTTACTCAGTATCGACTATGAACACTACGAGATGGAATCCATACACGTCCACACCTTGGCTACTATCACTGAGGTTATTAATGGTTGAGCCATGCTGAATGCACTTGCTGGCAGCTCCCTTTATAATTGCTGACCAATAACATGCCAGATGTGTTAGATGGGAGGCAAGTCCAGAGACGCTGCAGGCCATGGTGCAATGCATATGCCACACAGGTTTCTCACAGTAGCAGTAGTAACATGCGGCCCTACATTGTAGTTTTGATAAACAGCTCCTGAGGCACTTTAGAATATGGACCGTACCACTGGATCTGTGACGCCCTGGCCTATCAGGTCGTCACAAGGGTGCCATGCAGTCTGCCCTTCTGCATGGTACCCGCTCCTCCTTGGTTACGGGTCCTGTCACTTTGGTGTTGCTACCAACAGGCATACACAAATCCTGATGAACACTTTACACCACACCCACCAAACACCCATTGGGCAGCCTGAGGGGAATAGGGCCACCCGGATGGGGGGGGCTGGTAGCAGGAGGGCAGAAGTGTCAGGCAGTTGTAGAGTTGTAGAGTTGGAGTTGGAGGAGAGAGACAGCAGTGACAGTCCAGGTCACGCTGTGGAGCTGGGCTCCTGTACCCATCCCAGGTGCCAGATGTTGGCCTGGCCAGAAGGAGCTGGAACCCCGGTCGCAGGGGGTAGTGGCAGGAAGCACGGTGCTGCTACAGAGAGCAGGCCGGCTGCCTTGTGCTACAACCGGGCAGGGACTAGGGCACGGCGGGGTGCGCGGACCCTAGGCTTGGAAGTAGCTTCACGCAGCCCAGTAATTCACCTGTCGGGAACGGAATCTTCAGGAACTGTTCCCCACCTGATCCAGAATCAAATGGCGCATTCTAACGGAATCCGCCACCATAGGCGTCCATTATAAAAACAATGGACGCCGAACGGATTTCTGAAGGTTGCGTTTTTTTGACACTCCGCCAAGCGCAGAAAAACGTTAGGCTAGTTTCACACTTGCGTTCAGCGCATTCTGTCACTATGGAGAATAGCGCAGTCCGTTAACGCACTGCGCTATTCTCCATAGACTTGTATGGACGACGCACTGTAACGCAAGTGTCTGCGTTGCATCCGCTGGGCGACGCAGCGTCGTTATTTTGACGCTGCATCGGGCAGATGGAACGCAGCATGGACCGTTTTTCTGCGCTTGGCGGAGTGTCAAAAAAACGCAATCTGCAGGAATCTGTTAGGCGTCCGTTGTTTTTATAATGGACGCCTATGGTGGCGGATTCCGTTAGAATGCGTCATTTGACGGATTCCGTTAACGCAGCTGTCTTTACACAACTGCACATGCTCAGATGTGTAAAGTCAAGGAAAAAAAACTACAACGGATTGCGTTATTTTGTACGATCTGTAGCATGCGTTGTGCCACTATATGCAACGCATCCGTTGCATGCGTCACACAACGCAATGCTACGGATCCCGTCCAACGCAAGTGTGAAACTAGCCTTACATGCTGCGTTCCATCCGCCCGACGCAGCGTCAAAATAACGACGCTGCGTCGGCCAGCGGATGCAACGCAGACACTTGCGTTACAGTGCGTCGTCCATACAAGTCTATGGAGAATAGCGCAGTGCGTTACCGGACTGCACTATTCTCCATAGTGACGGAATGCGCTGAACGCAAGTGTGAAACTAGCCTAAGGTGTTTTCATTGTGTTACCCACATGGTCTTGTCAAATTGGAAGAATGGTGAGTAATGGTCCAGTCTGCACTACAAGTGAAATTAGACATCAGATACCAAAGCAAAAGTATCAAACAGTGTCTACACATACCATCAGATTGCATTTGCACCACATTGGATTACAAGCCAGAGGTCCTGCTACAGGGGCTCCATTGACCTTATGCAACTGCTCTCAAAGACTATAATGATGCATAGCAAGACAGAAATGGAGGCTGGAGTGGCAGTCTATCCTCTACAGCAAATAGTCCCTTTTTGGTCTTTAACACAATGTTGGCCAGAAATTTGTCTAAAGACCATGATGAAAATGTCATAAAGAAGCCTTCAAGAGGGAATGTGAAAGTTTCTCAGGAGACATATTTCAACATGACAATGCTGGCTGCTTGTTGCTTGTGCTTCTGTGAGTGTGGCCTAAATATGCTAGCATGGACTACAGCGTCTCTGGATTTAACTTTAAATGCACATAGGCACATATGCACAATTCAAGTGGCAGGACATTCCTCAGACAACCATTAATAACCAAACTAATCGCATGCTAAGACCTGTAAATGTGTATTTCTGCATGTGGCTCTTGCGCTTGATACTGAATACATCAAAATGTATTGGAAATGCTGTTTCCATTTTTCATCATTTGCATATAATTAACATGTCTATCAATCCTGTGATTCAATAATTCCAGAATTTTTCCTTCTTGTTGCAATTTCAATATACGTTCAATAGCTGTATTGATACATGTATGTGTGTGTATGTGTGTGTGTGTGTGTGTGTGTGTGTGTGTGTGTGTGTGTGTGTGTGTGTGTGTGTGTGTGTGTGTGTGTGTGTGTGTGTGTGTGTGTGTCTAAATGCTCAGTATTTCCTTTCTTTTAAGTATCTTAAGTGAAGTGCAATAGCCTCATCCTCAGCATTCTGGTTTGCAATATAAAGTTTATTGGCAGAGTAGCCTTGTCCTTTGAATTCACTGTTAATGGCACGATCCTATGCTGCACTATTTATCACCGTGGCGTAAGCATCATGTCACATCACTGACTCTGCTCATTGGTCCTCGGAGCCTGACCATCTCTCAGCAGTTCTTTTCCTGAGATAAGAAGCTTCAGTTATGAGCTGATCTGCATGAATACATTAGCAAGTTGAGGTCTCCATTGCATTAGGCTGCATCCTGTAATCATTTTAGTATTGATCCACTGCTCACAATGATGAAACTGCTGGAACAATCTTAACACAGCTTCTTCACTCTCAGGACCTTTTCTTTTGTAAAAAAAAATAAATAAAAAAAGCAGAACATATGATAATGACTAATTATATCTCAGTTGATACACTACATTCATCAGGCCTCCTCAATTATATACAAGCATGTTGGAAAAATTAGAAAGGCAGCCATTTTAAACTCCCTTGAGACGTGGGGAGGAGGAGAACGCTGCAGACTGAATGGCAGAGAGATTTAACATTTTTTTAAATGCATAGTAGCAATGCCTCTAATTAACTACATAAACTATGTTGAATGCCATAACATGCTTCTGAGATAGGCACAGCAGCAGTAGGCTATATCCCCATCTCCAGTTGCTTCTAGCAAAAGATAAATTAAAAACATTATTTTTCATTTGCTTATTGGGACACATGAAGAATGGGCTTTCATTTTAACTGCTTATTCACCTACAAGTAGCTTTTGCAAGTAAGGACTGATGAATCATTTGAGGTTTCCATGATCCCATAAGAAATGAAGAATAACATATCATTAAACAATTTGATATAGTGTTTTAAAACATTTTTCCACATAAAGTGAATCTTTGATTTCTTTATATAGAAGGTCTTCAACATGGCTGCACATCAAATGGCCCGCGAGCCGCATGCTGCCCACTGAACAATGTTATGCAGCCCGCAGAGAACCGGAAGGCTCAGTTTCACCCCCCCTATATTTAGTTGCATGCAGTCAAACACTTTGTCACTAAGAATAGGGCAGAGTAGAGCAGTGCTTGTCATCCCTCGCCCTGATGTACAGCAGCATTATGAGGTCATCACATCACGTTGTGACCTCATCACACTGCTGCTGATGCCGCAGCTGAGGGGAGGCAAAGACGTATTAGAAAAAGTAAAAGGTAGGAATAAGTTACTTTGAGGCCACTTTTCGGGGCATCAAGCAAGAGGATTGTGAGGCAGGCATGGTATGCAGGTAGGCAGGGTGTGAGGGTGTAATAAGGAGAAGAGTTGTGTGTGGGGGGAATTATGGAGAGAAGATGTATGGGGGAGAATATTGTGAAGAGGAGTTGTGTGGGGATGAATGATATGAAGAAGAGCTGTGTGGGGTGGGAAGTTATGGAGAGAAGGTTTGTGTTTTAGGGAATATTATGAAGAGGAGCTGTGTTTGGGAGGTAATTATGGAGAGGAGCTGTATGTGTGTGGGTAATTACAGAGAGGAGCTGTGTGTAGGGAAATTACAGAAAGGAGCTGTGTGGCAAGAATATTATGAAGAGGTGATGTGTGTGGGAAGATTTAGGGATATCAGCTGTGTAATGGGGAAATTACAGAGACGAGCTGTGTGTGGGGAATATGACAGAGATGAGCTGTGTGTGGGAGCAAATTATGGAGAGGAGCTGCTTAGTGGGGAATATTATGAAGAGAAGCTGTGTGGTGAAAAGGAATTACAGATATGAGATGTGTGGGTTGAACATTTTGGAGAGAAACTGTTTCGAGGAATATTAAGAAGAAAATCTGTGTCGGGGGAATATTAGAGAGAAGAGCTATGTGGGGTGAATTATCGAGAGGAGCTGTATGGGGGGATTACAGAGAGGAGCTGTCTGTGGAGAGATGAATATTAAGGAGAGGAGCTGTGTGTAAGTAGTAGTACATTATGAAGAGCAGCTGTATGGGGAGGATATTACAGAGAGGAGATGTGGTTGGGGTAATATTATAAGAGAAACTGTGTGGATGATAATAGACATAGAAGAGTTGTGTGGGAAGAAATATTGTGGAGAGGAGTTGTGGTGGGGGTGATACATGGACAGTAGCTGTAAAATGTGGGGGCAACATTATAAAGAGGAGCTGTGTGGGGCACATTACAGACAGGTGTTGTGAGGGGGGACATTATGGAGACAGTGAGGAGGGAAATATCAAAGATGGGTACTGTGGGAGGGTTATTAGGGAGAGGGGCAGTGTGGGGGGAATATTATGGAGAGGGACAATGTGGGGAGGATATTATAAAGAGAAGCAATTTGGGTGGATATTTTTTGAAGGAAGCACAGTTAGGGGCAATTATTTATACAGGACTGCAGCATGGAAGATACTTTTACTACTGAACAGTATAATGATTCTTTTATTTTTAAGGTCAACGTGTCGGGGTATGCTGCTGAAGATGGAGAAGAGGTAAGAGAGATGAGCACTGGGCACGAAATCTCATCATGGCATCTGTACTACATGGATACAAAAGGAGTGGTAACGATCAGAGAAGATGTCACCTATAAAGTACCTGTATGTAAAGATTTGGGATCCTTTCTGCATCTCATTAGTACGGTTGTTCTTGGATGGTCTATAGTCAATCTATTGTTTAGGATATACAGAGCATTGCAGACTAACATGATACAAGTATATGTATAGTGTAACACCCTGGACTATTCAGGTAGTTACAGGTAGGCCCCCCTGCACAAACACCAGCCCCTAAAAAGGTATCAGCAGCCAACCTAAAAACCATGAGCCACCCCTCTCAGGTCTTGATGTTCACACCCGGGACCGGAGCCAGGCGGTTGGCCAAGCCCACCGAGGAGTTTGGATAGCCTGAGGCGGGAAAAACAGAGAGACCAGTTTGGGAAGTGAAAGGGAGAGGAGGTGAAGTGGAGTAGAGAGGAGTAACGTCTGTCAGGGATCTAGGTAGGAGTCCGGATACCCTGTGGCCAGGAGGCAGACGGCGGTGGCTGCCTGCAGGAGCCGGAAAGACAACCAGTGGAACCGTCAGGGACCGGGAAAGGGTAGTGGCCCACCGGTACTGAACTGGGGAACCAAATGGAAACTGGAGCACCAGGAGGGGTACTCAGACCCAGTACGAGGCCCAGAAGCCACTGGACCGAGTCAAATTCACTGATTGGGGTCTGGACCTTAAGTTCTTTCCCACCCAAGTCCCGACTAAAGGCAACAGCCCAACGAGGGGGATAGAAAGCCACCGCCCAGGGATAGAGATCCCACGGGCCAGCGTCTGCGGGCAAATGGGCTCCCCCGACATCCACTAGCCGGGGAGCAGACTCCCATCGCTGAAGTGAAGGAAGTCAGCATTCTACTACAGAGGTGCAGGAGAAAGGCGGGGACCACCAACCTGAGTAAGGGGCAAAGCGCAGCCGGCTGCGGGCACCGACCACCATCCTTTTGGTTTACCAGAGACTCTGGTGTATTTATAATAGTGAGTACAACACTGCCTTCGGGCAACGCATCGCACTGCACCATCCCGCCCGCACCTCTCGCCCAATCGGGCACCCGGGGCCACCAAGCCCTGCCCACGGAGAGAATCAACACCAGGCTGCACAACACCGTCCCCGGGAGCCTAGTCAACAGCAGCGGTGGTGCCCACTCACTCACCACAACCCGTGGGTGGCGTCACGAACTTAACCCCCAAACAATCGCGGCCCCGGCCGTGAACCTCCCCACCGAACATCACCCCTCATGTAGCGCCAGCATCCCTTCAGAGCAACGTGACCCCCGGGTCCGGGAGATGCTCGAGCCACCCACCGACATGCAGGGATCCGAGTGGCTCGGCAGCCAGCCTAGCCCCGGGGCGGTACAATAGTATATGGGGCTAATCTTAAATTGCAATTGATCACTGTACTAAGCTTGGTGATTAGTGATGAGAGAATGTTCTCGGCACTATTTGCTACTCACACAAATATTAAGGTATTCGCAATATCTGTTACATGTCAAGTATTTTGGTATTCGCCTTGTGAGATTCAAAGCCCTCCCAGCATGTGTAGCGCCTGATTTTTAGCTACAAAAACATGTTAGGATTGCCTTCCAATATAAGTAATGCTGTAGTCATATTTGCTACTGGCATTAATATGATTGGGAGGTGCAGTGCAAAAAAAAAGTGACTTATTGAGATTCCCCGCGGCTGTCACACTACTTCCGGGTCGACTCATTAGATCTCACACATATGCACTGTTTCCCCCACCCACCTTCTCTGCCAGCGTCTGTGATTGGCTGTAGTCAGACTGCCAACACTCCGGTGTGTCTGATTGGCTGCCCTAACAGTAGCAGACTGGGTCCCCTAATGGAGTATAAAAATAGATAAAAAAGTCACAAGGTTTCCCGTTTATAGATACCCAGCACAGATAATGCTGTGTGCATTATCTTGGCTGTGTGTCAAAATAAGAGGGAACCAACGTGGCTTTTTTAAAAGTATTTAAAAAAATAAGTTAAAAAAAAAAAACAAGGTGTGCGATTCCCCCCAATTTTGATACCCAGCTAAGATAAAGCCAACAGATGGGTGCTGCTATTCTCGCTCTGGGTATGCCCATGGTTATTGGGGCATCCCCAGCCTAAAAATAATATCCAGCAGCTGTCCAGAATTGTCGCACCCATTAGATGGGACAATTCCGGTGCTTTACCCGGCTCATTCCAATTGACCTGGTGTGGTGGCAATCGGGGAAATATAAGAGATTAATGACAGCTGTGATTTGTCAAAAATAACAGGTGCCCCTAAACCCTGGATTAGTAAGGGGGAAACACATAATACAGCAGAGGTAGAAAATTAATTAAAAAAAACTTTTAATACCACAGTTAAAATTGAGTACCCAATGAAATGCAAACACAAAAAGAAAAACCTGTGTGAACAATGAAAATTATTTGAGTTTCCCCTTGACTTGCATTAGGTTTGTTATTTTATATGGATACACGAATAATATAAATTATTCGGCTTTAATAATCCGAACACGAATATTTCACTATTTGCCCATTGGTGATGCATTCATATTTCACTATTTGCCCATTAGTGATGCATTCAGGTACTGCCAGTGGTTTTGATCATTTAGCAAGCCATACCTTGCTTCATGTTAAAACTGAAAAATTCTTAAAATTAACTTTTGAGATTATGAGGAGGGTTTAATTAAGTTTCTGCTCAAAAATTCAGAGAAGTTTGGGTGTGTTCACATTGATTTATTGGAGCAGAAACACTCAAAATCCTTCTCAAATACTCGAAACTTGGTTTAGCAGATGAATTCATGGAAATACCCTTTACATTTTTTTTTTGCGGTCCTTCAGATTGGTTTAGTATGACAATGTGGCCCTTGAACCAAAAAATGTTGTGCACCCCTGGTCTTCAAACTTCTCATAGTGCTGTAGTTTAGAATACTGGAAAAATACAGAATTTCTGCAAGAAACATTGCAAAGATCACAAATTTTCTACAGTTTTTGCTGTTAGACTGTCATAATGGAAAGGCTCAGCCAAAGGACATGGTTTACCTTAAGTAGTCATCTTCAGCAATAATTAGACTTACTAAACTGTAATGTGCGCAGTAAAGATGAGCAAATGGATTGGAGGTAAATTTAATTTGCCTCAAACATTGCAAATATTCATATTCTCTTGAATGGAAATTTTTTTGTTATTCACTTTGTTCGACTTCAGCAAAATGGCGGCTGGTTAAACGTTTTATGATTTGTATAGCCAAAAAAAACCTAAAAGCAATATATATTAATTAAATCACAATCCCCGTCTAGTGTCACTCACAGACTAGGGGATGTCCGGCGATGTGCGCAACACAGATATTACAATGGGATGGAAAGGTAGAGGAAGACCCTGACAATAGAGAGCATATGATGGGACATCTCCTGACACTAACATGTGTCTTGCCCCTGAACTCCCCTATCGTCGATATATCGTCCAGTCTTTTCCCTTATCGCCATCACGTGCGTAATCCCTAACTGACCCTGATCTAACCCTGTGTAGTGCCAAGGCCAGTTAGTACACTAGATGTCACCGCTACTGTAATATAACAAAAGGGAAGGAGAACAGAAAGGGAAACATAAACAAAAGGATATTAAACAAACTTGACTACTTCAACCGAGCACCAGGGCTGCAGGCAACACGACTCCAACAACAGATCTCCAGCAGCAGATCTCCAGAACAAGGTCTCCAGCAGCCACGTCTTACTTTCAAGGTGGTCAGAACAGAATAATCTATTAACGGCATCAGGTGATGGATCATGTTACTATTTAACGGGAAGGAGAGTGGTCACAAGCCTACTACAGCTGAGCTGAACTAACCAGGAGCTACCATAAAGGAAAATGTTATTAACTCTTGCTGCACCAAAAGAACAAATTCAAAGTCTCACTAGATCATATAAAGCACAGATCCCCTAGCTGTCACAAGTCTCCGAATTACGAGAGATACCCCTGACAACCGGTCCTTCACACAATTTCTTCTAGTCTCTTATTTACTTTTGACACATATGTGCAAAGTCCTCTACGGCATTTCGAATGCTAACACATTGATGTTTTAGCACCTAATTAAAGGGATTGTTCAGCCTTGGTGTACAAGCTCGGAGTCACTCTATGTACCTTAGGTTAATAGTACCACTTCAGCTGTGAAAAAAAAAATAAAAATGCTGGAGTGGTGCTTTAAGCAGACCCTCCGAAGTGATCATGGAAATCCCTACCTACAGTCATATGAAATAGTTTAGGCACCCCTATTAATGTTAACCTTTTTTCTTTATAACAATTTGGGTTTTTGCAACAGCTATTTCAGTTTCATATATCTAATAACTGATGGACTCAGTAATATTTCTGGATTGAAATGAGGTTTATTGTACTAACAGAAAATGTGCAATCCGCATTTAAACAAAATTTGACCGATGCAAAAGTATGGGCACACTTATCAATTTCTTGATTTGAACACTCCTAACTACTTTTAACTGCCTTACTAAAGCACTAAATTGGTTTTGTAACCTCATTGAGCTTTGAACTTCATAGGCAGGTGTATCCAATCATGAGAAAAGGTTTTTAAGGTGGCCACTTGCAAGTTGTTCTCCTATTTGAATCGCCTATGAAGAGTGGCATCATGGGCTCCTCAAAACAACTCTCAAATGATCTGAAAACAAAGATTATTCAACATAGTTGTTCAGGGGAAGGATACAAAAAGTTGTCTCAGAGATTTAAACTGTCAGTTTCCACTGTGAGAAACATAGTAAGGAAATGGAAGAACACAGGTACAGTTCTTGTTAAGCCCAGAAGTGTCAGGCCAAGAAAAATATCAGAAAGGCAGAGAAGAAGAATGGTGAGAACAGTCAAGGACAATCCACAGACCACCTCCAAAGACCTGCAGCATCATCTTGCTGCAGATGGTGTCAATGTGCATCGGTCAACAATACAGCGCACTTTGCACAAGGAGAAGCTGTATGGGAGAGTGATGCGAAAGAAGCCGTTTCTGCAAGCACGCCACAAACAGTCGCCTGAGGTATGCAAAAGCACTTTTGGACAAGCCAGTTACATTTTGGAAGAAGGTCCTGTGGACTGATGAAACAAAGATTGAGTTGTTTGGTCATACAAAAAGGCGTTATGCATGGAGGCAAAAAAACCACGGCATTCCAAGAAAAGCACTTGCTAGCCACAGTAACATCATGCTTTGGGGCTGTGTGGCCAATGCCGGCACCGGGAATGTTGTTAAAGTTGAGGGTCGCATGGATTCAACTCAGTATCAGCAGATTCTTGACAATAATGTGCAAGAATCAGTGACGAAGTTGAAGTTACGCAGGGGATGGATATTTCAGCAAGACAATGATCCAAAACATCGCTCCAAATCTACTCAGACATTCATGCAGAGGAACAATTACAATGCTCTGGAATGGCCATCCCAGTCCCCAGACCTGAATATCATTGAACATCTGTGGGATGATTTGAAGCGTGCTGTCCATGCTCGGCGACCATCGAACTTAACTGAACTGGAATTGTTTTGTAAACAGGAATGGTCAAATATACCTTCATCCAGGAACTCATTAAATGCTACAGGAAGCGACTAGAGGCTGTTATTTTTGCAAAAGGAGGATCTACAAAATATTAATGTCACTTTTATGTTAAGGTGCCCATACTTTTGCACCGGTCAAATTTTGTTTAAATGCGAATTGCACGTTTCTGTTAGTACGATAAACCTCATTTCAATCCAGAAATATTACTCAGTCCATCAGTTATTAGATATATGAAACTGAAATAGCTGTTGCAAAAACCCAAATTGTTATAAAGAAAAAAGGTTAACATTAATAGCGGTGCCCATACTTTTTCATATGACTGTATTTAAAACCATGAAGAAAAACAAGAAGCCAACACTAAAAATTCCAAACTATAAATATAAAAATTTTGAGATTATTGTCAAAGAAATTGCAATTTTTTGAGCTACCCCGCCACGTCACGGCAAATCTCATTTGGGGCAGTTCTACACTAAAATATTTTTATAAAATGTGCCATACGGCCTCACATATGAATAGTAGAACTGCTCTTAGCAGCACTCACCTGGTCTATTTCAATCCCGTACCCATGACTGAGTCATGGCTGTGGGCAGGATAGGTCCAAGCAAATGCTGCATGAAGTAAATAGCCTATGGACAGGGCCTGATGACTGCATGTGAACAGTCAGCAACCGCCATAATCTAGATAGGTGGAATACATCCCAAATTGGGGTGCATAGCACGGTGGGGTCAGCCACCGACCAATTCAATGAAGAAAAAACAAAAGCCAGCACTAAATGTGCACTTCAGAACTAAAAATTCCAAACTGTACATATTATAAAAATGTTGAGATTTTTGGCAAAAAATTGCAATTTCTTGAGCTACCCCGCCATGTTACGGCTAGAGATGAGCGAACCGGTCCCGGTTCGGCTCGAGGCCGGTTCGCCGAACGGGGGTCCCGTTCGAGTTCGGTTCGTCGAACGTTCGACGAACCGAACTCAAACGTATAGGCTATAATGGGAGGCAATCACAAACACATAAAAATGCATTATAAATGTACACAAACAGTTAATAAACATTGCCATAACACTTACCGGTCCTCGCGATCCCTTCTGCACTCTGTCTCCTGTTCCATCCGATGATCGCTGAATCCTCCCGGTGACTTGCACTGCCAGCAGAGATGCAGGACCTATCGTGACGTCAAAATAGCCATGTGACCAGTCACGTGGCTATTATCTCATTGGCTACAGACTGGTCACATGACTATGACACGTCATGTAGGACCTGCGAGTGCATCTCTCCGGTACACGGTGCACATATGTGTGTCGCCGTGTACCGGCGACATGCTCTAGCACACGGTCGACTCCCCGTTCTGTTAGGGACCGGCTGACACAGCCGGTCATTAACGGAGATCACCGTTGCCATAGCAACGCAGTTAGCGGTGACGTCACCGCTAACCGCGGCTCCGAGAGCACGGTTGCTATGGTAACGCGTCTGTCAGCGTTACCGCTAGCAGCCAGCAGTGATCACTCACGGAGTGAAGGCTGCACGCTGCTTCCCGATTGTAGTGATGATTGTAGTGAGGATGGTGGTTCCCCAGCCCCAAGTGATGAGCTGGTGAATCTCATCCTTCCTCACTACAATCGTCACTACTACTACACTAGTGATGATTGTAGTGAGGATGGAGGTTCCCCAGCCCCAAGTGATGAGCTGGTGAATCTCATCCTTCCTCACTACAATCGTCACTACTACTACACTAGTGATGATTGTAGTGAGGATGGAGGTTCCCCAGCCCCAAGTGATGAGCTGGTGAATCTCATCCTCACTACAATCGTCACTACTACTACACTAGAAAGAAAGAAGACAGAAGAGCAGGATCATGGAGGGCTGACAGGTGGTAATAAAGATGGAGTCTCTAATGTGTCTGTGAATTTATTTCTATTAAAGTATTTTTTCTCTGTGTGGTGTCTTTTTTTTAACCCTTTATTGGAGATTCTTAATGGCCGGGTCAAACGTGCCTGACATTAAGAATCTCTGGCTTAATACTGGCTGGTAAAACAAAGCCAGTATTAACTCATGATTACCCAACAAGCCACCCGGCTCCAGGGCTGTTGGAAGAGTTGGATACAGCGCCAGATGATGGCGCTTCTATGAGAGCGCCATTTTCTGGGACGGCTGCGGACTGAAATCCGCAGTAGAGGCGCCCACAAACCTCGGGCTAACCTGTGCTGCGGATTCCAATCCCCAGCTGCCTAGTTGTACCCGGCTGGACACAAAAATGGGGCGAAGCCCACGTCATTTGTTTTTTGATTATTTCATGAAATAAGTGAAATAATTAAAAAAAACGGACTTCCCTATATTTTTGGTTCCCAGCCGGGTACAAATAGGCAACTGGGGGTTGGAGGCAGCCCGTGGCTGCCTGCTGTACCTGGCTAGCATACAAAAATATGGCGAAGCCCACGTCATTTTTTTGGTGGGCAAAAAACTTCTGCATACAGTCCTGGATGGAGTATGCTGAGCCTTGTAGTTCTGCAGCTGCTGTCTGCTCTTCTCCATACAGACAGACAGCAGCTGCAGAACTACAAGGCTCAGCATACTCCATCCAGGACTGTATGCAGACGTTTTTTGCCCCCTGAAACAATTATGTGGGCTTCGCCATATTTTTGTATGCTAGCCAGGTACAGCAGGCAGGTACGGCTGCCCCCAACCCCCAGTTGCCTATTTGTACCCGGCTGGGAACCAAAAATAAAGGGAAGCCCTTTTTTTATTATTTCATGAATTTCATGAAATAATTAGAAAACAAATGACGTAGGCTTTGCCCCATTTTTGTGTCCAGCCAGGTACAACTAGGCAGCTGGGGATTGGAATCCGCACCACAGGTTGGCCTGAGCTTTCTGGGCCCCACTGCTGCGAATTGCAGTCTGCAGCCGCCTCAGAAAATGGCATTTTCATAGAAGCGCCATCTTCTGGCGCTGTATCCAACTCTTCCAGCACCTGCCTGCTATTCCTGGCTAGCATACAAAAATATGGCGAAGCTCACGTCCTTTTTTTGTAGTTTTTTGGCAAAAAAAATAAAAAATGCTTCCCTGGATTTTCCATTGCCAGTGAAGGTAACACCAAGCAGTGGGGGTTAGCAGCCAGTAGCTGCTTGGATTACCCTTAGCTAGCAATACAAAAAATGCAGCGGGAGCCCATATATATTTTTTTTAATTATTTATTTAAATAACTAAAAATAAAATGGGCTTCCCTGTATTTTGATTGCTGGACATCACAGTGCTGTAAAAATAAATCTTTAAAAAAATGACGTAGCGCTCCGCGGTATTTTTGATTCTCAGTGCAGATAAAGCAGACAGCTATGGGTTGCCACCCCCATCTGCCTGCCGTTACCTTGGTTGGCAATCAAAATACAGGGAAGCCCATTAATTTTTTCTATTTAAAAAATAGTTAAAAAAAAAAAATGACGTTGGGTCCCCCCATTTTTGGTAGCCAGCTAGGGTAAAGCAGACGGCTGTAGCCTGAAAACCACAGCTGGCAGCTTTACCGTGGTTGGGGATCCAATGTGGAGGTCCCCTCAGGCTCTTTTTTATAATTATTTTATAAATATTAATAATTACACAATAAAAGTAGGGTCCCCCCCAAATTGGATCACCAGCCAAGGTAAAGCGGACAGCTGTGGTCTGGTATTCTCAGGGTGGGAAGGTCCATAGTTATTGGGCCTTCACAGCCTAAAAATAGCAGGCCGCAGGCACCCCAGACGTGGCGCATCCACTAGATGCGCCAATTCTGGCGCTTCACCCCAGCTCATCCCGTGCCCTGGTGCAGTGGCAAACGGTGTAATAAATCGGGTTGATACTAGCTGTAAAGTCACCTGAGATCAAGCCCAGCAGTTTGTGATGTCATGGCGTCTATTAGATACCCAACATCATAAACTGTCAGTACTAACAAAAACAAAAAATCGACAAAAGAAATTTATTTGAAAAAACAGTCCCCAAAACATTTCCTCTTTCACCAATTTATTGTAAGAAAAAAAATAAAGGGGTCCCACGACGACTCTGGACCGTCTAGAATATGGGGGGGAGACACTCAGGAAACGTATCCCCCATTTTCTAGGAGTGCGGACCCTTCATGTGAGGAGTGTGGGTGCAATGAATCTGCACTCACTCTCCCCGGGTCCACAGCAGCAGAGTCCATGTCGTAATGGTTGCTACCAAAGCTGCAATGCCCTGCTCATGAGGTAAGGGCATGCCTAATCAGGAGAACTACTGTAGAGGAAGCTCTGCTCACTGGTATATAGGTGCTCAGAGGTAATAATAGATAAAATTAGTGAGTAACCTCGGCACTCTAAATCTCCCAGACTAAGTCAGTAAGTCACAATGGATAGTAATGCAAAATCACTTTTTATTGGTCCGTATTAAGAAATTTTTTTTTTTCATAAGCATATATGTTTTTGTCCAAAACAAGTTACAAATGACGTTTCGGCCTGAGCCTTCGTCAGATTGGACTTATCTGCATGTAATCATGAAAAATGACAATAATCAGTATCACATAAGAGCGAGAGAACAATAACATAAACTCGAACAATGTAGAGGTACAATTGGCATGCAGCAAAAAAATTGCAACACAGCAAAAAATGAAACACATGATACACATGTCATAATACAGTACAAGGACAATATAGTAATGACAAATATGGGGTCAGAGTAGGCTTAGACAGCTCTGGTACGAAAGAGATGTCAATCATAAAGTAACATGTGCAGTAGGTGTAGAGCTACAGTATGCATGGCAGAGCTAATGGGTAGACCGACCATAGAAAAAGAACGGAGAAAAAGTGGAGAATAAGTGGAGAAAAAGTGGAGAATAAGTGGAGAATAAGTGGAGAAAAAGTGGAGAAAAAGTGGAGAAAAAAATGGAGAAAAAGTGGAGAAAAAGTGGAGAATAAATGGAGAAAAAGTGGAGAATAAATGGAGAAAAAGTGGAGAAAAAGTGGAGAAAAAGTGGAGAAAAAGTGGAGAAAAAGTGGAGAAAAAATGGAGAAAAAGTGGAGCACCCTTTGGTGCCTTTTTATGTGGCACTAAAGGGTGCTTAGCTTTGTATTTAGCCAAAAAAATGAAAAAAAAAAATGACGTAGGGTTCCCCCTAGTTTTGTAGCCAGCTAGGGTGAAGCAGACGGCTGTAGCCTGCAGTCCACAGCTGGCAACCTCACCTTGGCTGGTAATCCAAAACTGAGGGCACCCCACGCTGTTATTTTAAATTAAATAAATAATTTAAAAAAAAAAAACACGTAGGGGTCCCCCAAAATTGGATCACCAGCCAAGGTAAAGCAGACAGCTGGGGCCTGATATTCTCAGACTAGGGAGGTCCATGGTTATTGGACTCTCCCAAGCCTAAAAATAGCAGGCCGCAGCCGCCCCAGAAGTGGCGCATCCATTAGATGCTGTCACGCTCCCCGGGTCCTCGGCTCCCCTTCCCGGGTCCCCTGCCCCGCTCCCCGGCTCACCTGCCACGCTCCCCGCGTCCCAGTCCCTTGTGCCCGTCCTTCCTGGGCTTCCTGGCCGCCGATCCCGGCGCCCGACGGCCTCCCAGGCCCTGCTCGGCTCCCCTGCGTCCTCCTCTCAGCCTCCTTCCCTGGCTTCTGGCACCCGGGCCGCGCGCACGCGCATTAGGGCGCGCGCGCGCGGTCACTGACCCTTTCTTAAAGGGCCAGCGCCCATTAACAGGAAATGAGGTTAGACAGGTACGGGGTATAAAGGGGGTTATTGTCCAAGGGGGCGGGGCCTGATCTTCGTGTTTTCTGAGCTAGGAGTCAGGTCTCCTTGTGTTTTCCTGCCATACTTACGTATCTCTCTTCTAGAGCTGATCCCGCCTCGCCATCCAGTCCTGCTGAATCCCGAGCCCCGCACGCTGTCCGTCTGCCATCTGACGGTCCGTACCATCTCGGATCCCTGCGGTGACCCGTCATCTCGCTCCCAAGGTTCCGGACCCCGCCTGACATCATCTCGGCCTCCGAACCTGAGCTACGTCACCCGGACTACCATCTGTGACTCCGTGGTCCCAGGGACTCCTTCGCTACCTTCACTTGCACGGACTGTTCTGCTGCCCATCAGTGCTTCAGCTACCGGACTCCCTACCACCATCTTAGAGTTCGGTCCAGTGGATCCACCTCCTGGGTCTGCCCGACCGCCCGGCCCTGACAGTAAGATCAGGCCATGGATCCCGCTGCAGCACTATTGGCCCTGCAAGAGGAACTCCAACGCCAGCGTGAAGTCCAGACCCGCATGCTGCAATTTATGACCTCCGTGGACACTCGCCTGTACACATTACAAGCATCAATGACGCCTGCAGCACCCAGGTCTCCCACTAGGCAATCCACGGCTCCCGCACCAGTGGCAGCCGCGTCGGATGCTTCCCGACTCCGTTTGGCGTCACCTCCTCGTTATGCTGGAGATCCCAAGACCTGCAGGGGCTTCATAAACCAATGCTCCCTTCACTTCACGCAGCTGCCCCATCTGTTCGCCTCCGACCAAGCCAAGGTCGCCTTTATAATGTCTCACCTGGAGGGCGAGGCACTGGCGTGGATGAACCCCTTGTGGGAGAAGGAGGACCCCATGACCAAGGATCTTCAAGAGTTCCTGCAGGCCTTTCGCAGTACCTTTGACGAGCCGGGACGCGCCTCTGCGTCTGCTTCATCACTTCTCCGCCTACGTCAAGGAACCCTGACGGTGGGCCAATACGCCATCCGTTTCCGCACTTTGGCTTCTGAACTCGGGTGGAATAATGAGGCCCTGACAGCCGCCTTCTGGGAAGGACTGTCAAGTCGCATCAAAGATGAGTTGGCGGGTCGTGACATGCCCTCCACCCTAGATGCCCTGATTGCCCTAGCCACGCGAGTGGACATTCGTTTTCAGGAGCGCTCCAAAGAGCTGGTTCGTGAGCGACGTGCGGTACGGCACTCCTCTCCGCCACAGAAGTCCTCTGTGCCACAGTCATCTACAGCTGGGATTCCTGTCCACGAACCCATGCAGGTTGATCGAGTACGACAGTCTGACCAACGTCGAGCAGAGCGGCTCGCCAAGGGCCTCTGCTTTTACTGCGGAGGGGACACACATCTCCTACGCTCCTGTCCGGAAAGGCCGGGAAACTCCAAAGCCTAGGGTTGGTAGGAGAGGCCACCCTAGGTGCTGGGACTCTCTCCGACCCAGTTATGTGGACGGTACAAGTATCAACAGGAGAGACGCGCTTCACGGCTGAGGCATACCTCGACTCCGGAGCAGCAGGCAATTTTATCCAGCAGGCCACGGTGGACAAATACCAGCTGCCTGTTACTCTACTCGAGAAACCCCTACTGATTGCCTCGGTGGATGGGAGACCCCTCTCTGATACCATCTCCTGGATCACGAAGCCGGTGGAACTGCGTATCGGTGCTCTGCACACCGAGAACATCGCTCTCTACGTCCTTCCACACATGTCCCACCAAGTCCTGCTGGGACTTCCTTGGTTGCGAACACACGAACCCTCAGTCAACTGGGGTACTGGCGAAATCACCCGTTGGGGCTCTGCCTGTCATGAGAGATGTCTAAAGGCTATACAACCAGTCCGACGACCTCCGGTTCCTGAGAACCTACCGGGTCTGCCCTCGGCCTATTGGTCCTTCACGGACGTTTTTGACAAGAAGGAGTCTGAGGTACTTCCGCCACACCGTCCCTACGATTGCGCCATCGACCTGCTCCCAGGAACAACACCACCTCGAGGACGGATATATCCGTTGTCTCCAGCCGAAACCAGGGCCATGTCCACCTACATCATGGAAAGCCTGGCAAAGGGATTCATCCGGAGATCCTCCTCTCCTGCGGGAGCAGGCTTCTTCTTCGTTAAGAAGAAAGAGGGTGACCTTCGCCCATGCATTGACTACCGGGGCTTGAATCAGATTACTATAAAAAACAAGTACCCCCTACCGCTCATCCCCGAACTGTTCGATCGGCTCAGAGGAGCCCGTGTGTTCACCAAACTGGATCTTCGGGGTGCCTACAACCTAGTTCGTATCCGCTCTGGGGACGAATGGAAGACCGCGTTTAATACTCGCGATGGGCACTATGAATACTGTGTGATGCCCTTCGGTCTGTGTAACGCTCCTGCCGTATTCCAAGAACTGGTGAACGACATTTTTCGGGACCTCCTCTACGTATGTGTAGTAGTTTATCTGGATGACATTCTTGTTTTCTCTCCGGACCTCCAGACCCACAGAGAGAACGTAAAGCTGGTTCTACAAAGACTGAGAGAGAATCGTCTCTACGCCAAATATGAGAAGTGCGTCTTTGAGCAGTCTTCTCTTCCTTTCCTGGGATACATCATCTCGGGGACTGGGCTGCAGATGGATCCCAAGAAGGTCTCCGCCATTCTCAACTGGCCTCCCCCTTCTGGGCTGAAGGCAATCCAACGGTTCCTGGGATTTGCCAACTACTACCGCCAGTTTATTCCTCACTTCTCCGCCCTGACTGCTCCTCTCTCCGCTCTGACCAAAAAGGAGGCTAATCCAAAGGACTGGTCACCTGCGGCCGACGCCGCATTTTGCTCCCTGAAGCGAGCATTCGCCTCCTCTCCTGTACTCCACCGACCAGAGTTAAACCGCCAGTTCACCTTAGAGGTGGATGCTTCCTCCTCAGGAGCCGGAGCAGTGCTCATGCAAAAATCCTCCTCCGGGAAGATGGTGACTTGCGGTTTCTTCTCTAAAAGCTTCTCAGCACCTGAACGTAATTACACCATCGGTGACCGAGAGCTATTAGCGGTCAAACTGGCTCTGGAGGAGTGGCGCTACCTCCTGGAAGGAGCAGTGTACCCCGTGATTATCTACACGGACCACAAGAACCTGGAATACCTGCGGTCCGCTCAGCGACTGAACCCACGGCAAGCCAGGTGGTCCTTATTCTTTGCCAGGTTTGACTTCCAGCTTCATTTCCGACCCGCGGACAAGAATATACGCGCTGATGCCTTGTCTAGGTCTCTCATGCCCCTGGAGCAGGAGGAAGAGACTATCCAACCTATCATCTCTCCTAACAAGATTGTTCCGGTGGCTCCTGTCACTCTGGCCCAGATACCACCCGGGGAAGACCTATGTCTCTGAGACCGACAGGGAAAAAGTGTTACACTGGGGTCATGCCTCGAAAACAGCCGGCCATGCAGGCCAGAAGAGAACATGGGGTGCGATTGTACGCCATTACTGGTGGCCATCCCTTCGCACGGACGTTGCCGCCTTTGTCTCTGCCTGCCCCTCTTGTGCCAGGAACAAGACGCCCAAACACCTGCCCTATGGCCGTCTTCTGCCTCTGCCGATACCCTCAGTTCCATGGCAACACATAGCGATGGACTTTATTACGGACTTGCCAGTATCCTCCGGACACACAGTCATATGGGTCGTGGTGGATCGGTTCTCCAAAATGGCTCACTTCGTCCCTATGCCCGGACTGCCCTCTGCTCAGGAACTCGCGGAAGCCTATATACAACACGTCTTTCGCTTACATGGCTTTCCTTCCCACATCGTGTCCGACAGAGGAACTCAGTTCACCTCCCGCTTCTGGAGGGCTCTCTGCAAACATCTGGGAGTGACTCTGGACTTTTCTTCCGCTTACCATCCTCAGTCTAATGGCCAAGTGGAGAGGGTCAATCAAATCTTGACATCCTTCTTACGTCACTATGTCAACGTCCATCACGACGACTGGTCCACGCTTCTGCCTTGGGCTGAGTTCTCCCATAACCACCACGTCAGTGAGTCGTCCTCCAAATCTCCCTTCCATGTCGTTTACGGACTACAGCCTTCCGTCCCGTTGCCTATATCCCCTTCTTCGGATGTCCCTGCTGCTGATACTGTAGCCCGTGACTTCGCTACCATTTGGGACTCTGTCAAGGCGTCCCTTGGGCGCGCTTCCCAGCGGATGAAGAAACACGCTGACAAAAGGCGTCTAGACCCTCCGTGTTTCTCTCCTGGTGACCTGGTCTGGCTTGCTTCCCAGTACATCCGACTGAAGATTCCTTCCTACAAGCTGGGTCCTCGCTACATCGGGCCGTTTAAGGTCCTCAGCAAGATCAATGAGGTCTCCTACAAACTGAAGCTTCCGGCCACGATGAGAATACCCAACTCCTTCCACGTCTCTCTCCTCAAGCCGGTGTTCCTTGGTCCCTTCTCCGCTGCTGCCAGCCCGGCTCCTCCTCCTATTGCTGAGGACGACATCTACGCGGTAAGAGATATCGTGGCCATGAAGACTGTTCGTGGCCGGCAGTTCTTCCTGGTGGACTGGGAGGGGTATGGTCCTGAGGATAGATCCTGGGAACCCAGGGAGAATGTGGGCACTCCTCTGATCCGTGCCTTCATGTCTCGGTTGCGGGGAGGGGGGCGTGGGGGGGGGTACTGTCACGCTCCCCGGGTTCTCGGCTCCCCTTCCCGGGTCCCCTGCCCCGCTCCCCGGCTCACCTGCCACGCTCCCCGCGTCCCAGTCCCTTGTGCCCGTCCTTCCTGGGCTTCCTGGCCGCCGATCCCGGCGCCCGACGGCCTCCCAGGCCCTGCTCGGCTCCCCTGCGTCCTCCTCTCAGCCTCCTTCCCTGGCTTCTGGCACCCGGGCCGCGCGCACGCGCATTAGGGCGCGCGCGCGGTCACTGACCCTTTCTTAAAGGGCCAGCGCCCATTAACAGGAAATGAGGTTAGACAGGTACGGGGTATAAAGGGGGTTATTGTCCAAGGGGGCGGGGCCTGATCTTCGTGTTTTCTGAGCTAGGAGTCAGGTCTCCTTGTGTTTTCCTGCCATACTTACGTATCTCTCTTCTAGAGCTGATCCCGCCTCGCCATCCAGTCCTGCTGAATCCCGAGCCCCGCACGCTGTCCGTCTGCCATCTGACGGTCCGTACCATCTCGGATCCCTGCGGTGACCCGTCATCTCGCTCCCAAGGTTCCGGACCCCGCCTGACATCATCTCGGCCTCCGAACCTGAGCTACGTCACCCGGACTACCATCTGTGACTCCGTGGTCCCAGGGACTCCTTCGCTACCTTCACTTGCACGGACTGTTCTGCTGCCCATCAGTGCTTCAGCTACCGGACTCCCTACCACCATCTTAGAGTTCGGTCCAGTGGATCCACCTCCTGGGTCTGCCCGACCGCCCGGCCCTGACAGATGCGTCAATCCTGGTGCTTCGCCCCAGCTCATCCCGCGCCCTGGTGCGGTGGCAAACGGGGTAATATATGGGGTTAATACCAGATGTGTAATGTCACCTGGCATCAAGCCCTGGGGTTGGTGAGGTCAGGCGTCTATCAGATACCCGACATCACCAACCCAGTCAGTAATAAAAAAAAATAGACGACAAACACATTTTTATTTGAAAAAACACTCCCCAAAACATTCCCTCTTTAACCAATTTATTAGAAAGAAAAACAAATCCAGGTCTGGTGTAATCCAAGGGGTTGCCATGACGATCCACACTGTCCCAGTCAATGAAGAGCAGGATGTTCCCCATTGGCTGGGAGAGCAATGCAGTGACCTGAGCTAACATCAATGGGTCAGCCCAGGTCACTGCAGGGGATGACAAGTGCTGCTGTCAGCGAGGTACATTACCTGCGCTGATCTCCAGCACACTGACAGCCCCTGTCACTGAGGTCAATGACCGGCGCCTTCACATCAAGTATCGCGAGAGGTCCGTGACGTCACCGCCAGTGTCAGTCTCGGGTCGGAAGCGATAGGTGATGTGACAAGCGGCGGCCATGGAGGACAGTGACAGCGCTGAGGTCGGGATGGCGGGACTTCATCACCGCAGGTAAGCCGAGCGGGGGGGGGGGGGGTGAGAGTGTGTGTGTGTGTGTGTGTGTGTGTATATGTATGTATACATGCCGCGGGCAGGAGGGGGCGGAGCGAGCTGAGCGGGGAAGTGTGGGCTTCCTGCACGTAACTAAGATAAACATCGGGTTACTAACCAAAGCGCTTTGCTTGGATACCCGATGTTTATCTTGGTTACCAGCTTGTGGCAGGCTGCCAGCGATGGCTCCTGCACACTGTAGCTGTAAAAAGCCCTGCTTTTTGCTGCTAGAACCGTTCTCGAACGTATCTAGAACTATCGAGCTTTTGCAAAAAGCTCGAGTTCTAGTTCGATCTCGAACAGCCCCAAAAACCACTCGAGCTTAGAACTGGAGAACCTCGAACCGCGAACCGCGCTCAACTCTAGTCACGGCAAATCTCATTTGGGGCAGTCCTACACTAAAATATTTTTATAAAATGTGCCATACGGCCTCACATATGAATAGTAGAACTGCTCTTAGCAGCACTCACCTGGTCTATTTCAATCCCGTACCCATGACTGAGTCATGGCTGTGGGCGGGACAGGTCCAAGCAAATGCGGCATAAAGTAAATAGCCTGTGGACAGGGCCTGATGACTGAATGTGAGTGCTGCTAAGAGCAGTTCTACTATTTCATATGTGAGGTCGTCTGACACATTTTATAAAAATATTTTATCGTAGGACTGCTCCAAAGAGATTTGCCGTGACGTGGCGGGGTAGCTCAAGAAATTGCAATTTTTTGCCAAAAATCTCAAATTAATAATAAGTAAAGTTGGAATTTTTAGTGCTGTAGTGCACATTTAGTGCTGTTTTTTTTGTTTTTTCTATTTAAAACCATGTAAGTCTAAGAGTGGTGGACTGTTGTTGTTGCGTTCCTGCCCCTGAAGACACTCATTGTGTAAAGTCATGTATTGCTATGTGTTCTTGTGTAATCTATCCTGTGATATGTGATGTATAATGTATAACAAGTTTACATGTGGTTGCTAGACTGAAAGGCAAGAAATAGTTCAGTGTTGGGACTAGATCACAATGGGAGGGGTTAGTTGATAGGGAAAGAGACAGTTCTTTCTAGAAAGTTATTAAAGAACCAGTACGTAACAGAGTCAGACAGGTATTCTGGAGATTTTCGAGGCCGTATGCAGTGGGTGACTTGTGGCAGGAGGAAAAATGAGACCTGAATGGAGACAGCATGATCTTCGGGTGTTAACTGGAACATCAAGAGAAAACAAAAGTGAATCTAGAGACTGATCCTCATACTGAGCAACCCCAGACAATAGGAGCCAGAGAACAGGGATGTAGCATAGTGGCCAAGCCCATAACAAACAAGGTAATGGGTTAAAAATGATTGGCGAGTGAACAGACGACTTACCCTGGTGGATGCTCTAAAAGCATCAAAAAGCATGGGTTTCTATTTAGCTGAAGTGACAACAATCCCACACACCCTCTTCTACTAGGGGGATAGTTGTGAAGCCATAGAAAGGGATGTAACTGTCATGGAATTTACTATTGTAGTGATTGTGACTCGCCCACCCCAGGGCCTTAGGTGACTCGGTGTTGGGCCGGCCTAGTCCAGGGTAGTCAGCGGTGGCGGGGCCCGACTCCGTGACCCTAGTGGAGTCAGTTAATGTGGCGGTATTGGGGGTGATGATAGTGTTAAAGTTTATATAAGATTCGTGACGCCACCTGTGGTAATTTGCAGCTATGGAGCCGCAGCTGCTGGAAGGGACCTCCAGGGCTGATGTTATGGCAGCTAAGGTGTTTCTTGCTCTCCACAGGTAGAGCGGGTACCCCGGGGCAACGTTTGGTGCTTGTAAAGTCTATGGTGTTAGTGGACGAGGTGCAGGATAAAGCAGACAACACAGGATTTGCAGTTAAGATCTTTACTAACAGTTAAGCGGGCTTTACACGCTACGACATCGCTAATGCGGAGTCGTTGGGGTCACGGAATTCGTGACGCACATCTGGCCGCATTAGCGATGCCATTGCGTGTGACATCGATTAGCGATTTTGCATCGTTGCAAAACAGTGCAAAATCGCTAATCGGCGGCACGGGGGTCCATTCCCAATTATCGTTACTTCAGCAGTAACGAGGTTGTTCGTCGTTCCTGCGGCAGCACACATCGCTGCGTGTGACGCCGCAGGAGCGAGGAAACTCTCCCTACCTGCCTCCCGGCCGCTATGCGGAAGGAAGGAGGTGGGCGGGATGTTACGTCCCGCTCATCTCCGCCCCTCCGCTGCGATTGGGCGGCGGTTCAGTGACGTTTCAGTGACGTCGCTGTGACGCCGCATGGACCGCCCCCTTAGAAAGGAGGCGGTTCGCCCGTCACAGCGACGTCGCCGGACAGGTAAGTATGTGTGACAGCTGTGGGCGATGTTGTGCGGCACGGGCAGCGATATGCCCGTGTCGCGCAACAGATGGGGGCGGGTACCCACACTAGCGATATCGGGGCCGATATCGCAGTGTGTAAAGTAGCCTTTAGTCTCAATTAGGCAGCTGTCTGACTGCCCATAGTATGCTGGGATCCACTGTTAGGTGACTCCGCCGATCCCGGGTAGTTCAGAGGTCAATACCGGTGCACCCCTCCTGTGTTTCTTTCCTGACTGTCTTCCTAGCCTTGACCGTTGTAGTGTCGCGGGCAAGGAGGACGTCGTCGCTGCTGCGCTTTCGCTAACGCTCGGGTCCGGCGCTGCTGTGGCTGCTGCTGCTGCTCGGTGGCTCGAGCGGTGGGCCGGATCCGGGGACTCGAGCGGCACTGCTCGCCCGTGAGCGAAAGGGGTGGTTGGTTTGGGGGATTTAGTCCGTGACTCCACCCACGGGTCGTGATGAAGATAGGCACCACCGCTGCTGATGACGGGGATCCCGGGAGCGATGGTAGGGAGCAGCTGGGATGTTGTTTTCATCCTCCGTGGGTAGGGGACGGTGGTCCCGGGGCCCAGTGATGTTGTGGGGAGGCAGGGTTGGTGAGGTGCAGGGTTGCAGGGACAGCGCGGCGCGGTGCCGGATGGCACGGGTGTACTCACTCAGCAAGAAAGGTACAAAGTCCTCGGTAAACCAAAAGGCTGGATGGACAGGTCCCGCAGCCGGCTGCTGTGTCTCTCCCCGGACAGGTGATGGCGGCTGTCTTTCCCTGCACCTTGATGTTTTCCTTCTGACTACTATGGATTCCCAACGCTAGTCCGCTCCCCGGTGTATGGGTACCAGAGCAGGCCGTTTGCCCGCAGGCACTGGCCCTTGGGTCTCTAGCCTTAGGCGGTAGCTGTATACCCTCACAGTGTGGGCGGTAGCCTTCAATCGGGACTTTTGCTGTTGCGAAACCCCTGGGGTTCCAGTCACATTCGGATCTGACTATTGACGGTGACTCCAAGCCTGGTCGGGGTCTGATGGCCCTGCCTGTCTGTGCTGGCTTCACGTCGCTCCCCAGTCGGTAGCGGCGGGCCGTCACCCAACCCCGGTCCTACGGTTCCGCGTTGCTCCACCACTCCTGCAGACGGCCACTACCATCTGCCAACCTTGCTGTTAGTGCCTGGGCCACAAACCCAGACATCCAAGTGCTTGCTCCTCTCACTTCAAACTCCAACACTCAACTACTGTCACTTTTCCCGCCTCCAGGCCTGTGAACTCCTCGGTGGGTGGGGCCAACCGCTTGGCTCTGTCCCACCTGGTGTGGACATCAGACACTGGAGGGAGGCAACAAGGGTTTTTGTTTGGCTGGTGTCCCTGTCTAATGGGGGTGGGGGTGTTTGTATGTTATCTGTGACGACCTGGCTAGGCCAGGGCGCCACATTCCCCCTTGGTGAAATGCAGACCGTCCGCGGGCTACCCATCCATCACCAGTTTTATTTTTTTCAAAAACTGAAAATGTTTATATGTTAATTTATATTTTTACAAACATAAGCATTTTTGTTAGAACACTTGAACGTTGCACATATATAAAACAAGAACATTTTTAATAATAACAGACGGACGGACGGATGTCTTCCGCTCTCCCACCCAAACAAGCTAGCCCTGATGCTGCCCCTAAGAAGTGGGCAGCACCCCTTGACCCCAGTCCAGGTTCAGGCTGCCCGAGGAGGAACGGGTACGGTTACTCGCACCCGGCTGACACTTCAGGGGACCCCACGTCTTTGGGGGGCCCCTGACCCCCGGAGGATGGCCACCAGTCCTGGTGGTGGCCGGGCCCCAGCCTGCTCTGCTGCGGGCCCTTCCTCCAATCTGCCTCTCCGGAGGCGGCTCCGACGGAAAATCACCCATTAACTTATTTACAAGCCCACAAGTTCGTGGGTGGCCTGCCAGTTCTCGGCCATGTCCATGAGTAGTCTCTCATGCAGGTTGTAAAACACACAGGGGCCCTCCGGGGACAACTTGCCGGCAACGGCCGGAATAATCACACAGTCAATCAGTTAAAGGTTCACGGTTCATTAAAGTCATTCATTTAAACTGCTGAGGGTCCCAACGGGGGACAACTGCTTGCAACGGCGAACCGCTGACACTACTTAAGGTCATACTCCTCCAGGACCTCTTCCTGCTCCACATCCGGACGGCTTGCTGGAGGAGGGGGCTGGGGCCGCGTCTGCTCACTGCTGCTATTCCTCTGTTTGACATCCAGGGCGAACAAGCCCCTCTCTACGCAGTGGCGGGTATAAGTCACTAGGTCGCCCGGCAATAGGTCACAACCTGGATGGCCCGTGGGGAGGTGCAAATTGACATCGCGGCGGGCCACGAACACTTCGGCCTCCAGGCCCGGCTCATAGATGAAGCCAAACTTCCTCCATTGGTCGAACTGCCTGACTTGACCCTCGTACACCGGGCCCCGCACCCGAAAGGTGGCATGGCAGAGTGCATCCTTCTCTCTGATCACCCTCGCCAGTTCTTCGGCCCTCTGCTGCTCTCTAGCAGTGATCTCCCAGCCCAACGGGTTTGGTTCCCTGTCCCAGAATGGGGCGTTGGCAGACCCCTGCGCCCGGGTCGGGCCCCGCTGGACTGCACCCACACCGGCCACTACCGGTTCTCTTTCGTGGGGGTCCTGCGGTGACATGGCCTGGACTGCGGCTCTGCAGTTGCAACCCGGCGCAGCCTCAGCCAAGGAGGGGGACTCAGGGCCGGTTCTTCCATGGCCGGGCGGACAGCCGGAGCTGGGACGGCTTCAGGTGCGGCCACTTCCGGGGTCGATGGCTCCTCTTCGCGGACGGCTACTTCCCGCGGGGCCTTCCACAGTAGCGAAAGGGACACAGGCCGTTCCTGAAGAACGCCCCCAGGCAGGTCCTCTAGGGCGGACGGGTTGGCTTCCGCTACCGGTGTTGGGGGTAGCGGACCGAGCGGAGGGGCAACAGCAGCCGGTACGGATGGCGGGGGAAGCAGGAGGGTGAGCGGGCACAGGCCAGGCCCCTCAGCCGCAACGGCCGGTCCTTCTCGGACATAGGGACGTGGGTCGCTTACCCGCTCCTCCAACTCTGTCTCCACCTCTCGTCTCCGTTATTTTTGGGGTCTGAAAGGCGAGTCAGGGCCAAGGTGCACCTTCATAGAATGCAGCCCAGGAGCTGCAGAAGGTGATTTTTTTAGTTTAATAGGGACAAATCTGGTGACAGGTTCCCTTTAAAATTGTGTGTAAGAATGCTTTGTACTGAAGAAATAACCTGGAAGTTATGTGCCCACTATCTCATGTGTGAAGTTATTACAGAGGAACTCTTAAGTAAAGAAGCTAGTGGTCTTCTGAATTGACATCTGGTCCTGGCCAGCCAAAATTAACGGCAGTATGTGGCCTGCGTGGCTGAACACCCCATATGTCACAAGTCCACACATGCAGCTCAGACCATGTATTTCATGTAGCGTGCCAGGTCTTGGGTCAATACGTTTGACACGACTATCGCCGCATGGAACCATGCATAAGTTGTAGTTAAAAGCACTGTTGGTGGGTTTTTTTGCTTTATTTTGTAAAATAAGAGTGAGGACTGCATAGCAACTGATAACTTTAGATGACCAGGAGCGGGATTGCTAGCAATGCAAATACACCGTCCTGGTACGTAGGATGGTGAGTAACTGATATGCGCCAGAGGCAGTGCCCTCTGTCTCTCCCTTGCCTGAGGTTCCATTTGTAGCCACTGCTTTATCTAGGCACTGGTCTCAATGGATGGCTCAATCTCATGATGTTCTGCGGGCTGAATCTGCTCAGTCAGATTCTAAGTGCAGAAAATGAGCCACTGAGCATATGCGGGCTGAATCTGCTCTGCCAGATTCTAAGCACAGAAAACAGGCCACTGAGCTTGCTCATGACGTGGCACCTTCTGATTGGCCGTGCGAAGTCAGCTGCTCTGATGATACGGCATCCCTGGATTGGCCGGTGGACGACACCCACGCTGCTCGGGCGTGAGTTTATTTGGGGAGATGTTTAGGTTATATATGGACGCCGATGGACGGTGCTCAGTCCTATTCAGCCTTATGGTGTGAGGGTGTTAGGCAGGTCGCTTGAATTGCGTCTTCAGTACCAGTGTGTGCGCTGGTTAAGCGCGCTGTCTACTGCATACAGGCAGGTCGCTTAAATTGCGTCTTCAGTACCGCTGTGTGCTGGTTAAGCGTGCTTTGCACCGCATATAGGCAGGTCACTTGAATTTACTTTTATGTTACTACTTGTGCAGTCTTTGTGCAACTAAGGCTAGTTTCACACTTGCATTGTGTGAAATCCGCTGGGTCCATTGTTGCGTCGTTTTGACGCATCTGTTTTTTTTCTGGTGTCAACGGAAGCAACGGATCCGTTATTTCACAGGAATCCGTTAACGGTTTCCTGTGGAAAAACGGATCCGTTGCTACCGTTGCGTCCGTTATGCGTCCGTTAAACGGAATCCGTCGGATCCGTTTTGTTTTTTTTTTGTTTTTTTGGGACAGTCCAATGGGAGTGCCAGACGTTTTGGAGACTTTATATATATATATATATATATATATGTGTGTGTTCCGACCGGCCATCTGTAGAGGCTGCCAGAGAAAGAAGAGAGATGGATGTTATTACCGGGAGGATCGTCCAAGCGTACATCGATTATTCTTATCAAGCAAATGCTCTTGCGTTTTACATTGCTGAAAAGGAGCGGCAACGTAGGAGGCGTCGCATTCGCCGCTTCTGGGTCCACCCCATCAATGATGTACGTCTATCCCGTGGCGTTTTTACAACCCTCTATTTAGAGCTAAGGAGCCATCCGGACCAGTTTTTCCGATACGTTCGAATGTCAGCGGCGATGTTTGACACCTTGGTGGAGCGGGTGGAGCCTCTCATCCGTCGCAATGACACCTTTTGCCGGCTGGCAATAACTCCTGCAGAGCGTCTCATGATCACTCTCAGGTAAGCCCAAAAATTGTATTGTGCTACCCATCATGTGATGTAATGGTTGTTTTGTGACCGTTAACTAATTGTTCTGTTTTTATTTTTTCAGATTTTTGGCAACTGGGGAGTCTTACTGCATTATCAGTTCCGGGTAGCAATCCCTACTATTTCCGGCATCGTAAGTAACACTTGCAGGGCATTATGGGATTCCTTATATGTAGAATACATGCCGCAACCAACGCAACAACTCTGGATGTCCACAGCAGCCCAGTTTTATGAAATATCTGACTTCCCCAATTGTTGCGGTGCGGTGGATGGAAAGCATGTTCGGATAGTGAAGCCAGCAAACACCGGATCCGAACACTTCAATTATAAAAAATTATTTTCGGTAGTCCTGATGGCTATTGCCGATGCCAATTATAAAATTCCTGACAGTGGACATAGGAGCCTATGGAAGAAGTAATGACTCCCAGGTTTTTAAAACCTCTACCATGGGCCGTAATCTTTATGGAGACCGATTCAGCTTCCCACAACCAAGCCCACTTCCCCAAACGTCTGGTCCACCCCTGCCTTTTGTCTACCTTGCTGACGAGGCATTCCAATTGGACACACACCTTTTTAAACCTTATTCAAGTCGTGGGTTGTCATACCAACAGAAAATACTTAATTATCGTTTGAGTCGTGCACGGCGCATGGTTGAGTGCTCGTTTGGCATCCTTACGGCTAAGTGGAGAGTTCTGACCACTGCCATAAATGTAAAAGTTGACACCGTGGATGATATCTTTAAAGCCTGCGTTGTGTTACATAACTATCTGTTAACCAATGGAGTTACCCCAGTAGAAGAGGAACTGTCAAATTGTAATCTGCCAGACTACACCAACATTACCTTCCGCAGCGGTAGGGAAATCATTGCAATCCGCGACCAATTTGCTGCCTATTTTGTTACTGAAGCAGGGAGACTGGAGTGGCAGGACAGCATGATTTGATGTTTTATTTTCTTTATCCTTTTCTTTTGTGCCTTTTTTTCAGGCATTTATATTTGTTTTATTTCAATACTTTTACTGAGAGATTGTATTAAAATTACAATATTGTATTTTCTAACACATGCTTTTGTTTTTGCTACAGTTATGTAATGCAAACCACCTGTTTTAAATGTTTTTAGTCATTTTCACAAAATTTGTTATTTCATTAAAAACATGAGACAATATATAAGTTGAATAAAAAAGAATTTTATTAAATAATACACATTCAATTTTTTTTTAGAAATTAAAGTATCTATGTGGGGTGGAGATATCGCTGGTGTTGCGCGCAGGACTGACCCCTTCAACATGCGGTGTATTCAGAGAGGATGGGGAGGGAGAAGGTTGGACAGTTGAAGAAGGTGAGGGTGTGGAAAAACAAATGGATGTTGGTGGAAAAAATGGTGTAGCAACAGGAGATGGCTGAGGGCTTGGAGATGGCTGAGGGCTGGGAGATGGCTGAGGGCTAAGTGATGGGTGATGTACGGAAGGTGTATAGGTGGGTATTGCAAAGGATGGTTGGGTTTGGATTAAGAGGGGTGAAAAATTAGAATGATGGTATGGGGAATGGAGTGTCGGTGTAGAAGACAGTGATGAAGGACATGTACTTGGGACAGGCATGACATGTGAAGACAGGGACTGAAGGGATGTTTGGACAGGGTAAGTATGCTGGGAAGGGATTTTGTGCTGGGTGGGTAGTGAAGAGTGGTAATAATGGGGAGGGGGCTGCATCGGGGCAGGGGGCTGCATCGGGGCAGGGGGCTGAATCGGGACAGGGGGCTGAATCGGGGCAGGGGGCTGAATCGGGGCAGGGGGCTGAGGAGGTGCTGTGGGATAAGGTGGTGCAGTGGTGGTAGGGGGTAGTGGATTCAGTAGCATAATAGCATTCTGGAAAGCCCTCATCACATGTATTTGCTGTTCAGACAGTAGGTTTTCAAGCTGACAAATTACTGAATGAAAATAATGCTGGCTAGGTGTCTGTCTTACAGCTGAAAGCACCTGATCCATCTTGCTGGTCAACTCCTGTAAACTATGGTTTATCAGGTTGAAGCCAGCAATAATTTGGTCAGATATTACTTTAATAAAACTATGGATGGATGCATTCAGATGTAAGAATTCGGCGCTGCCCCTATCCTGTCCCCTCTGTTGCTGTCGCCCAGAACCTAACACGGTTCTAGTGTCGGGAGCGTCAGAAGGGTTGGATAAGGGAACACCTACTTTCTGACCAGCCTCATGTAATGAGGACTGCCAGTATGCTGATGGGCAGGGTGGGTAAGATGGGAAAGATGGGAGGGTAGATTGTGAGGGATCAGAGGTAGAGGTGGACGGGACGGAGGGATCAGAAGTAGAGGTGGAAGGGAGGGAGGGATCAGAAGTAGAGGTGGAAGGGAGGGAGGGATCAGAAGAAGAGGTGGAAGGAATGGAGAGAGCAGAAGAGGGATCACCAGACATGTTGGAGGGGTCACTGGTACCGGTCACTTGTGGGATCACTCCAGGAGGGTGATGGCCGGATGCAGGCTCCAATGTGTTCGTGAATGTTCTGTGTGAAGAAAAACAAAAAGGAAAAAAGAAAAAAAAATCAATGAAAATTAGATTAGGAACTTTACACTGAAATGCTGTTGGAGACAATTTTTTGACAATTAAAAACATTACAAAATCAACCAAAAACAGTTTACTTAACGTCTTGGCAGCATCGTGCTTCTAAGGAACGCAAGGGCTACTGGCATATCTGTATTGGGAGCCCTTGCGTCCTGCCGATCCACTTGGAGCCTGCATCTCCAAGTTGTAGTCCCTCCTGAAGCGATCACGTAATGACCGCCACCGGATTATCAGACGTCGCACTGAAAATAAAATAGAAGAACAAGGTTAACCCTTGAATAAGGAATTTGACAACACCGATTTTTGAAGTAGTTTACTTACCTGTTTTTGATTTTGTCCTTTCATTGAGATCCTCCCATCCATCTATTACTTCGGAGGCAACATGTTCCCAGAGCCGTCGGGTGATGACAGAATCAATATGGCGGTGGTCTTGCATGTCCCACAACGACTGCTGGGCATGGACGAGGTTGATGAGGAGGTCCATGTCTATACCCGGTTCCCCCCCCATCAGATTCCTTGTCCTGCTGCCGTTGTGAAACCTGTGGCAAGGACAAAAAAAATATAAAAAACCTGATATTAGTTATAATGCATTGTACAAATTTTATTTACCCAAAAATGTTCTGCCAAAAATACTCACACGCTGTTGACCACCGCCGCGCCCTAGACGTCCCCGGGAGCCCCTGGGAGGAACTCTAATGCCTGCTTTACACGCTTCAATAAATCTTTCAATCCGTCGTCGGGGTCAAGTTGTAAGTGACGCACATCCTGCATCGTTCGTGACGTATTTGCGTGTGACACCTAGGTGCAATCAAGATTGAATGAAAATACGGTGATCGCATACACGTCGTTTATTCCTCATACATTGGACATTTTGTTGTATGAACCTAGTCAATTGTAACGTGTGACATCCCTCATACGATTTTGATGTCTGAGGCTATGTGCGCAGGTGTGCGCTCTGCACCGCAGCTTAAAAAAGGTCCGCTTCAGAGCGCAGCTGAAAAGCTGCGTTCTGAAGCGCCTCACAATGTCTGTCATTCACTAATCTCTGTCAGTCCGTCACTATCTCTGTCCCTCTCTCTCTGTCCATGTCAGTCTATCCCTCTTACCCCCTCTCTCATACTCACCGATCTCCGATCCCCGGCCCGGCTCTGCACGGCATTCACACTGCTCCGGCGGCTTTTACTGTTTTGAAAAAGCCGGCCGCCCATTAAACAATCTCGTATTCCCTGCTTTCCCCGCCCACCGGCGCCTATGATTGGTTACAGTGAGACACGCCCCCACGCTGAGTGACAGGTGTCACACTGCACCCAATCACAGCAGCCGGTGGGCGTGTCTATACTGTGCAGTGAAATAAATAATTAAATAATTAAAAAAAACGGTGTGCGGTCCCCCCCAATTTTAAAACCAGCCAGATAAAGCCATACGGCTGAAGGCTGGTATTCTCAGGATGGGGAGCTCCACGTTATGGGGAGTCCCCAAGCCTAACAATATCAGTCAGCAGCCGCCCAGAATTGCCGCATACATTAGATGCGACAGTTCTGGGGCTGTACCCGGCTCTTCCCGATTTGCCCTGGTGTGTTGGCAAATCGGGGTAATAAGGAGTTATTGGCAGCCCATAGCTGCCAATAAGTCCTAGATTAATCATGTCAGGCGTCTATGAGACACCTTCCATGATTAATCTGTAAATTACAGTAAATAAACACACACACGCCCGAAAAAATCCTTTATTAGAAATAAAAAACACAAACATATACCCTGGTTCACCACTTTAATCAGCCCCAAAAAGCCCTCCATGTCCGGCGTACTCCAGGATGGTCCAGCGTCGCATCCAGCGCTGCTGCATGGAGGTGACCGGAGCTGCAGCAGACACAGCCGCTCCGGTCACCTCCACACAGCAAATGAAGACAGCCGCGCGATCAGCTGAGCTGTCACTGAGGTTACCCGCTGTCACTGGATCCAGCGGTGGATGCAGCGGTGGCCGCGGGTAACCTCAGTGACAGCTCAGCTGATCGCGCTACTCACCTCAGTTGCTGCATGGAGGTGAGAGGAGCAGCGGTGAGTAGCGCGATCAGCTGAGCTGTCACTGAGGTTACCCGCGGCCACCGCTGCATCCACAGCTGGATCCAGTGACAGCGGGTAACCTCAGTGACAGCTCAGCTGATCGCGCGGCTGTCTTCATTTGCTGTGTGGAAGTGACAGGAGCGGCTGTGTCTTCTGCAGCTCCGGTCACCTCCATGCAGCAGCACTGGATGCGACGCTGGACCATCCTGGAGTACGCCGGACAAGGAGGGCTTTTTGGGGCTGATTAAAGTGGTGAACCAGGGTATATGTTTGTGCTTTTTATTTCTAATAAAGGATTTTTTCGGGCGTGTGTGTGTTTATTTACTGTAATTTACAGATTAATCAAGGAAAGTGTCTCATAGATGCCTGACATTATTAATCTAGGACTTATTGGCAGCTATGGGCTGCCAATAACTCCTTATTACCCCGATTTGCCAACGCACCAGGGCAAATCGGGAAGAGCCGGGTACAGTCCCAGAACTGTCGCATCTAATGTATGCGGCAATTCTGGGCGGCTGCTGACTGATATTGTTAGGCTTGGGGACTCCCCATAACGTGGAGCTCCCCATCCTGAGAATAGCAGCCTTCAGCCGTATGGCTTTATCTGGCTGGTTTTAAAATTGGGGGGACCGCACGCCGTTTTTTTTAATTATTTAATTATTTATTTCACTGCACAGTATAGACACGCCCACCGGCTGCTGTGATTGGGTGCAGTGTGACACCTGTCACTCAGCGTGGGGGCGTGTCTCACTGTAACCAATCATAGGCGCCGGTGGGCGGGGAAAGCAGGGAATACGAGATTGTTTAATGGGCGGCCGGTGTTTTCAAAACAGTAAAAGCCGCCGGAGCAGTGTGAATGCCGTGCAGCGCCGGGGATCGGGTATCGGTGAGTATATGAGAGAGGGCTGCTCAATTCACTTACTCAGGAGTTTAGCGGTCACCGGTGAGTCCTTCACAGGTGACCGCTAATCAGGACGCGACACAGACAGAGCCGCAGCATGACAATGAAGTCGGGTGAGGTTCACCTGAGTTCATTCTGACAGTGCGGCTCTGTCTGTGTCTGCTGTCATCTGCCATTCAGCTCTGCTACATGGCTGTCTGTGTCTGCTGTTAGCGGCCATGTAGCAGAGCTGAATGGCAGATGACATAGTAAAAACGCATCCCTACACATTACACACGCTTGGCAAGTCAATAAATAAAAAAAAAAAAGGGTGCCCAATGCATACGTCACAGAACACATGATCTAAAGGATCGCTCACAAAATTGATCAATTTAACATAGACTACTAACGCTCGTGTGACAGCAAATGAACGACCTACGTGCAATCTCATTCAATCGCATATGCGACCTGGGCGTGTCACATCGCATACGAGATCGCACACCTAATTGTAAGGTGTAAAGCTGGCTTAAGACGGACAGGCAGTGCAACCTGAAAAAAGAAAAAATACATTACAGATAGGCAAATGTATAGTTTTACTTTTAAATATGTCAGGCATGATGGTAATGATAGCAACCTATGATTTTTGGGGAAATTTGTCGTGTTAGCATGTCTGGTGTAATGGTTATGATGTCATTGTTGTGGATACACTTACATCCTGAGAGCCTTCACCACTATTTTCTCTACCCCGTCCTGCTTCTGGCACCCACGGTTCAGCTGCAGCTTCCTCCTATATCCAAATTAAAAAATTGTTAGTACTAGTTGCATTCAACATATTCAAAAAAAAAAAAAAATTACTTGAACATTTAACCTCCATTCGCTGACGCCTTTTAGGGGGGCTGTCATCAGAAGACATTCTGGCTGGGCTGTTTGGGTTGCTGCCGCTGGTTGAGCTGGCTGGGTTGCTGCCGCTGCTTGGGCTGGCTGGGTTGCTGCCGCTGGTTGGTGTTTGATCTATTGGAGAAAAAAACAACACATTAAAAAAGTAAACAGCTTTGGACCACTCACCTGTTCAGTTGGGCTGAAGAAATACTTACATGGGTACCTATAAAGTTGGGCGTCTGGCTGGCTGGGTTGCTGCGGCTGGTTGGGTTGGCTGGGTTGCTGCCGCTGCTTGGGCTGGCTGGGCTGCTGCCGCTGCTTGGGCTGGCTGGGCTGGCTGGGTTGCTGCCGCTGATTGGGCTGGCTGGGTTGCTGCCGCTGGTTGGTGTTTGATCTATTGGGGAAAAAAACAACACATTAAAAAAATAAACAGCTTTGGACCACTCACCTGTTCAGTTGGGCTGAAGAAATACTTACATGGGTACCTATAAAGTTGGGCGTCTGGCTGGCTGGGTTGCTGCCGCTGGTTGGGCTGGCTGGGTTGCTGCCGCTGGTTGGTGTTTGATCTGTTGGAGAAAAAAACAACACATTAAAAAAATAAACAGCTTTGGACCACTCACCTGTTCAGTTGGGCTTAAGAAATATTTACATGGGTACCTATAAAGTTGGGCATCTGGCTGGCTGGGTTGCTGCCGCTGCTTGGGCTGGCTGGGTTGCTGCCGCTGCTTTTGCTGGCTGGGTTGCTGCCGCTGGTTGGGCTGGCTGGGTTGCTGCCGCTGGTTGGCGTTTAGTCTATTGGAGAAAAAAACAACACAAAATTTCTAGGAGTTTTGCCAAATAAAAAAATTTGGTTGCTTATTTGTGAGCCAACGCACGACCCCCCTCAAAAAAACACACTAATTAAAATTAGCAACATAACAAAACTTACCCCCATTACCAATCAATAGCCACACCCTAACCCACCTCCCATGACCAAACAATAGACCCACCTCCCATGACCAAACAATAGACCCACCTCCTATGACCAAACAATAGCCCCACCCTAACCAACCTCCCATGACCAAACAATAGACCCACCTCCCATGACCAAACAATAGCCCCACCCTGACCCACCTCCCATGACCAAACAATAGACCCACCTCCCATGACCAAACAATAGACCCACCTCCCATGACCAAACAATAGCCCCACCCTAACCCACCTCCCATTACCAAGCAATAGACCCACCTCCCATGACCAAACAATAGCCCCACCCTAACCCACCTCCCATTACCAAACAATAGCCCCACCTCCCATGACCAAACAATAGCCCCACCGGAACCAACTTCCCAATACCAAACAATACACCCATCCTAAAACCCACCTCACACCTCCAATTACCACATTTGAAAGTTAACCCCAATTATAAAAAAAACCCACATTAGCTAAAAAGGCGCAAAATAAATCAACAAAACAAAAATTGGGTACATTTTTATTAGATTTTTTTGGGGGGTTTCATTTTTTTAAAAATTATAAATCATAAAAAGGAGCATAAGTTCTTTATTTAAGATTTAAAAATATAAACATGAAAAAACAAAAATAAATAAATAAAACAGCTAGACAAAATATGGGCACAATGGGGCGATGATTTTTCTCACCTAGGAATTTCCTCCAGGACTCCAGCTTCTTTCTTCAGCTTCTGTCTTCAGGGCTTTGCTTCAGGGCTTGTCAGCAGGTCGAAAGGCATTGTTTGCTGCTTTAAATTAGAGCTTTTATATACCTTTCCAGAGAAGGAGCCTGGACAACCTGATTGGTTGCATTCTGGGCATGCTCAGTAAAAATTAGCGGAATCCAGCAGCGGATTCCATTGTAAAGCAACTTACAACGAAATCCGCCAACATAGGGAACCATTATAAATTTTAACGGAACCAACGGAATCCGCTGGTCGGCGTCATTTTGATGCAAGCAATTAACGTAACAATCAGCATTGCTTCCGCTCGGCGGAAGCAATGCAGCGTCGCCCAGCGGAAGCAACGCAGGTACTTTTGGCACCATCCGTCATCTATACAAGTCTATGGGAAACAGCGGAATCCGTTAACGGATTCCACTGTTTTCCAAAAGGGCGGATGGCACCAAAAGATAAACAACGCAAGTGTGAAAGTACCCTAACACAGAACCTAGTGCGCTCATTAATAACCAGCTATACGTTAATCTGCTGTTATCTGCCCTGCTCTCTGAATTCTTACCACCTATATTCTATCCTTAGCACAGTGGACCCCGGGTTGTGCTTAGGATTGTACATTCCTTCTTTCCTAAGTCGTCAAACCCGCAACAGTAGAGTTTAAGTGCATGAGGGCAAACAATATCAACATGCTTCATCTCTCCTTTAATCAGCAAGCACCATGTCTACTAAATCATTGATGGGTTACCAGATCGTTTTTTTTTTTTCTTAATCACACTCAACTCTTATAAGACTGCTATATGATCATATACAAACATACAGGGCTGCCACTAAGAATTTAAGGGCCCCATACTGGCAAAAGTTCGGGGCCCCCTTGAAGCTCCGCCCCAGCTCCGCCTCCACCCCACGAATCTTCCACAGTCCCACCGCCACTCTTGGAAAACTTCACTTCTGCACTACAGCCTCACCAATCACACATTAACCCTTTACACTGAACACCGTATCACACACGCAGCCATCAGATTTTTTTAAGCCTGCCTCCACGACAAGGCAGACTCTTTTGGCCGGGCCCTACTGTACTCTAACTTTTTTTTTTCTTTTTAAATCTAACTTATTTGGTATATATTTATTTTTGGTATATCTGTTTTTTTTCTTTAAGGGAATGTGTCACATACAGTTTTTAAACTAATTGAAAACAAATGGTAATAATGCAGACTTGTGGATTAAGACCTAAGTAACAACCCCTTCAAAGGGAATCTGTCACCAGGTTTTTAAAACCTAATCAGAGCGCAGCATAACATAGGGGAAGAGATCCTGATTCCAGCAATTGTCCCTTATTGGGCTGCTTAGTGCAGTTTTGATAACATCATTGGTTAATCAGCAGGAGATTATCATTACAGGGCTACTTGTCATGCTGCAGGTAGTCCAGCATATTCATGAGCTCTGTATAACTGCTAGATCTGCAGCAGAGAAAACATGGATTTTATCACAATGAAAGCAAACAGCCCAGTAAGTGACACACCGCTGGAATCAGGATATCTGTTTCTACTTTATGCTGCTCTCAGATGGGGGAGCAAAAACCTGCTGACAAATTCCCTTTAAGGCTCTTTCAGCAGATAGATAGATAGATAGATAGATAGATAGATAGATGGATATGTGGCACCCCTGAGGCTTCAGTCACCACAGGGTACTGCACCTCACTTAAGGTGCAGTACTCATCCTGGATCCAGAGGAGGTCGGTACCAGTTCCACAACACAAACTCATATACACAACCAGGATGCCCTCCCCATTGGGGACCAGGCTAGGGTCGGGTCTTAAGCTAGTCACCAAACATGGGGGGCGGCCACCCACTAGTGACAGGGAACTGGGGGAGGAGCAGCCACCAGGGGGCGTTAGGAGCTTACACAACAGTTAGAGTGTTCTCCAGCAGGAGAGAACAGGAGTGGGACCGGTGCGGTTCAGGGTGCAGAGCCTTAGGGTGGAACAGACCACCTTGTATCACCAGAATCTGCAGGACAGGGGGATTGCAAGCTCCTCTGACCACCACGAGATCCCGGAGCACAGTGCCACATAGGGTCCGGAGTCGTGATTACAGTCATGTCCCACAGCGGCCCCGCGTCACCTACACACGAGACAGGAGCTAACACTACACGAACCGGGATCCCCAAGCAGCATCAGGCTCGGGGATCCATCTGTAAAGGCACAAGAAACAAGGGTCCATCAACCACCGTACCGGTTCTAGCATCCAATGGATCCGGGATCAGCTGGGGGCCATCACGGCTGGAACCACAGCAGCTAATTCAGCCTTTTGATTGCCGTCGCCTCGCGCTTTGTCACCAACGGCCACTACTCTCCTCATCATCCTCCCCGGGGCCCCGCTCCACCTGTGGGGAGCAGAAACATCCTTGCTGCAACACCACCTGCGCTGGAGGACAGAAACAGCAGCGGCGGCTATTCTCTGACCACGTACCACAGGTGGCGTCACAAGACTATCATCCTTATCATTCCCCCACCATCATCCAAATCCCCTTTTATTGTACTCCTCGGGGACACGAAGCCGGGCAGGGCCACCTGTGACATCCCCCTGATCCGATATCACTGGCCTGGCGATGAGGGACAGAGGGACGGATAGACAGAGGGACGGATAGACGGTGGGGGGTCTCACAGCAGGTGGGGGGTCTCACAGCAGGTGGGGGGGTCTCACAGCAGGTGGAGAGGTCTCACAGCAGGTTGGGGGGTCTCACAGCAGGTGGGGGGTCTCACAGCAGGTGGGGGGGTCTCACAGCAGGTGGAGGGTCTCACAGCAGGTGGGGGAGTCTCACAGCAGATGGGGGGTCTCACAGCAGGTGGGGGGGGATCTCACAGCAGGTGGAGGGGGTCTCACAGCAGGTGGGGGGTCTCACAGCAGGTGGGGGGGTCTCACAGCAGGTGGAGGCGTCTCACAGCAGGTGGTGGAGGCGTCTCACAGCAGGTGGGGGGGGTCACAGCAGGTGGGGGAGGTCACAGCAGGTGGGGGGGTCACAGCAGGTCGGGGTGGGGTCACAGCAGGTGGGGAGATCACAGCAGGTGGGGAGATCACAGCAGATGGAGAAAGGTGAGAGGTGGGAGGGGGGGCAGCAGATGAGGGAGGGGGGGCAGCAGATGAGTGAGGGGGGACAGCAGATGAGGAAGGGGGGGCAGCAGATGAAGGAGGGGAGCAGCAGATGAGGGAGAGGGGCAGGAGATGAGGGAGGGGGGCAGCAGATGAGGGAGGGGGGGCAGCGGCTGATGGGGGAGGGGGTAGCAGATAGGTTCAGTGCCACTGGATCAGGGGCAGTGACTGCTGCAGCCGGCAGCTGAAGGCTGGGGGCTGGGGCAATGGCGGCGGCTGAAAGGAGACAGTGTCTTTAAACTTACCGATCGCTCCCCTCACCTTCCACAGACGCTGGAGTGAAGCTGAAGGGAGTGGTCACCGGCCCCAGATCCACAGTGATTGGAGAGATCGGTCACAAGGCTGATCTCTCCAATCAAAGCTGGGGGCGGGTGAAACCAGCTCTAGCCAATGATCGGTGCTACAGCTGCACTGATCAGGGCTGGATTTTAATGTTTCAGACATTTTCAATGGCTATAATTATAACTGGACAAGGAGAAATATTTTCTCCCATTCTCTTCCTCTTTCCCTTACAATGCATATTGACAGGGGTCTAATCTACCGATGCTTTCTTATATGGAATACTAATGAGTGATGAAAGATATCCATATGGATTTGATTTTTTCTACTATGACTGTTTAATGACTGTTCTATATAATCATGCATCAGTGTATTATATGATTATACTATAATAATTATATGACATGTTTTTTTTTAACCATTTATTTTTAACCCCCTCCAATTTCTCACTAGCATTTTTTCCATTTTCTTTCTCTTTCTTCTTCTTCCTTTTCTCCTTTTCATCTTATTCTTCTTTCCCATTCCTCTATTTTACTGTTTTTTCGTTTTCCTCTTTATTCTTTCTGCATTTTCTCTCTCTTTTTTCCGTTTCACTATGGAAAAACCGCAATGCATATACCCTTATAATGGGATGTGTTCTATTGTGAAAGTTCCCTTGATGGAAACATGTGTTTTTAATTTGGGAGGATGTGTGTTATATGATATAGGAAGCCGACATCCCTTCCTCCCCAGAGCATGATTAAGACTCACGTCGAAACGCGTAGCTTTGTGGGGTCCTAATAATATCTATGCTATATCTTGCTGACCGCCTGTAAACCCCTATTTTATGGATTGATCAATAAAGATGACTTTTTATATGAGAACTTGGACCGCGCTGGAAATTTTTCTTCCTTGACTTTTGTTTTGGAAGGTTTTGCCGCATGGAAATAGCGTTTATCGGCTATTACCCATCGTATGGAGGTTTATCTTTCGGCCCCTGAGGTTCCTAAGGTATGAACTTCAACTTTGCGGTTAAGGTCATTTCTATTGCTGTCATTGTTTCCAAGGCGCCTTTCCTAGGCTTTCCGGTGTAGGACTATGCGGCAGGGTCACGTTACCCGGTATCGGTACATTGGTCCAACCCTAGGTGCGGTAAGTTTAAATTTTATTTTCCGCTACATGGGATCAGGGACCTGAAAAGGAGGAACTGATTGGCAGCTGAATTTTCTTTAAGCTTCAACGGCTACATTCGCTTCAAGAGCAGTAACGGTTGAATCGATAGGGGGTGTATTTAACAGCAGCAGGTCTGGCTGTTCGGGTTTGTTTTCAACACAACGATAATAAAAAAAAAAAAACTGTCTAACCACCTGTTTACAACTTTTCTTTTCAGTAGTGGGCTGTTTAGGCTTTTCGGTTTTTAGAATGCGCATAAGTTAACGAAAGGTTAAGTCATACCAGGTATCCAGTTGCTGGGATAGTATGGTTTACTCCCTATTGATTTTCCAATTCCAGGTATCCTCCTTAACTCCGTCCGCTGGCAGGTCCAAAGGGTTTTGATTCTTTAAATTCGTAATGGTGCTCCCATCGAAAGGAGGCCGAGGACCCGGCCTCTCGTTAAAACACAGACATGATGGGCTTATAGCAGGGTATGCAGCGAGTGGGGTTTACCAGGCGGGTGAAAAGCATGATGATTTTCAAGCGATCCCTTGCTAATGTATAACCGGCAGTATTTAGTGTTTCTACTTCACCAACGGGTACCAATTTTTCCTGTTATGAGCAAACTGGTATGGGGTTTTTGCCCTGAAATTTTTTCAGGTGCGGAACTGGACCTGCGTGACCAAGGCCTAGTGGGACCCACGGTATGAAATGGGTAATGGTTTAGCGGCAGGTGGGTGGATGTCAGGAGGCCTAATACTCCTGGCCATTTGTCGATCTTATAAGGTACCGGGCCAGGTGGTTACGTCCATTGTGATTTTGATCTTAAAGCTTAGTCACACAGGCTGAAGAAAGGCCTAGGTCTCTCTAGCCAAGCCTGTCTTTCCTCACAGTTTTGGGATCTTTTTCCCCACCTCTGGTTGGTATGCCTAAGGTGTTAGTGATAGCCCTCAGATGAACAGGGATGACGGGGAGCATTTTTTAACCATGAATATTTTTTCCCATATTTGGCGGGCAATTTCATGGCGGTAAATTGGTGATGGTTATTGTGGGTGCGTTAGTTGCAGTACCTGGGATGTAAACACCCCTCCCTTCCCCCCCCCCAGAACTGGGGTGCTGCTGAAGCTTTGGGGCAAGTGTGTATGAGCGTGGTTATAATGGGATGGGTTTGGCAACGCAAATGCATTTTGGGGAACGTCCGTACTGAGTTTGTTTTATAAACAGTCACTAGTAGAAGGGCAAGAGGCTAATGACTATCATATAGGTTAGCGTAACATTACATACGTTTCAGATTTGTGTATTAATTAAAAAAAAAAATAACGCGAGTTTTTGCCAAATCAACCCCAAGGGAAAGGGGGTCTGCTGTTTAAGAGAATTTGGATGGTTTCGAGAGTTTTTCCTTTCTGACAATGTTTTCCTTTTCAGATTTAAACGGCCTAGGTTTCAAGCTTAGGTCATGCCCATACTTTTCGGGCAGCGGGAAAAGGTGATCCTCGCTCTGGCGGTTGGTCCGTGGTTTCTATTGGCCTGGATGTGATTGGAGAAGTTGCCGGGAGCTGGTTGAGCTGAGTGTGCTACCTGAGGTGTTTAGGATTGTGGAGCCGCCCTCCACAGTTGACTTGGCGACACAAGTAGATGTCACAGATTTGGTCTCCTGCAACCTAGCTGCGCTTCGCCTCGTACCCTCATCCGGGCAGAGATGGTACAACTTTTCCTGTTATTTTCCTAATTTAAGATGGGCAAGCCAGAGGTGATTTTCAGCTCATATTGGAACGTATCCAAGGAAGGATGTGTTACGGGGCTGCCCTTGGTGCACGGGAAACCAATACCTACCTAAGTTGATCGTGTATTAACTTTGCTGTCCTTATGAGGGAGCGGGTGCATTTTCCATGATGCGGTTTTCGGATGGATTAATGGTGGGAATGTGTGAGGAGATGGCTCAGGTATTGTGGTTTTTGGGGGGGGTCGCAGCTTGCTAGCGCTGTGCTGCTCCTTGGCGGAAGGGGTAGGAAAAGTGGTGGTGAAATACCCGCACCGGACGGCCGGTGGCGGAAAATTTCCCAAAACCCCATGGTGTTGGCTGGTAATGCCTAATTTGAAAGCTGCGACCATAATTTATGCCATAGTAAAAGATGAGAGTGTTTTTTCCCTATGCCTCTCCATAAGTGAAAAATAAAAGTAATTTAATTTATAAAGAACTGTGTGGTTTCTTTCTAGGGGGGAAAAGGTGGTGTTTGGGTCCTGGCAGTCTGAGGGGCACTGCAGCCAAAATTTGAGATGCTGCCACCTGACTGCAGGCCCCCTATGCTAATTTTAGGTGGTTTCTCCCCCTGGAAAGACTCACCAGCTACCCCCACCCGGCTCCTGTGGTATGATCTGCTCTGATATAAGTCACTGCGTTGCCCAGCTTCCGGTCTCTTTGTTCCTGGACCCGGACCTGTTTCCCACCCTCCCTCCCTTTTGTTTTATGAGTTTTGTGGAGTGTCTCTGTGTTAAGTCGCAGCAGCGGAAGGGGTAGGAAAAGTAGTGGTGAAATACCCGCACCGGACGGCCGGTGGCGGAAAATTTCCCAAAACCCCATGGTGTTGGCTGGTAATGCCTAATTTGAAAGCTGCGACCATAATTTATGCCAAAGTAAAAGATGAGAGTGTTTTTTCCCTATGCCTCTCCATAAGTGAAAAATAAAAGTAATTTAATTTATAAAGAACTGTGTGGTGTCTTTCTAGGGGGGAAAAGGTGGTGTTTGGGTCCTGACAGTCATATACAAATTATAAAACTCAAGAAAGGGTGACTGAGGCTTTACACAAAGAGAACAAAAGGCTCAGTGCCCTAAGTGAGCTACATTTTCAGCCCCCCTGAGAATTTTTCAAACATTATTAAGGCTTACGTATTTTAACTTTTTTTTTTATTATAAAATCCTTTCTTATGTTTGTATGCAAGTAATAAAACTGAGGTTAGTAGACTTTAGTTTACAGTAGAGTCCTCTGTTATTTTACCATGCAGAGGAAATGAGACAATAATGATGTTTATATTTAGATGCTCAGCTTGCTGACTCAGAACTTCTCCTCATAAGTCACAGCTCACAAGGGGACAGGGGACTGCAGGGATGATATTTATATCTGAAACTGGAGAGGGCAAGATTTACATAAGAATTACAAATGGAGATGTTAAGTCTCCTCTTTACAGTATATGTAGTCATTTCCACTTCTTCCTAAGCATCTAGTTCACATGTCATCAGGCTAAAATGTGATATACTGTATGGATATAAAAAAAAGAAAATTGGGCCACTTTTTTGAATTAGCAATTGAGTTAGTGGTTACAAAATGACCAATTGCACATTATACTGTCGCCAGGATAATTCTTTAAATTAGAAGGATTCAGCATCATTCCTGCAGGTTCTACCAGAGCAATGCAGCCTATATTTATAGTAGTCAGAGATTTATGCATACTCTAAAAAAGTAAGTAGGATCCAATAACGGTGGCATTTTTTTTAATTAAACCCCTGGAGTGGTGCTTTAAATGTATGTCCTCTGACCCCTGTCTTATACTCGCCTGCCGCCATCTTCATCTGTTTCCAACAACGCTCTCGTCATTCTCCTGTGATTTGTGACCTGTTGCACCAATATATCATGGAGCGCACCGGAGGTCACAAGTCAATACAGCTCTATGAGAGCCTTTTTCTGGCTCTCATGGAGTTGCATTGAGACCTTGTGATGTAACTTCTGACTTCCAATAAGTAGATCATTATTTCTCCCATCATCAGTGTCTGGCTGAGTGCTAGTAGCCCCAATGTTACATACAGTATATTTCCATTAAGACATGCAGTCAGCATGGAAAGAACGCCACTGTATCTAATAGCATCATGCATCATGGACCTCCAAGCTTGCGGCAATCACATACAGACAGTTTTCTGTCCCTCCGTATCAGCTGATGAATTCCTTGCAAGACCATAAATGAGGAGGGAAACATGTCAGGCAGATGAGTATTAGTTTTCTAAAACCAATGTATATGACTTTTGGAATTATCTTTTCTTATTTTCTTTTTTTAAAAAGCTGTGATAGTTTCTTATAAGAAGTAAATTTTTGGTTGCACTGATGTGCACTCTTTGCTAATCTATATTGGTTTGTGAATCTATGTAACCCATAATTGCTGATTACACCACTTGTATTGATTAACATACCACCTATGACCCGTAACACACATCCGTGTAATTTGTACGTGTGCGGTACGTATTTGCACATACCGGAGACACGGAGACACGGAGACCCATGTTATTCAAAGGAAGATGGCACACGTACGTAAAATCACACGGAACGTGTGTCCGTGTCGTAAGTACGTGTGTGCGCTTTTCTACATGGACGACATGTCCGTTTTTGGCCGGCAGCACGCAGGCACGGACCCGCTTTAGTCTATGGGTCCGTGCCTTCACGGACCGCACATGGAGTATGTAAATGTAAATCTGAAACACTTGTTACCAATCTATCAGGTCAATTGATGGCCATTAATTTTGGTGCCAAACATACATTCCGTGTCTCATTTGCACGCCAGACAGCAGCTGGGCACCTGTCCTCTCACTGCAGGGGAACTTTGAGCACAGCGAACAACACAGGTACTAAGCATGGCGCCCAGAATCGATACAGAGAGGCTGATTGGAGAAGTAGAGAGGCATCCAGAGCTGTGGGACACACGTGTTGATGGCTACCATGACAGGTTAATGGTGGAACGAGCATGGATGGCTGTGGCAGAGCTAGTCTACCCTAGGAATGGATGGTCTCAATGTACCCCTGGAAGGAAAAATAGATATGGTGAGTACAGATATTTGCATTGCTTCTGTCTTTACCTGTATGTGCACATTCTGTAGGCAGAGTATAAACATATCTGTATAGTTTGTTTGGCATTTATTAATGGGCCTGACTCATTTTGAGATACACTGGAGACTCACAAACAGGAGAGTGTATTTATTTGGCCTTTTGAAGTATTCATTGCAGTTTTCTAGTAATATCAGCATGTGTATATGTGGGCTGCAAAGCATTTTATGCATGTCCAAAAGGCATTTCAGGGTGGGGAAGCCACTATTAAACATGTTTGGGGTTTGTTTTGGTTTGCATTTCTGTGCTTTTTCTATTGCTATTGTGCAGAGATTTCTCTATACATTTTGAGTTGTATTTCTATGTTTGGTTTATTATGCATGTTCCTTAGTGTCACCATGTCTGGAATGGTAACAGTAATGTGTAGTGTATAATGGAAAATATATGTGGAACATATGGCACTTCATGGGTTAGTAGTCATTTTGTTGCTCATGGCTTACTGTAGGATTATTTTTTTTTTGATAAATTAAAAGGAGATGAATGATTATTCAGTGGTTTAAGATTTTTACTGGTGAACTTTTTTTCTTTACCATGGTTATAGTGTTATTATGTCACTATATGAGTGGTATGGGTTGTTGTTTTCATACACATGGATGTGTGTTCCTATTTTTGACAATTGCTGCAATACAAGACTAATGTCTAATTTTTTGGAATCTACAATTGTTAGAATTTGTGAGCTTATTTTTTGTTTTTTGTTTTTTTTTTACAGTGGATCTTGTCAAACGGCGATGGCGCTCAGCCCGTGACCAGTTCCGCAGAGAATATAACCCTGTGGCCACCACAGCTGCCGCAGCCAAAAAAGAAGAAATATGTCCATTATGAAAAACTGAGCTTCCTTATGCCCATTATGGAAGTACCAAAGTAAGTTTATACCATTACATCACATGGTGATTTTATTTAAAAGGCACACACTAATTTTTTTTTTTGTCATCAAAGTACAGAGGATAACCTAGAAGATAGTAAGGAAGCCCAGTCAGCAGTATTAACAGCGACCTCTGCTTCTGAGATGGAGCCTACCTCATATCAACCTTCACCAATCCCCAACACCAGCCAGCCAGACGCAGAAGAAATGTCCTCTGATTTGGGTTTGGGCACAAGTCAATCCACTAATGTAATTGCAGGCCAGTCTACAGGGCAACAAAGTGGCCCTTCACCAGTTCTTGCAGAGACTAGTCCACAGCAACATGCAGGCACACAGCCAAGAATATCAACTAATACCATGCGCACAGTAGCACAATCTATCCGTGGTCGCAGACATAGGCGTTATGAAGATTTACGTTCCCTGCCAGATATCATTAATACCAGAATTATACACATGATGAATTCACTGATACCAGAGAGTGGTGGAGAGAGACTTTGCCGCTCCCTTTCTCCCTCTCTTGCATTGGTTGCACCTGATAGGCAGGACAGATTGAGGACGTCCTTAATAACACTAATATCTGCTACCCAACGTGAGCCAGAACCCATTTATTGTTTTGAAGTGATAGAACAATGGAGAGCCAATCCACGTGGCCCACACACAAACACAACTCAACAAACTGTGGAAACCAAAACAGATGAACATGTCTCTAATTTTCAACTAAATCCTGTAGTGCAAGAAACACATATACAGTGGCCTTCTTCTTCTATGGTAACTGATGTACAAATTAGGCCAACAGTTTTCCCACACCAAACAGGTACATTAATGACACAAAGGCCATCTCAACAACCAACATTTGTCCCACAAATACCCCAACAAACACCAATGCAAACCTCTTTTAACTATCCCAGTATTGGTAGTAATGTTCATAGACTACCTCAAATGTTTCAACAACCAACATCCTACCAGGTTCCTAATAATCTACAACAACAGTACTTTCAACAACAGACTTACCCAACTAACTTCACATACACACATACTCAGCCTCTTCCAACACATCATTATGTACCACCTACACTTGGTCTTCCATCTGCTCAAACAACTGCATCATTATTTGTTCCAAGTACAACTGTTACTAGTGGAAACACTAATCAGTCACTCACTACAACATCTACTGTTGTGCAGCAAACATATTCTGTAGATGTCAGTGCAATGGAGCCTACACAGGAAAACATCACTAGCCTAGAGGATTTAGTTGAATCATAATGTGATATTGTATGTATTATATTACATTTTGTTATGTTTTCTAGGGTATTGCTGGTGGGGAAACATATCAAAATGTAACACATTACTTACTCTATATACATGTGGTCATATTTTTTGTTTTCATTTACAAAAATTCTATACAAATTACTCTTTCACTTCAAATACAATACCTGCCTGTTAGAATGATGTCTTGCTCAGGACATGTTGTTTGGACCATCTATTAGAATAAACTGGGTTTAGGGAAAAAATGCACACACATAAACTACTACACTAACATTCAGACACCTTTATTATTAAAAATCCAGCCACTATGCAGTATCTGCATATGGTCTGGTCCCATACTTGTATTCCAATAGTGTCAAACAAATTATGTTTGCGTGACATTATTGCAAAATAAAGTATGGTGTTTTGTATGGGCTAATGTCCCTGACAAAATTGTATTTTAAAAAAAAAAAAAATACAGGGTGTCTTGCAAAAGATAACATACATACAAAGGTAAAATAGTAATTCTGGACTAACTTTTTCAAATCAAAATTGCCATAATTTTATTAGTCATGTACATTCAGTAGTACTGTTTTTAGATTAACAAAAATTTCTGATGTTAAAACAATATAGTTATATCACAATAGCTTATGGGGACCATAAACACAACCAACCAACAAAAACACCACAAATTATACCTATGTATGGTCATTTTCTCTTTTGTATTACATACCGTATTTTTCGCTTTATAAGACGCACCGGAATATAAGACGCACCCCAAACTTAGACATAAAAAAGGTAAAAAAAAGAAAAATGGGGTCCGTCTTATACTCCGGTGTTCTCTTACCGGAGGGGGGCAGCAGTGGTGGTGAAGCGGGGTCACAGGAGGCACAGGTTGTGCTGGCAGGCGCGGCAGGTCAGTGGCAGCGGGGTCCGTGGTTGCAGGTGCCGTGGTTGCAGGCGCGGTGGCGTCCGCGGTGGCAGGATCCGTGGGGTCCGTGGTGGCGGCAGCAGCCGTGGCGTGTGAGCCGTGCAGCAGGCCGGTGCAGTGAGTGTCCGCGGTCCCGGTTCAGTGGTGGCAGCGGCGGCGGCAACTGCTCAGTGGTGGCAGCGGCAGGGACTGCTCAGTGGTGGCAGCGGCAGGGACTGCTCAGTGGTGGCGTGTGTCCGCGGTCCCGGTTCAGTGGTGGCAGCGGCGGCGGCGGCTCAGTGGTGGGAGCGGCGGCAACTGCTCAGTGGTGGCAGCGGCAGGGACTGCTCAGTGGTGGCGTGTGTCCGCGGTCCCGGTTCAGTGGTGGCAGCGGCGGCTCAGTAGTGGGAGCGGCGGCGACGGCTCAGTGGTGGAGTGTGTCCGCGGTCCCGATTCAAGTAATGGCGCCCGGAGCGACGCATGCGCAGATGGAGCTCTCATCCAAGGGCTCCATCTGCGCACGCGCTGACTCCCGGAGCAGCGCGTGCGCAGATGGAGCTCTCATCCAAGAGCTCCACCGGCGCCATCATTTGAAAGTGGGACCGCGGACAACTGGTAAGCTGCACAGCCGCCCGCCCCGCATGCACAGAGTGGCAGCCAGCAGGCTGCCCGCCCACCCCGCGTACAAGCCGCCGGGTACCTGTGCTTGCGTGCGGTGGCAGCCGGGTACCCATGGCTGTGTGCGGGCGGCAGATGGGTGACTGTGTGAGGGCGGCAGCCGAGTACCTGCACGGGCACCCGACTGCCGCTCGCACACAGCACCCGGCTGCCGCCCGCACACAGCCATGGGTACCCGTCTGCCACCGCATGCAAGCACAGGTACCTGGCTGCCGACCCCACACAGCACCCGCTGCCGCCCGTACACAGCCACGGGTACCCGGCTGCCGCTGCATGCAAGTACAGGTACCCGGGCGCTTGCATGCAGCCACAGGCACCCGCCCGATCGCCTCAGACAGGACCCCCCCCCCCCCGCTACCGCTTTATAAGACGCACCCCCCATTTTCCTCCCAAAATTTGGGGAGGAAAAGTGCGTCTTATAAAGCGAAAAATACGGTATGTGTTTGTGCTTATGTAACCAAGTGATAAAAAATATAACAATGCCAAAATTATAAATAACTATGGCCATTTAAACTAAAATAATCTTTAAACTGATTCCTCACTTGTAGACCAGAAGTGGACACAGTGGTTATAACACTACCATTCTGTACAAATGGTGCATTTAAAGCTGGCAACTCCTCAATGTCTTCGTCATTGCTTTCATTTAATCTACAGTAGTTATGTAACACTACTGTCGATTTAATGACAGCCTTGACGGTGGTTGGTTGGAGTTGGATGGTGGTTTGATAAATGCGCCATCTTGAGGCCAAAATGCCAAAGGCACCTTCAACATAGCAACGTGCTCTTGCCAATTTGCTATTAAATAGGGCTTTTGATCTGTCCAGCCCCCTTCTGGGATATGGACGCATCAAATGCCTAGACAATGCAAACCCCTGATCTGCAACCATTACAAAAGGGACAATTGGGCCATTAGTACCAGGCAATGGTCTTGGTGCAGGCAAACTTAAACTATTAGACATTAATCGTCTTGCTAAACGTGAACTTCTGAAAATGCGTGCATCTGAGGCACTGCCATAGGCCCCAATATCAGCAAATAAAAAGCAGTAGTTTGTATCTACCATGGCCAAAATAACTACAGAAAATAACTTATGATAATTAAAATATCTTGATGCAGAGTTCGGTGGTTTCTTCACTCTAATGTGCTTTCCGTCAATGGCACCAATACAATTAGGGAAAGCTGTTTTCTCCAAAAATTTATCTGAAATGTGCATCCATTCCTATGTTGAAGGCTGCTGCATGACATGATTCCCAAGGATCTCCCAAAGCACAGTGCAGGTATGCAGGATAATCTTGCCAATTGTGGACCTTCCCAATAAGAATTCGAAATGTAGACTGCTGATGGATTGCCCAGTTGCTAGGTAACTGAAATAGAATAAAAACATGACATTACTTTGACTATTCATGTAATTTGTATTTCTCACCAAATATTTGTATCATCCAATGATTGGCGAGATACTGTGTATGTTTTTTTTATAATTTCTTTGGTTGGTAAAAGCATATGTGATCTTTACTTTCCATATTGGAAATATATTTAATTTTGTGTTTAATAAACAAGCTTGTTTGAGTTAAGCCTCTTGTTTCTTCAATTTTGGTAGAGATAGAATGGTAGATGTGACTTCTCAGATCTTAATTTTAAATTGCACTATGGTTAAGTGATCTACAAAATTATGCCTTAGCGACTTTACATGTATTTCAATATAACCGTTAAAGCATGAGTATACATGACAACACCTACCGTAAAGTCACCAACAGTCGTTCCTCAGGGGAGATGCTGAGGTGCATAGAGGTGTCCTGATGCTTAAACGATGGTACACAAGGCCAAGGATGTTGTCAAATGAATTCATGGTGAGATCGCAGTAGGCTTGGAATTTAGGAGGAAATTTCCGCATTTCTCCATATAAAATATTAAAATGCCCATGTGTTTTCCTGAGCTTCACAAGGGGGTGAATCCACATCCTTTTCTCCAGTGGTGGCTCTTCTTCAATCATATGTCGCCTAACCCCAAATCTCCTAGATATCAACCAGAGCAAATACATGGTTGCTTCATTGGAGAGAGACATTTTGTAGTGTGTCCAATGTGAGAATGAGCTCTGAAGCCATGTTTTTTAAGGTGTTTTAAACAAACTAAACAAATTGGGTAGTTAATTGACCAATTTAACACATCAGGAGCACATTTGGAAGGGCTAACAAGGTTTTTTGTGTGAAAATACGTATCTGAAAAAACGGACGGCATACGGACTGCACACGTACGTATTTTGTGTCAATACGGACATTTCACACGTACACACGGCTCGCATACGCCATCACACGGATGTCATATGTACCGGAGAAACGCCCCAAAAAAACGGAACATGGACCCGAAAAACGGACCGTGTCACACGGACGTTTTTTTTGCGGAAGTGTGTTTTAGGCCTATTAGAGTATTTGCCTTTTTTATGCAGTCATGGAGTATAATAGTAAATAGGTTTTTAAGCCAATACATGAGATTTCACTTGCAGTGGTTGTGAGGCTGTTTCATATTTTAGGAAAAAGACCTGGCGGGCTACTCCATAAATCATTCACCATGAAACTCTATGGATCAAAAGCAATATCTTTTGTTATAGGGTGATCGACAGTGGTCCCACTGGGCTGGACAGCATCATTCAGGCGGCTGGGGAAGAGCTGAGTTAGGCCTTGTGCGCACTATGCGTTTTTGCTGCGTTTTTAGAGGCGTTTTTTACCGCATTTTTGTGCTGAAAACGCAGTGACATTGCTTCCCCAGCAATGTCTATGGGTTTTCAGAAGTGCTGTCCGCACACAGCGGTTTTTTGTAGCTGCGTTTTTGTGGTGACCACAAAAATGCAGCAGTTCAATTATTTCTGCGTTTTTCACTGCGTTTTTCACCCATTGAGTTCAATGAGATGTTCAACAACGCAATGAAAAACGCATATAGCTGCGTTTCTATGACTAAAAACGCAGCTATAAACGCAAGGGGTGGGCAGTAAAGTGACGTGTACAGGAAGAGGATTCCTTGTGTTGGTAAACACAGAAGCATGAATCCTCCCGGTACCGTCACCGCTGCGTCCACAACCCGCCCGGTGCCATGTCAGCTCCGTGCGGCGCCATGTCTGGGCGGGAGGTGGAGGCAGCGGCGAAAACAAAAGTGAACAGTAGAAAAAAAAAATGTCATATATACTCACCTGTCTGCAGGGTCCCGGTGCCATGCCCGCTCCAATCTCCTCCCGGTACCGCCGCTCTGGCTGTGTGCAGTCTCCCCGGGGCACGTACGAAGCTTGCAGGACCTGGCGGTGGATCACCTGATGCAGTCACCTGACGCATCAGCTGATCGTAATTCTCGCGGTGTCGCCGGCTTTTTCGCGCCCGGCCGGCTATCAGCTGATCCTGCCGTCAGGGGACTTCATCAGCTGATTACCGGCAGCTCCTGCAGCGATCGGACAGGATCAGACTCTCATGCGATCGCTGCAGGAGCTGCCGGTAATCAGCAGAGACGTGAGTATTTATTTTTTTGTTTTGCACTGATGCTTCAGCTGATTGTATAATCTGCTTTTATACAATCAGCTGATGTGTGATGTGCTTCAGCCCCTAGAACCTGACACATCATCTGATCGCTCTGCCTTCCAGCAAACCGATCAGATGATATTGGATCCGGATTGGACAGCGCGGGACCCTTTACCCAGAATTACTGCGGAGGGGGGTTCTTTATTTCAATAAAGATGGAGTCACTAATTGTGTTGTGTTTTATTTCTAATAAAAATATTTTTCTGTGTTGTGTTTTTTTTTATTATTACTAGAAATTCATGGTGGCCATGTCTAATATTGGCGTGACACCATGAATTTCGGGCTTAGGGCCAGCTGATAATATACAGCTAGCCCTAACTTTATTATTACCCAGTGAGCCACCCGGCATCAGGGCAGCTGGAAGAGTTGGATACAGCGCCAGAAGATGGCGCTTCTATGAAACCGCCATTTTCTGGGGTGGCTGCGGACTGCAATTCGCAGTGGGGGTGCCCAGAAAGCATGGGCACTCTGCACTGCGGATTCCAATCCCCAGCTGCCTCGTTGTACCTGGCTGGACTCAAAAATTGGGCGAAGCCTATGTCATTTTTTTTTTAATTATTTCTTGAAATTCATGAAATAAAAAAAAAAAAAAAGGGCTTCCCTATATTTTTGATTCCCAGTCGGGTACAAATAGGCAGGTGGGGATTGGGGGCAGCCTGTACCTGCCTGCTGTACCTGGCTAGCATACAAAAATATAGCGAAGCCCATGTCATTTTTTTTTCTTTTTGGGCAAAAAACTCCTGCATACAGTCCTGGATGGAGGATGCTGAGCCTTGTAGTTCTGCAGCTGCTGTCTGCTCTCCTGCATACACTAGTTCTGCAGCTGTCTGCTCTCCTGCATACAATGAACATTTTGAAGAAGGAAATGACATCAGACCTTTTTCTTTTTTATCATCAACAATCTTTAATGGCATTGTGCACTGATTAAAAACGCAGTGAGTAAAAACGCAGCAAAAAACGCACCAAATCGCAGTAAAAACGCATGCGTTTTTGTTGCGTTTTTTAGCCGCGGGTCCGTTTTTTGAGACAAAAACGCACATAAAAACGCAGCGTGAAGAAAACGCCTAGTGCGCACATACCCTTAAGGGGGAAATGGAATGGATATGTGTGGACCCAGTGGGAGTCAGTGAATTGCACTGGATTGGATCTAAGGTCTTTTTCTCAGTTGCTTATGTCGTGGGCGGGGAGGACGCCACTGCGCTGCGCTCGCTAATGCTCGGGTCTGGCACTGCTGCGATGGCTGCTCGGTGGCTCGAGCGCTGGGCCGGATCCGGGGACTCGAGCGGCGCTCCTCGCCCGTGAGTGAAAGTGGTGGTTGGTTTGGGGGATTTAGTCCGTGACGCCACCCACGAGTCATGGTGAAGATAGGCACCACCGATGCTGATGACAGGGATCCCGGGAGCGATGGTGGGGAGGAGCTGGGATGTTGTTTTCCCCCTCCGTGGGTAGGGGTCGGTGGTCCCGGGGCCCGATGATGTTGTGACGGGGAGGCAGGGTCGGTGAGGTGCAGGGTTGCAGGGACAGCGCGGCGCGGTGCCGGATGGCATGGGTGTACTCACTCAGCAAGAAAGGTACAAAGTCCTTGGTAAACCAAACGGCTGGATGGACGGGTCCTGCAGCCGGCTGCTGTGTTTCTCCCCGGACAGATGATGGCGGCTGGCTTTCCCTGCACCTTGATGTTCTCCTTCTGACTACTATGGATTCCCAATGGTAGTCCGCTCCCCGGTGTATGGGTACCGGAGGAGCCCATTTGCCCGCAGACGCTGGCCCTTGGGTCTCTAGTCTTAGGCGGTAGCTGTATACCCTCACGGTGTGGGCTGTTGCCTTCAATCGGGACTTTTGCTGTTGTGAAACCCCTAGGGTTCCAGTCACATTCGGATTTGACTATTGACAGCGCCTCCAAGCCTGGTCGGGGACCGATGGCTCTGCCTGTGTGTGCTGGCTTCACTTCGCTCCCCGGTCGGTACCGGCGGGCCGTCGCCTGACCCCGGTCCTACGGTTCCGCGTTGCGCCACCACTCCTGCAAACGCCCACCACCATCTGCCAACCTTGCTGTCAGTGCCTGGGCCACAAACCCAGACACCCAAGTGTTTACTCCTCTCTCTTCCACCTCCTGGACTAAACTGTCACTTTTCCCGCCTCCAGGCCTGTGAACTCCTCGGTGGGTGGGGCCAACCGCTTGGCTCCGCCCCACCTGGTGTGGACATCAGACACTGGAGGGAGGCAACAAGGATTTTTGTTTGGCTGGTGTCCCTGTCTAATGGGGGTGGGGGTGTTTGTATGTTATCTGTAACGACCTGGCTAGGCCAGGGCGCCACATTCCCCCTTGGAGAAATGCAGACCGTCCGCGGGCTGCTCGCCCATCACCGGTTTTATTTATTTTTCAAAAGCTGTAAAAAGATATAAATTAACATATAAACATTTTCAAACATAAGCATTTTTGTGAGGACATTTGAACGTTACACATATATAACATTTTTATTAATAACAGATGGACGGACGGACGCCTTCCGCTCTCCCACCCAAGCAACCTAGCCCTGATGCTGCCCCTAAGAAGTGGGCAGCACCCCTTGACCCCAGTCCAGGTTCAGGCTGCCCGAGCGGGAACGGGTACGGTGACTCGCACCCGGCTGTCACTTCAGGGGACCCCACGTCCTTGGGGGACCCCTGACCCCCGGAGGATAGCCACCGGTCCTGGTGGTGGCCGGGCCCCAGCCTGCTCTGCTGCGGGCCCTTCCACCAATCTGCCTCTCCGGAGGTGGCAACGGCTTCCATCCCATAAAACTATTTACATGCCCACCAGTTCGTTGGTGGCCTGCCAGTTCTCGGCCATGTCCATGAGTAGTTTCTCATGCAGGTGGTAAAAACACACAGAGTCTCTTCGGGGACAACTTGCCGGCAATGGCCGGGATAATTACTGTAGCTAATCAGATGATCTTTTTGGTTGATTTTTGTCATTCATTCTGCTGAGGGTCCCAACGGGGGACAACTTTATGCAACGGCGGACCGCTGTCGATTCAACTCTCTACAGAATAAACGCGGGCATGCACATCCGCTCTCCTGCCCAGGGGCCAGGACCACCTGGGTGCCCACAGCGCCGGCCATGACCGGCCTCTCACACTGCCGTGGGCCCCACCGATCAGTGGCTTGCTCCGGATCAGCCTGCATGGGGGACGGGCCCAGCTGCAGTCCCTCCATTCCGGCTACGACCGGCACTTTCAGTAATGAGGGACCCCACTGTGACGTAGCCTGCTCTGCCACTTGGCAGCTGCGTCCCTGCCGTGCTTCAGCCGAGGCCGGGTGTCTGGCCTTCTGGGCAAGGGTCACCTCCCTTGCGGCCGGGCGGACTGCCGGGGCCGTCGTCAGCTCCGTCGCGGCCAAGATGGAAGCCGGGACGGGTGCCAGGGCGGTGGCAAAGGTAAGGCCCGGGGGCTACAGGTCTGGGCCCTCTCCCACAGATGCTGCGGGCTCCGCTACCGGTGGCAGGGGTAACGGGTCGGTCGGGGCGTTGGCCGCGGGCATGGGCAGTGAGGGAGGTAGCGTGGTGGACGGCAGCAGGCCAGGCCCCTCAGCCGTATCAACCGATCCCTCGGGGACATAGGGGAGTGGGTCGCTTACCCGCTCCTCTGAGACCACCTCCACTTCGGATGCCCAAACGGTTGCGGCCAGGCCCTTCATCTCCGGCGTCCACTTCGCCAGCATGAAGTGGACTTGGGCCTGGTGCTCATGGCACATCTTGTGGCTGGATCCAGGAACGTGTTTCAGCAGAGTCCTGGCGTCCCTGCATGCTGCAGCGCTAGTTACATGCCGCCATTCCATCTGTGGGTGCTGACATCTTTTTCCCGTCCCCCCTTGGTTCTCTTCAGCACTTCCGTTTGTTGGGGGTGGGGCTTCGCTTTCGCGCCTTTTCTGCTCGGAGAAGATGCTCGAGTGGGAGATTTTCGCGCCAAGATGGCGGCACTTCAAAATTTTCGGCCGGACGCCCAGGCGGAGATCACAAGGCACACTTCTACTGGTAAGTAGAGGGGTTAAATCCTGTTCGTGACGCCAAGTTGTCGCAGGCGGGGAGGACACCACTGCGCTGCGCTCACTAATGCTCGGGTCCGGCGCTGCTGCGATGACTGCTTGGTGGCTCGAACGGTGGGCCGGATCCGGGGACTGGAGCGGCGCTCCTCGCCCGTGAGTGAAAGGGGTGGTTGGTTTGGGGGATTTAGTCCGTGACGCCACCCACGGGTCGTGGTGAAGATAGTGGTTCCTATCTTCACCATGACCCGTGGGTGGCGTCACGGCGCAACCGCTGCTGATGACGGGGATCCTGGGAGCGATGGTGGGAAGCAGCTGGGATGTTGTTTTCCCCCTCCGTGGGTAGGGGTCGGTGGTCCCGGGGCCCGATAATGTTCTGACGGGGAGGCAGGGTCGGTGAGGTGCAGGGTTGCAGGGACAGCGCGGCGCGGTGCCGGATGGCACGGGTGTACTCATTCAGCAAGAAAGGTACAATGTCCTCGGTAAACCAAATGGCTGGATGGACGGGTCCCGCAGCCGGCTGCAGTGTTTCTCCCCGGACAGGTGATGGCGGCTGTCTTTCCCTGCACCTTGATGTTCTCCTTCTGACTACTATGGATTCCCAACGGTAGTTCGCTCCCTGGTGTATGGGTACTGGAGGAGCCCGTTTGCAAGCAGGCGCTGGCCCTTGGGTCTCTAGTCTTAGGCGGTAGCTGTATACCCTCACGGTGTGGGCTGTTGCCTTCAATCGGGACTTTTGCTGTTGTGAAACCCCTGGGGTTCCAGTCACATTCTGATCTGACTATTGACGGCGGCTCCAAGCCTGGTCGGGGCCCGATGGCCCTGCCTGTGTGTGCTGGCTTCACTTCGCTCCCCGGTCGGTACCGGCGGGCCGTGCCCGACCCCGGTCCTACGGTTCCGCATTGCTCCACCACTCCTGCAGACGGCCACCACCGTCTGCCAACCTTGCTGTCAGTGCCTGGGCCACAAACCCAGACACCCAAGTGTTTACGCCTCTCTCTTCCACCTCCTGGACTAAACTGTCACTTTTCCCGCCTCCAGGCCAGTGAACTCCTCGGTGGGTGAGCCAACCGCTTGGCTTCACCCCACCTGGTGTTGACATCAGACATTGGAGGGAGGTTAACAAGGATTTTTGTTTGGCTGGTGTCCCTGTCTAATGGGGGTGGGGGTGTTTGTATGTTATCTCTGACGACCTGGCTAGGCCAGGGCGCCACACCTACACCATTTATTACTTAGACAACAAGACAATAAAATAAGAAAAGGAGTTACACATTGCATATAGAGCCGCTATGACATCAATGTCTATCTGTATCCAAGGGAAAGTGAATATGACCGTCTTCCATATCTATGTACCAACAGCAGACACATCAGAGCAGGGCATTGAGTACTTCTATGCGCAGGTGCAAAGTGCACTAAACAGAATCCCAGGAAAAACAGTTTATATTATGTCTAACTTCAACACCAAGGTTGGAGAAGGACATGATACAGAAGTGGTCAGAGATAGTGGTGAAGGAACTCTGTCCGGTGGTGTATCAAGGCCTTGTGGGAGGGGATGCAATTAGATTCATGTGGGACTCCATGAATTTACTAGCTGTCACTGTGTTGTTGAAACAGACAGTTTTAAGGCCGCTTTACACTCTGCGACATTGCTAGCGATGTCGCTAGCGATCGCACCCGCCCCCGTCGTTTGTGCGTCACGGCAAATCGCTGCCCGTGGTGAACAATATCGTTAGGACACGTCAAACGGACTTACCTTACTAGCGACGTCGCTGTGGCCAGCGAACAACCTCATTTTTAAGGGGGCGTTTTGTGCGGCGTCACAGCGACGCCAATCAGCGGGCCATCAATAGAAGCGGAGGGGCGGACAACAGCCACATTCATGTCACTCCCACCTCATTGCCGGAGGACGCAGGAACGCTGTTGTTCGCTGTTTCTGGGGTGTCACACGTAGTGATGTGTGCTGCCTCAGGAACGACGAACAACCTGCGTCCAGTACGAGCAATGATATTTTGAAAATGAACGACGTGTCAACGATCAACGATTTGGTGAGTATTTCTGATCGTTAGCGGTCGCTCGTAGGTGTCACACGTAACAACGTCGCTAACAAGGCCGGATATGCGTCACGAATTCCGTGACCCCGACGACATATCATTAGATACGTCGTTGCGTGTAAAGCGGCCTTTACAGTAGCCAGAGAGATGTGCAGGAGGAAGCAGTGTGCAGCAAAAATGTGAAATGAAGCCACAGCATAACATGCCTAAAATGTTCAAGCTATGTGCCCGCAGCGAATGTGCTCCACAGAAACTGTGAGTTATTCAGTAAAGAAGTGTTAAACGTTATCCTGGACTTCATGTCTGAATTTGTCCTGAGGAGGACAAAATGCATTGTAGCTGGTTGCACTGCGGAGGTGGCAGGAGTGTAGCACCGAAGAGAGATGCTACCTGGAAGCAGTGGCTTGCCTCTGCCCATGACTACAGCCCCCTGCCACCTCCACAACATCAGCAATCTGAGATATGCAAATAATACAAACTATCCTGCAGAGAGTGAGAAAGACCTGAAGAAGCTGATCCTGGATTTGAATTAAGAGCTAAGATGGGACTTTTCTTGAACAGGAAGAAGATAAAAATCATAACTACTACCAATGAGAAAGTCCACGAAAAGATCAAAAATGAAGAAATAGAAGAAGTGACTAACATCCGTTTTTCTTTGGTCTTTCATTAATCAGAGTGGCAGTTCAAAAGCAGAGATCAAGTTATTGTCAAGTCGCATTAGTTGTGCAGACATGGTGAGCATGGAAAAACAGTGGTGTACTGCCAATGGCAGCAGACCACGCAATGGCTATGGGGCCCGTCAGTCAGGGGCTGCCACTGCCAGCACCAATACAGGGCCTTTCCACCCAGCATTGCACTTTCAACTGTATTGGCATCACAGATGAAGAGGGAGTGCTCTGCACCTTCTTCCATCATTCTGCTGCTGTGTTTAAACTCACATAGTCCTTCATGTAGTATAATGCACCCAATAGTCCTCCATATATTATAAGGCACTCTGATAGTCCTCCAAATAGTATAATGCACACTCCATAGTTCTCCATATCTTAAAATTCACATTCCGTAGCTCTCCATTTAACATAATACCCCCTATAGTCCTCTATATATTGTGGCTGCCTATATCTCAGATAAGTGTTTGTCTTTTGCTATCTACCAGGGCTTTGGTGCTTGCAGTCATGTTTTGCCTGTATTGTTCTCTTGTGTCTTCCTATTGAGTTAGTGGTGATGACTAGCGCTCATACCCGCCATCCCTACTTACTGCCCATTTACCAGGGGAAGACAGGGCTTCAGGTATCCAGCTCGGTGACAGGTGCAGAACCTGTATAGGGTTGTTGAGGGCAGTGAGGATGAGTTACATGTTGTTATCAGGGGCCACCACTTCCCATCTTTCCCTAGCTATAAGGCTTTCCTTCCCCCTTCCTGTGTGTTATCCTATACGACTGGTATAGCCTCTCTTCCGTGCCGTGACATAAGCTTTAGCAATCACAGAATGGCGCCGACGCCACATGTCTGCATTTTATATGCAGAGGCATGTGACTTAGGCAGCCAATGACACAAGCCCTTGTTTCTTAACCTTTTGGATGTTTTCTGTGAACTGATTGGCAGCAGGAACATCTGCAAATAAAGTTAAGAAAATAAGAAAAAGTGCGCTGCTCCTCTGGCCTCTCCTCAATCCCTCCCATCATTAAACACATCCCCCTGTTCATCATGCAGTACCACAATCCTATCCAAAATCATAATATGTTATTACAAAATCATTTTCGAAGCCCCCTGAACAGTTACTGAACATAGCCGATCATTAATGATTTTTCACAAAAACAAGTTGGCTCATCTTTAATCTTAATCGCCAACAATTCTTGGTCACTAATCAAGCAGCTGCACTCAGCTGGAGAGAAGGCCATGGAAAAGAAACTGCAGGTTATCATCTTAACAGCAGCCAATATCTGAGTGAGAACCTGTAACGCTCGCTGCAGGATCTGGTAAGGCAGTGAGCAGAAGTGGACCCACTGGACCTCAGCGAGGCCCCGGGCTTGCCTTTTAGTGGGAGGAGCTTGACTAAGTGCCCACCATGAGGCACGATCCAGGTGCCACTCCCAGGGCAAAGACTGGGACTATGGCAGCTGACCCCCAGGTCAAGGAAGGACACATATGCAAACAGGCAGAGTCTCGACTGTAGATAGGGACTACCAGGCTGGCTGAGGCAGATAACACAGCCAAAATGGACCATTATAGTCACTAGTATAAACAGGGACCACCAGGACGGCTGAGGCACATAGCACAGCCTGGACAGACCGCCAGAGTCACTAGTACAGGCAGAAACAACCAGGATGGTTGAGGCTGATAGCGCAGCCAAGGTGGACAGGCACAATCACTGGTATAGGCAGGAACCACCTAGATGGCTGTGTGACGCCCTGGCACAGCCAGGTTGTCACAGAAAGAGTTAATCCTCCTTGGTAATCTGATCCCACACCGATGCAGCAAGACAAACCACATCCCCCAGGGTAAGAGAAAAGCAGAGCAGAGGGGAGGGGCTGAGCAGAGTGTTTGGAGAGGCAGAGAGAAGAGAAGCCTGGAGTTGTAGCTCCCAGGCTGATAGTGAAGCGTGCTCCGAGAGGGCCGGGACAGGCTGTAGTGAGTAAGGGGCCAGAGGTAGCCGGAGCAGGGCGGTGGCCCCTCGGTACCTGGGTACCCGGATCACTACAGGGGAGTGGATTCCCCGTTCCCGGCTGAGGAGAAAGAGGAAGAGAGTGGAGAGAAAGGCACCTGGCTGCAGGGAAAGAACAAGGGCTGCTGCACCGTGTGTGGGACACTAACACCCCCGTACCGAAGGCTGCGGACACCGGCAATTCCTAGTTTACCAGTGACTCCGTGTGACTTACTTGTGAGTACACCCGTGCCCTCGGGCACCTCACTGCAGCACTGCGCCCTGCTCCCTGCTTACCCCATCACCGGGCCCCGGGACAACCAACCCCCTACCCACGGAGGGGAGAACTAACATCTAGCTGCTCCATACCATCACTCCCGGGATCCTCGTCCAGAGCAGCGGTGGTGTCCCAATCACCACAACCGTGGGTGGCGTCACGGACAATATAAATCTCCCTTACCAAATCCCTTTATACTGTGGAGCCTGGGATCACAGACCGGGTCACGCCACCGTGATACCCACAGAAGTGACTCTGTGGCCTGGATCTGAGTACCCCCCTGGTCCCCGGGTGACACATTTGGTGTCACGAACAGGATCGAACCCATCCAGTTACCTGGAGGAAGTGCGCCTTATTCTGGACTGTCAGCGGTGATCCGCTGCAAAAATTTTGAAAGTCGCCATCTTTGCCGCCATTTTGGGCGCGAAAATCTCCCGCCCAGCCCCTTCTTCCCCAAGCGGTGGGCGCGAAAAAAAAGGCTCCGCCCCCTGAGAACGCGGGCGGAAGTGAAGCTCCGGAGGACCGGAAGCGAAAGAAAAAACTTTAAAAGTTGTTGGAAGGACTGCTCCCGAGTACCAGGGGGGAGCAGGAAGAAGGAACCGTAGTTTATGTGACTAGGACTGTAAAGGCAGGGACGCCAGGACTCTGCCAGCATTTGGTTCCTGGAGAGGCCGCCGCAGCGATGCACCGACCTGTTACCCCTGTTACCGGTAGCGGAGCCCGCAGCGCCTGTTGGGGAGGACCCAGATCTGGGGTCCCCAGGCCTCACCTTTGTCACCGCCCTGCCACCGGCCCCGGCAGTCCGCCCGGCCGCGACGGAGATGACGACGGCTCCGGCAGTCCGCCCGGCCGCAACGGCAGCAAAGTACCGGTCCCGTTGACCAATCTGGAACCGTTTCTGGACTGGGGTCAAGGGGTGCTGCCCACTTCCTAGGGGCAGCACCAAGGCTAGGTTGTTTGGGTGGGTGACTAAAGGACCCGTTATGTTGCCATTATTAAAAGTGTTATTTGTTGTCGCAACCTTGAAGCAATGTGCATCCCGCTGTGGGAAGATTGAAAATGCATGTGTGAAAATGTTTAAAATGTTTTATTCTTTTCCCAGTTTAATAAATGTTGGTGGCCAGACGGCCCGAGGACGGGCCGTGTTTTACCAAGGGGGTGTGTGACGCCCTGGCACAGCCAGGTTGTCACAGAAAGAGTTAATCCTCCTTGGTAATCTGATCCCACACCGATGCAGCAAGACAAACCACATCCCCCAGGGTAAGAGAAAAGCAGAGCAGAGGGGAGGGGCTGAGCAGAGTGTTTGGAGAGGCAGAGAGAAGAGAAGCCTGGAGTTGTAGCTCCCAGGCTGATAGTGAAGCGTGCTCCGAGAGGGCCGGGACAGGCTGTAGTGAGGTAGGGGCCAGAGGTAGCCGGAGCAGGGCGGTGGCCCCTCGGTACCTGGGTACCCGGATCACTACAGGGGAGTGGATTCCCCGTTCCCGGCTGAGGAGAAAGAGGAAGAGAGTGGAGAGAAAGGCACCTGGCTGCAGGGAAAGAACAACAAGGGCTGCTGCACCGTGTGTGGGACACTAACACCCCCGTACCGAAGGCTGCGGACACCGGCAATTCCTAGTTTACCAGTGACTCCGTGTGACTTACTTGTGAGTATACCCGTGCCCTCGGGCACCGCACTGCAGCACTGCGCCCTGCTCCCTGCTTACCCCATCACCGGGCCCCGGGACAACCAACCCCCTACCCATGGAGGGGAGAACTAACATCTAGCTGCTCCATACCATCACTCCCGGGATCCTCGTCCAGAGCAGCGGTGGTGTCCCAATCACCACAACCGTGGGTGGCGTCACGGACAATATAAATCTCCCTTACCAAATCCCTTTATACTGTGGAGCCTGGGATCACAGACCGGGTCACACCACCGTGATACCCACAGAAGTGACTCTGTGGCCCGGATCTGAGTACCCCCCTGTTCCCCGGGCGACACAGCTGCGGCTAATAGCATGGCCAACATGGACAGGCACAGTCAATGGTATATGCTAGAACTACCAGGGCAGCTGAGGCTGAAAGTCCAGCCAGGGAGGACAGGTAAAAGCTACTAGCAGGCCAAGGATACAGGAATTTACACTGACTAGAGAATGGACAGGGGCCAAGTGGACCTGACAACTAATTGGCTAGGGAACAAACCACTAACAAACTAATCACATTCCTCAGGTACTTTCCCTAGTGGGAGAGTGTATTAAGTACCCAGGGCCTCTTAGGGATAGGCTGAGAGGCACTGCCACAAAATGATGTACTGGTCCATTAATAGAAGGGCAGCGGTGCGCGCGCACACCCTAGGAGCACTCCCAGAGAGTTTATGCGGTGTGCACAGGACCCCGGAGGGGAAGCAGACGACACCCATGTGGAGGACCAGGGGAAAGCCAGGCAGCGTGGTGTGGGCCAGCCGTGGGAGTCAGTGTGTTAGCATCCATGCAGGGGAAAGAGTGAACAGCCAGGGTTGCTGGTGCTACATAACTGCAGCAGCAACAAAGGACTAAGCATCCACTTCTAGAAGAAACTGCCTACTAATCTCCAGTCTATGCAATGCCAGTGCCAAAGAGAAGACCTACTTGAGGGCAATAAACGCTTCTGGAGTCCACACTTTAGGATTTTCTCCCTTGTGGGTCAGGGCCAAGATGAGGAGAATCCGGGACCAGAATTGGGGGTTAAACTCAAGATAATAGTTTGCAAAAAAGAGAAACCACTGGATTGCTTTTAATGCATTGGGACAAGGCCAATTTAGTACTGCCGATACCTTGTTCGGATCCATCCTTAAGCTGGTGTGTGAGAATATGTAGCCTAGGAAAGGCAGGAAAGACCGCTCAAAGAAACAATTCTTGAATTTGGCAGAGACAATTCTCCCTAAGTCTCTGCAGCACCTGGATAATATTCCTCCTGTGTTTGGGGAGATCGGGCAAGAACACCAGTAAGTCATCCAGGTACATCACCAGGCATGAGTAGAACAGATCTCAGAATATATCGCTAATGACTTCTTGGAAGATCACTGGAGCATTGCTGCTGAGTCTGAATGGTATTACCCGATACTCATAGTGGCCATCACGGGTAATGAAGGCTGTCTTCCATTCGTCACCTGACCGTATCCGGACGAGGTTGAATGCACCACGGAGGTCGAGTTTGGAGAAGATCCTGGAACCAGGGAGCTGGTCGATTAATTCCGGTATAAGTGGCAATAGGTATTTATTTTTTATATTATTTATTTATTTTATTTGATTTTGTTGAGACCTCTATAGTCGATACAAGGCTGAAGAGTATCGTCCTTTTTATTCTCAAAGAAGAATCTGGCGCCAGCCAGTGAGGAGGACTTTGGATGAATCCTTTTGCCACTTTTTTCTTTATGTAGTTGGACATGGCTTGGGTTTTGGTCGGCGAAAGAGAGCAAGTACGACTATGGAACCAGGAACAGGACGATGGGGCAGTCATACGGCCTACCTGCTAGTAGAGTCTCAGCCTTCTTTTTGTTAAAGATGTCCTTATAGGTCCAATAGGTGGACTGCAGACCTGGTCGATTAGTCGGTCTCACAGACGGCTGAGCAGATTGGATCATTCTTGGAACTGAATGTCAATGTGAATAGCAAGCGATACTAGGTTGTCCAGAGAAGATGGCACTTCTTGACCAGCTAGCTCATACTTTATCCTTCCAGACAAACCTTCCCAGAATATATCCACCTGTACTTTGTTATTCCTACCCAGTTTGAAGGACAAGGTGCGGAAACGGACAGCATATTGGCCTATGCTCAGAAGAAGCGAGGATGTCGCCAAGGAGACCCAGTTTGTGGAACACCTTGCAGAACATTACCAGGAAGGTTGGCAGGCTCAGGATGATTGGATCATTCCTCTCCCACAGCTGGTTGATCCAGGAGATGGCCTCGCCAGTCAGGTGCCACATTATGAAGGTCACTTTGGCCCGCTTCATGAGAAACAGATGCGGCAAAAGTTTGAAGTGCAGGGAGCACTGATTTATGAAGCCCCTGAATAGATGGGGATCACTGTCAAACCATGGAGGAAACAAAAGGTGGGGACTGGGCCTTGAAACCGAAGTTGCCAGTAAAACATCAAGTAAAGATAAGGCTTGATAATAGGTATTCAGTGACTGTAGATGAGTCAGGATCTGGTTCTGTTTTATCGCTGCTACACCACTTCTTGCTACAGGCCGCTAAGCAGGACAGCACTTGAATCAGCCAGATGCATGCTCTTGGCAAACTGTAAAGCTCAATGAGTCGATCTCTGACCTGAAGGAGCATACCTATAAAGCTACTAAGGTATATTCAAGCAGGATATCCAGCAGTCACGTTCCGGTCATATTAAAATCCAAAAAATTTTATTCAAAGTTTAAAAATTCCATCCACTTTTAAAATCCATGTTGAAATCTAATGAACAAAATAAACCAGCAAGAACTAGTTTCGGACGGCATGTCCTTACTCTTTCTTGGACAGGGTGAGAAACATCATGTGCTTGAGTGGCTGGCAAGCACTGCATCAAGTGGCCTCTCCTTCTCTTCCTGCACCTCAACATCACACACAGTTCATTCCTCAGAGGTGCGACACCAATTACACTTGTTTCCCCTCACGTCTCAAACCTCTAACAATTAGACTGTGGGGTTCAAGCAGGATCCCGACTAGAGATGAGCAAACCCAAGGTTCGGTTTTCAAACCAAACACCAACTTTAAAAACCAGTGTTCGGCGTTCTAATACTTTCCATGCAAACTCCACTTGCGCGAGCAGCACTGTGCTCAGGTATGCTTGTGTGCTCAGCCCTGTGCAAGCTTCTTGCAGTGTTTGAATGGTGTGCACTGGGGGTAACAGCAGTTTCATTTGATGTGGCTGGGTGTATGTAGGCAGGGACTCAAAATGCCAATCAGTGATTTAAAATAAGGCTCTGTAAAGTTCGAATCAGTGGAGATTTAGTTTGATTGCTGCCAGCAAACTGAACCTCTAAAGGTTTGCTCATCTCTAAGACAAGGAGGAGGAAGACAAAGAGGTTATGTTGGTGATTCCCACATACACACATAGTGATTCAACCTTGAGAAGCAGTGCATCCTCAGCCACAACTCTGGTCAACAGCAGTGGTTGCAGGTCTGCAGTTTACAGGAAGGTTTACCTAGCCTGGGCCTTTTGAGACCATGAAGGATAACTCAACTTTTGTTATCTGTCAATGCTGTAACCAACAAATCAGTAGAGGCAAGAATTAAAATTATTTGACTACTACATGCATGAACCAGCACATGTGCAACCAATAGCCATTACTGGGGGAATCTCACTGCACTAAAATGCAGCCTACCTGGCTTACCCAACCACAGGCTGACAAATTAACTGAATCTGCTGCTTCTTCCCCCCATTGCGTCACCATTGAAACTATTCTCACATAGGTCTCAGGCTAAAGAACCTTCACTCGTTTACCCGCTACAGTCGGGGTGAATGAGAGCCTGTCAGCTGTTACAGAAATGACCATGCCTGGTATTTTTGACCATGTGAAACACCAAGCACACCACATGTTTTTCAATACATCATTACATCTCTGCCTACACCTCCCTCCCTGTCCAAAGGTTTGTTATATACACCTTACTCCACCCTTTCTCAGCACAGCAGCCAGCCATGGGTCCAGCACTTTTGGTCACGTAAAAGATCATTTCTAGGGATGAGCGAATGTATTCACCACTATTCGGTATCCGACGGATAACAGGCTATTCGCACCATTCGGTATCCGACAAATAAAACAGCATCCGCTCCGATACTTTTATTTGTATTTCTGACTTCCTGGTGCCTGTTTTCCAGGTGATTCAATATACAAAAAAAAAACCTTATTGGTGGACAAAAAACCTCGTTGGTTGACCTCTTCTTCAACTTCTTTTTCTCCTCTTGAAAATATTCCTCTGAAAAAAAACTCTTGTGTGGAGGTATGCTATACTGTTGTTGATTTGTCGCAATATAAACTGATTAGTCTGATACAAACGCAATATGCTGTTGCTTCAGTTCATCCGACTACATTTTTGCTGATGGATTTTTCAACCAAAAATTTATGTACATAATGTAAAATTCCATGTAAATATGTAATTTTTGTACTGTATTGTAAAATATTGATTGTTATTCTTTCACTTTTTCCAGTGACTTGGCGTGAAAAAGGCCTCATAGGGCCGAAACGTCCCATGTCTTCTCAGTCACCTTATTAATAAATATACAAGTTCAATTGCAAAGAAAAATTCAACTCTGTCTTTTTTTTCAAAAAAAATTTTTTCTATACTAGAAGAGAATGCAGTGTTAATAGTGAAGATATACAGTTTGAACCTCCGTTCCCTCACTAACACCTCAAAAGAATCCCCTTGGCTGAGTGCACATCATTAACTTATATTATCGATATTTTCTTGGTGTTTGCACCAGCCTATCCATGTCAACAGACACTTTCGCATATGACGACAAGCAGCAGTATACTTGCACAAGTCACCAATTCAACAGAATTTTTGAAAACCCCTATCAAAGAAGTCAGAACAAGAGACTGGGAGCAGGAAAATCGGAAATATATCTCACTAGACTTACATTGTACAACGCTGGCAGAATATCATTGCCAGAGTCGTATACCTAGAGGCCTGAGGTGTAACCTTAAGCCAAACCTATTTTCTAATATTGACGATTATTGTAAAAAATACCAACAGATTCTAAGCAAGTGTTCATTGGATCTAATTGTCCTGACAATAGAATATTTGCAAATAGCCTTAAAAGAATCCAAAGAAAAAATCCAAACAATAGAGGTACAACTACCAGATAGCTTAACCCCTGGTGACCTCTCCACCTTAAAAAAGAAATCAGAAGATACATTGAAAGAATTTAAGAAAAATTTGGAAGATAAAAAGAGACAGAAGTTTCAAAGAGACACAGACAACTATCTGAATAACAGGGTCTACAGATAGAACGATTGGTCAGCAGGCAATATTCGACAGTAGCAAAGACAACCCCGTCACTACCAATCTCAAAGTTCAGGGAGCGAATCCAGTGGCAGCATACAAAATTCAGCTATTTTTTTAGGACATGGAAAGAAAAGAGGAAACCCATGAGGAGGTCGAGGAGCAAGAGGAGACTGGGGAATGACTCTGCGATCCCAGGTAAGGGTCCCAATCTGGTAGTCAATATCTCTAATTATACTCTATCACCTGATGAACTTGCTGTATTAAACAAAGGCTTAACATTTTGCCCCACACCTAGATGGGACTCCTTTAATTTAGAAAACGACATGAAAAAGTTCTATAGATCTGTAAGGCTTAAGACACATTTTGGGCTTAATCAAAACCAGAATGTAGACATACAACCACCCTCTAGAGAAATTGGTATAAAAAACTTAGGCCTACGTAATCCCAGTCACTACATGACTCCCAAAACATATCATGCAGTGGAAATCTTTATATCTCTAGTAGATCGAGACATCAAGGAAAACATTCATGAACATGCACTAGGCTTCTACCCAACACACAACAACCTCAGTGCCTCTGAAAGAGCAGCGATATCTTCCTTAGGAAATAATAAGGAAATAACAATTAAGCCCTCTGATAAGGGAGGAGGGATTGTAATACAGAATACATACGATTACATCAAAGAAATTAGACGTCAACTAGGAGATACCAACACATATCAGAGAATAACTTTTGATGCAGTATTTAAGATACAACAAAGAATCAAAATCTTCTATCCACCTACCTAGATAAGGACACCTATATAACAAGAGTAGGGATGTTTGGGCTATTCATGGTTAATGTCTAAAGTCACTAGACTCCATGATGAACATGTAGAGAAACAAGAGGAAAAGAAGGGGTTTCTACTAGTGAAGCCACAAAGTGGTCAAAAATAATGCACAATAAATCAACCTCTTGAAAAAAAGCCAATGAAATTTTATTGTCACAAAATTACAATCATAACAGGAGAAAAGTAATTTAATGATATAAATATAGGTATAATAGATAGGCTAAAACCAGAAAATACCAGGAACCAGTAAAAATCGGGCAGTGCACATAGAGGGTAGTACAACAGTACCAGCAGAAAACAATATCCAGCAGTAGTACAGGAATATTACCCCTCAAATGGGTGGTGAATGTCACTGAACAATCCGAGAGTAAATGAATTACCATAAATGGAGATGCTCAAGCTATTATTACATAGGTACAAGTCAAAAGAAATTACCTGAGCAAGTCACAATCGGAAATCAGTGGCATAAACCATTACCCAGAGGGGGAGAATTGAGTCAAATCCACTTAGAGGTGAAGAGTAATAAGGCTGAAAAACAGCCAAACCCTGTCAAAAAAGGGAGGAGTAAAGCTGGATAAAGATGGAAGGTAAAGACAAGCAGTGTCAATCAACACAGAGCTGCTGATAAGGTGCATCTATGAAGAGCGATATGCTCAGTTTCACTTTTGACAGCTCATAAGTAAAGTAAATTTCATTGGCTTTTTTTCGAGGTTGATTTATTGTGCATTATTTTTGACCACTTTGTGGCTTCACTAGTAGAAAGCCCTTCTTTTCCTCTTGTTTCTCTAGATAAGGACACCATAGATAGTACTACCTGTACCTTTCTGACAAAATTACATCCCATTACACCAGTGTTCTACGCAATTCCAAAAATACTTAAATCCTTAAATAATCCCCCAGGTTGACCAATAGTTGCCTCCACGGAATCCATTCTTTCACCTTTATTAATATACCATGAAAAAATTCTCACCCCTCTAACCCTAAACAGCATATCCTTCATTTTAGATACACACAACTTTTTACATAAAATTAGAGTTTTACAAAAAGTTCCCCCTAACAGTCTTTTATGCACTTGGGATGCAAGCAGCCTCTACACCTCCATTTCACATGAGAAGGGACTCCAGGCAACTAGATTGGCACTGGAGAAAACTAACTTCACTAGAGATATTGTTGAGTTCTGTCTAAGCCTCCTCGAGGTGGTCCTGAATGAAAATTACTTCTTATTCCAAGATGACTACTATATCCAGACACACGGGACCGCAATGGGGTCAAATATGGCCCCAGCTTATGTAAATGTATTCATTGACCACTTCGAGGGATGCTTCATTTATCCGTACCCATCATTTGATGAACGGGCCCTTATAAGGGTCCGTTTCATAGATGATATTTTCTGTATCTGGCAAGGCAACCTTAACAGTTTATTAGTATTCCATGATTACATCAACTCTGTGTGGCCTGAACTAAAATTCTCCTTAAATCACCATGTTTATACGATTAACTTCCTTGATACATGTATCAAGAAAGATACAACAGGTAACCTATCGTCTGATTTATACCGCAAACCTACGGATCGCAACTGCATGCTGCTCTATAACAGTTGCCATCCTAAATCCACAAAAAACAGTCTACCGAGATCCCAGTTTAAAAGAGTGACTAGAATTGTATCAGATGAAACAATCAGGGAGGAGAGACTGGATGATATGACTAACAGATTCTTGGAACGCAGTTATCCTAAGGCATTACTAACAAAAGAAAAAGAAAAAGCATTGGCCACCATCTCTACTGAAAAAAATCAAACAATGAGTGATAGATTGCCTTTTGTGTATACTTATCACAATATTATTACCAGACATTGGCCCCTTCTGAAGCAAGCATACCCACAAATAGCCACTTTCCTTCTTCCCCCACTAATGTGTAAGAAAAGACCAAAAAACATCAAGGATTCCCTAGTAAGAGCGGACATAGGCAGTGACAAAAAGGGCTGTTCACAAACCTTTTTAACCACAAGACGCACGGGAACATTTACTTGCCTCAGTTGTCCATCATGCTCCAACATCATAAAAGGCGATCACTTCACACATCCTAGGTCAGGAAAAACTTTTCGGATAAATGAGTACTTTACATGCGAGAGCAACTTTGTTGTTTACATCATCAAGTGTCTGTGCGGTCTCCTATATGTTGGAGAGACCATCCAGCATGTGGGAGACCGTATAGCCAGCCATAAATCAACCATCAGATGCGGTAAATTGTGGTTGCCCATCCCTCATCATTTCCACGAAGCCAAACATACAATTGCTTAATTGCGCTACCAAGTTATTGAGAAAGTACATAGACCCAGAAGAGGGGGCAACCATATCGAACTCCTAAAAAAAAGAGAGAGTTACTGGATTCACACACTACTTACTTTGGCACCAAAAGGTTTGAATAGGGAAATTGATTGGCCACTATAATGTCATCTAAACATGTTGTTTTTAATGTTTTAATAACCAACAGTAAACTTTACGGATAATGTTTGACATATACTAACCTTCATATGATGTTATTTACAGAAATCTTGAAGGATATCCTCCATGCTTTTCCTTCTTCTTCTATCATCCTGCACTCATTCATAGATGGTAAAGTATAAATCACCTGATCCCTTACCCCTCCTGCCTATTCTATATAATGATAGCATATAGAATGTTAATATACTCTTCTTTTGTTTGCTTATAGAACATTGGGACCCTTACCTTGTCATGTATGTGTCTAACCTAAGTTCATTTCAGGTCATTTCAGATCTCCTTTCAGGACCTCTAAAATTGAATATACAGAGGTGATCATATATATGTTTATCATATTGTTATCTTATTTACTGATTGCTAATAATTGCACTATATATTCCTGTTTGCCAATTCATGTTTTGCATAATACCGCTTATATCTAATGGTTATCACCTCCTCTCCTCGTCCTACTCTCTGTATTCAGACCCTACAAGCATAATTCTTCTAAGTCCAAAAAAAACAGTACTGCGCATGCGCGATGCGCGTATATTCAAGGTATAGCAGTAAACATACCGTTCATGCCTTAATAGTAAACACATCACAAGTGACAACGGCGCATGCGCCGGCGTCCTTCATCACTTCCGGGTATTCAGTATTTAATAACATGGGGGTGCTGAGAAACGCACACACAGCCACATCTTGGGAAGGCGGCGTTCAGGTAAAAAAGCAACCCATCCATTCCTATGCCCCACTATCCACCTCCATTATTATCAGAATTTTGCTTCCTTAATCTTGTTACTTATGTTTGCCGATGAAACTCCACTCCACCAATGCAAACGAACCTTTACTCACTATTATACAGGTAAAAAAAACCCTCAATATCTACCATACAGAAACTGTCACATAAAACCTAATAGCAGATATAAAAATGGGTAATACTTGTTTTATAAACTTGTTATACCCTGACACCTGCCAAATGTCTCCTGCAGTTATAAAATATACCCATATGGGATGTTACTTAATGCCAACTGCTATCTGATATACCCTGATAAGATTACAACAGGTAACATAATTCTATCTATCTCTCTCTAGATGGAGGTATCTCTAAATATAACATAGAATTTCTCCCCTATGGTCTTCACACTCTGAAGCAAATTCCAGGTATTGAAACATATATCATAAATCACTAGTATATAGCACCATTCGACCTTTATTATCATTTCTATATCCATAAAGGTATATTCAAATACAGTGAATTTCCTAGTAAGGGCCTTTATCCCCAAACCAAAGGACGCGACTATATAAAAGAAAAACCTGACAAAAAAAACTAACCAGGTATCCCATCACCCCCTCTGTTTTTTGTTATATAGATGATATATGCAAATCACTCATATCCATATAATTTGTCAACAGAACTTATCTCCTGTGATTCATTATACAAAAAAAATTGAAAATATTCCTCTGAAAAAAAACTCTTCTGTGGAGGTATGCTATACTGTTGTTGATTTGTCGCAATATAAATTGATTAGTCTGATACAAATGTGACTCGCCCACCCCAGGGCTATGGGACACCCGGTGCCGGGCCGGACTAGTCCGGGGGTCGTCAGTGGTGGCGGGGCCCGACTCCGTGGCCCTGGTGGGTGTCAGTTAAATATGGCTGGTGAATAAAGTTTATGGTTGTCGTGACGCCACCTGTGGTTTGCGGCTATTAAGCCGCCACTGCTGTATGGGGCCTCCGGGGCTGATGGAATGGCAGATTGGATGGTCCTGCTCCCCACAGGTGGAGCGGTACCCTGGGGCAACAGTTAGTGCTCGTGAGAGTCTATGGTGTGATGTTGTGTGAATAATACGGTGCAGGGCCGACAGGCAGTGAAAGAAACAGGCACAAACAGTAGTCTCTTTACCTTCTCTGCTGGAGTCCACACCGGGCCCTTGGGATGCAGCTGTACCTTCAGATTGCTTCTGGGCCAGGGGGCTTGCAGCTCTCCTGCCCTCCGGATTCGGCCACCAGGGAAGGATTTTATACCCTGGCAACCACAGACTCCGATGTCTGAGTCTCTTCTGTGCCTCTCTGCAAATCTTGCTTCACTGGGCCAAGCTATTCCAGCTCCAGGCCCCAGTTCCACAAGCCAGCACACTCTGCGTCTGCTGTCTCTGCTTTCTCTCTACAGACTGACTCTAACTCCTCCCTCAGGTCAGACTTAAGGAATGCTCCCTGGAACTCCAGGTTCAAAGCTCCCCCTGCTGGCCTGAGGGAGAAACTACGTTGGATGTTAAACTTACTGGCCAATGATTCCCCCAATTACCTCCACACTCAGCATTAACCCTTTGGAGGGACAATGCTGTTGTGGCAACCAGGTCCTGGGGCGCCACACTCCCCATTAGTTAAACTCAGTACTCCCGTACTGAAGAAAACAAAAAACATAACATGTCAGAACATTTCATCCCATTATGGGAGGCACATTACTTAAACGTTACAACTTAAACAATACTATAAGAGTCCAGTGTGGCTCCCTGCCGGGTGTCCATTACACTGCTCCATGGGGGACCCGCCGCAATAAAACCCCCAACGTAGGCTCTGGGCGTGCGTCAGAGCATTGATGACCCCACTCTATGCACGCCGGACGGGTTTTTCTTCAGGGGTGCTGAGCACACTGGTGCTAACTATGTACAGTTAGAGTGTTGGCCACCCATAGTCAAGTGGCCCATTTGTCCATTTACTGAATCATTTAAATAAAAAAAAACCATTTTATACACAACCTTACAGACATTTTAAATAACTATTTACATTCTAATAGGTACTCTTTCTTTTTACTCTCTATACCTTGGAGGGGGCTGTCCCCGAGTGCTACGTTGGGACCTGCGTAGCTCTGGGGTTTGTCCCTGACTATTTGCAGCGGCTGCTACCTCAGCACTACGGGTAGGCCTAACCCTGATAGGTATGTGTGATGATTGCCTACGTAGTCTGTGAGTCGCCAAGGGTACGACAGGTTCACCACTGACAGGGGGTTGATTCTCCTGTTCCACTGCTGGTGTGTCATCTTGTGTTGGGGCGAACAGTTCCTTAGGTGGATCTGGAACCTCTTCTGTCTCTGGCTCAACCAACTGCGGGAACGTCAAGACTGGTACCACTATGGCATTATTTGTTCGGGTCCAAGTTTTGGGGAATTTTCCAAGGATTGTTTGTATCATCTCTTCCTCTTTTTCTTGAATTTGGGGACATTCTTGTACTTCTTCCACTTCTTTTTGGATTTTGCACCGCTCAGGGCACGCTTTCAGGCGGTCTCTAGAAACTGTTTGATAGGTCTTGCCTTCATCTTTGCTTATGAGGCATACCTTACTATTGTCAAAGTTGGAGGAAATAATGGTGTAGGGTTCATTCTCCCATTGATCATCTAATTTATGCGCCCTCCGCTTTTTCTTGAGTACCTGTTCTCCAAGTGCTAAGGGAGTTGCTGGGGCTGTTTGATTGTAGTTCTGCTCTTGTCTCGTTCTTGCTTGGGACAGGCTCTTTTCTACGCATTCCTGGACTTTGCGGTATTGCTGTTGTCGCTCTGTATCCCAATCTTCTATCTCTTGCACCGCTTCAGGTGACACAGTTCCCATCTCAAAGTCTACAGGTAACTTGCCAGGTCTTGCTTGCATCAAGTAAGCAGGGCTGCAGTTGGTCGAGTTTACTGGGATATGGTTATACAGGTCTACCAGATCTGGTAACTTCTCTGGCCATTGGTTTCTTACTTCCAGAGGTAGAGTCTTGAGCATATCAATAACCACATGGTTCATCTTCTCGCACAATCCATTGGTTTGGGGGTGGTATGGAGTCGTTCTGATTTTCTTACAGCCGTACATGTTACAGAACTCTTGGAACACTTCTGCCTCGAATGCAGGACCTTGATCAGTCAGTACCCTTTCCGGATAACCGTGAGGTCGACAAAAGTATGCCTGAAATGCTCTAGCTGCTGTTCTGGCTGTCTGGTCTTTAACAGGCACTACTACCAGGAAACGAGAGTAATGGTCCACAATGGTGAGGGCGTACACATAGCCTGACCGGCGTGGTGTTAACTTCACGTGGTCCAGGGCCACCAACTCCAGGGGCTTCTTTGTGAGAATTGGCTGTAGGGTAGACCTCTGGCTGGCATCATCCTTCCGCCTCAGGTTACACGGACCACAGTCTCGGCACCACTTCTCGACTGTCTTTCTCATGTGCACCCAGTAGAACCGATCGCGGAGTAGGGTCTCCAACTTCTTCCAACCGAAGTGTCCTGCTTTATCATGGTAAGCTGCTAGGACCATTGGAGCATCCCTCTGTGAGACCACTATCTGCCAGACGAGTTCATTCGTTCGCCAGTTGACATATCTCTTGCAGAGCTTGCCTTGGTAGGTGAACAGTTGTCCCCTCTCTTTCCACAGCTGCTGGGCTTCTTGTGGAGCATCTGGACCGAGATGGGTCTCAGCTTGTGCTAGCTTTTCTTTGACCAATCGCACGGCCGGGTCACCGTTCTGTGTCTCTTCCCAATTATGGTGGAGTAATGGGTTGACCGAGACCTCGTGCTGGCTCGAGCGCTTCTCTCCAACAGCATGCTCACACTTGGAAACACCTTGGTGATGGAAAGCCGGTAACTCTATCTCTTCGAGTTCATCCAGGTCTTCTCCAGACTCGGGTAAGTGAGGCATTCTGGACAGCGCATCAGCATTGTTATTCTTCTTGCCAGCCCGGTACTTGATGGTAAAGTCAAAGTTAGACAGCCGGGCCATCCATCGCTGCTCCAACGCACCTAGCTTGGCTGTTGCCAGATGTGTCAACGGGTTGTTGTCCGTGAAGATGGTGAACTTGGCCGACGCCAGATAGTGCTTGAAGCGTTCAGTCACTGCCAAAACAATAGCGAGGAACTCCAGCTTGAAGGAGCTGTAGTTTTCTGGATTCCTTTCTGTGGGAAGAAGCTTCCTACTGGCGTAAGCTATCACCTTCTCTCTGCCTCCCTGCACCTGGGACAAAACTGCTCCCAGTTCCACGTTGCTGGCGTCTGTGTACAGTACAAATGGCTGGCTGTAGTCAGGGTAGGCCAGAATTTCTTCTCCCGTGAGAGCCCCTTTCAGCAGGACAAAAGATGTTTCTATTTGGCTGTTCCATTCAAATGGAGGGCTTTGCTTCTTAGCCTTCTTTGGCTGGCCCACCAGGAGAACTTGAAGAGGCGCTGCTATCTTGGTGAAACCATCAATGAACCTTCGGTAGTAGCCCACCAGCCCAAGGAACTGCCGCACCTCCTTTACCGTGGTGGGTCTTGGCCAGTCCTTGATTACGGTGACTTTCTCCGGATCAGGTGCCACACCTTCTGCGCTGACCACATGACCCAGGTACTGTACCTTTGGCTTCAAGAGGTGACATTTGGACGGCTTTATCTTCAGGCCATACTCCGACAAGGACTCAAACACTTCTGCTAAGTGCCTCAGGTGGTCTTCGTAGGTCTTGGAGTAGACTATGACGTCATCCAGGTACAATAGCACGGTTTCAAAGTTGTGATGGCCCAAGCAGCACTCCATCAATCTCTGAAATGTCCCTGGGGCGTTGCAGAGCCCGAACGGCATACAATTGAACTCGCAGAGACCCATTGGTGTCGTGAATGCAGTCTTCTCCTTGTCCGCCTCTGCCACGGGAACCTGCCAATACCCACTGGTGAGATCCAGGGTGGAGAAATAATTAGCTGATTTTAAGGCTGTTAGTGACTCTTCTATTCTGGGTAGTGGATAAGCATCTTTATGTGTAATGCGGTTAATTTGTCTGTAATCTACGCACTGCCCAGGGGCTACAACTATCTCTGATAACCCCAGCCTCCTTCATTTCCCGTAACATTTCTTTGGCACGCTGATACTGTGCTGGGGGTACAGGGCGGTATCTCTCTTTAATGGGATGATGATCACCCGTGGGGATTTGATGTTTAACCCATTTTACCTGCCCAAAATCTAGGGGGTGTTTGCTGAAGACCCGCTCGTACTCCTGTACCACCCGGTAAACCCCATGCTTTTGGTGTGAGGGGGTGGAGTCGGTGCCCACATGTAATTTTTGGCACCAGTCTTCCAGCTGTCCCTTGGAGCCATTGTCTTCCGCCTGGTCGGAGGGGATCAAAAGTTCCACTGCTTTGATGGTATTGTTACTGACAGTGTACAGTTTTGCTACAGTGGCGTACTGGGGCAATTTGGCTTCCTCCTCCCCACAATTCAGGACGCGGACGGGCACTCTTCCCTTGCGGACGTCTGCTTCCCCTCTGGCTATCAGGACTCCAGGCCTACTTTCTGAATACACAGGTTCCACCAGGGCCTGGTAATCTTGACCCTTGAGGCCTATTGCTGCCCGACACCATATCAACATTTCACTTTTTGGGGGGATTGCAATGGGGAGAGGGTCACTTACCCTTACACTGCCAATTTCTCCTCCGGCCAGCTCTACCTGCTGCCTCCTCATCAGGGCTCTGATCTCCCTCTGTAGGGCACGCTGCTGCCCGGAGCTGGCACCTTCAGACGCCTGCTGCAACAAAATTATCACTTCGGCAAGACAATTTTCCATCACATTTGTACCAATGGTTAGCAGTGGGTTAGATTCTTTGCGATCAATATCTACAATCATCATCCCCTGACATGGCAATTCTACCCGCCCCACTTTAATGGTTACTTCCTTATACCCCATTTGAGGCAATAGCTGACCATTACTGGCCACAATTGTTAAATCATCATCTGGGCCATGGTCAATGTCCGAATCAGCCCAATATCTTTTGTACAGTTTATAGGGGATGGTTGTTACCTGGGACCCCGTATCCAGGAGGGCATTCAAAGGAATCCCATCCAGCACAATAGGAAGGACCGGTCGTCCTCCCACATACTTGCTGCGGCTGGGGTTTGAGCCGGGCTTCCTTATACCTGGGGGTTGGCTCCTGGCCCCAGGCTTGGCCCGTTTAAAGGACAGTATCTTGCAATGTGGCCCGCCTGGCTGCAGCGGCGGCAGATCGGTTGTCCAGTTGAATCATACCGGTCTGTGTCTTTTCCTCGGGTCGGCGGAATCCTCCTCTGTCGCATCCACGGGACGTCATCTGGGCTGGAGGCCAACTCGATTCTTGCAGGCAATGGGGTCACTTGTAGAGACTGCACGGTCTTGGCAAGGGCAGCCACTGTCTTGGTCAGCTCCTGGACCTGCTGTCTAAGCTCTGCAGCTGCTGTCAGTCAGGTAACTCACGGCCACCGCTGTATCCAGCGGTGGCCGTGGATAACCTTAATGACAGCTCAGCTGATCGCGCTACTCACCTCAGTTGCTGTGTGAAGCTGACAGGAGCGGCGGTGTATTCTGCAGCTCCTGTCACCTCCATGCAGCAGAGCTGGATGCGACGCTGGAGGTCCGTGGATTACGCCGGACACGGAGGGCGTTTTGGGGCTTATTAAATTGGTTACGAGGGAATTGGTTTGTGTTTTTTATTTCTAATAAATGATTTTTTCAGGTGTGTGTGTGTTTATTTACTGTAATTTACAGATTAATCATGGAAGGAATCTCGGGGAGACGCCTGACATGATTAATCTAGGACTTATTGGCAGCTATGGGCTGCCATTAACTCCTTATTACCCCGATTTGCCAACGCACCAGGGCAAATCGGGAAGAGCCGGGTACAGTCCCAGAACTGTCGCATCTAATGTATGCGGCAATTCTGGGCGGCTGCTGACTGATATTGTTAGGCTGGGGGGCTCCCCATAACGTGGAGCTCCCCATCCTGAGAATATCAGCCTTCAGCCGTCTGGCTTTATCTGGCTGGTATTAAAATTGGGGGGACCGCACGCCGTTTTTTTTAATTATTTAATTATTTATTTCACTGCACAGTATACACACGCCCACCGGCTGCTGTGATTGGGTGCAGTGAGACACCTGTCACTCAGCGTGGGGGCGTGTTTCACTGCAACCAATCATAGGCGCTGAAAAGCAGGAAAGCAGGGAATACGAGATTGATTAATGAGCGGCCGGCTTTTTCAAAAGAGGAAAAGCCGCCGGAGTTTAGTGAACAGCTGTGCAGCGCCGCGGCAGTGATCGGGGAACGGTAAGTAAGAGAGAGGGGGGAGAATGACTGTGAGAGGGGGACAGACAAGACAGAGAGAGACCGACAGACAGACAGAGAGACCGACCGACGGACTGAGGGAGATAGAATGGAAAAAAGAAAAATGACCGACATCGCTAGTAAAAAGCACAAAACGTGCGTTTTGGACATCGGAGTGCCACAAAATGTTTTTACGTAAAATCTTTCATGTAATAATCCCAAAAAGTAACATACTCCAGCTCTATCTCCCTATTGGGTATGTGCCCTTAACATTTCCGCCATGAAAATTCATTTTGGTGTCATTTTGGAAGGTTTTCTGGCGAGTCCGTAAAAATGGCGTAAAACTCGGACAAAATTGTTCACAGCCGTGACTTTTGAGTAATAAATGCTTCAAGGGGTCTTCCCCATGCTGTTGCCATGTCATTTGAGCACTCTTCTGAGACTTTTGTGACATTTTTAGGGTTTCTACATGCGGCCGGGGGTCATTTCATAAAAATACTCGGGTCTCCCATAGGATAACATTGGGCTCGGTGCTCGGGCCGAGTACACGAGTATCTTGGGATGCTCGGCCCGAGCCTCGAGCACCCGAGCGTTTTGGTACTCGCTCATCACTAGTAATTAGGGAAAATTCACTGGAAAAGGAGATGATAATTGGACTGGTCAGTGGTAAAAGGAAATCGGAAAGATAGAAAGACATTGGCTGGAAACCAATAAGTATGACACAGGAAAGGACATCAAGAAATGAAAAGTGGCTGTGAAAAATAAGGAAACCTAGCAAGAGCTGGCCTACAGAGTATCCAAGGATCAACCACAACTAAACGGATAGAATCAGATCAGAAATAGGAAATATGTGAAATTCTCTATGTTTCACTGGAAATAATAATGGAATTTAAGACTTTGTGTCTTAAACTGTAATTATTACAATTCAAAATGACTACATTCTAGTTTTACTGCACAGTCCTTTTATTTGTTAATCCTTTTGTACAATATAAAACCTGAAAAGAAAAAAGAAAAAACAATCAGAATTTTTGTTCTTCAATGGAACATTAAAGCTCAATTGAACCATCCTCTCAAAAATCAGGCCATGTAAGCTGACATTTCCATCCAAGTCCTTAAAATCATAATCATTAATAAATCAAGAGTCTAAGAGCTCAGCTGTGGGAGCGGGATTCAGATTTAGACTGCCGGTCGGCTGTTCATATATAAACTCTGAGTCTGAAATATTATCTTAATCTTAACCCATTAAATGCTTGAATACACTAAACTATTTGATTGCCAATAGAAACAAAAAGATGGATGGTACTCCCAAACATGCAGTGTGAACAGTTGCATAACTGAACATGACATATAATGACAAAAAAGACATTTGCACTCTGTAATGCTAAAGCATGCAAACCAAGAATGTAAGAATATAGACATGTATTACTGCTAAGAAAATCGAAGAAAAAAACTGCGATATTTAGCATACAGAAATGGCCATTTCTATATCTGCCCAGTAGGACTTCAAGGCAATCTCACATACTGTGTACCTACTCTGAACTAAAGCATCTCTCTGGGGTTTAAAACCTCCTGTGTGCGGGAAGTAGGAACCTGCTACTAGAGAATAAAATCATCTGTGGTTTATGGGGGAGTGGTGTACAGGCAGATAATAGTCATTATCTTTTGTAGTCCTAAGATAAAGTAATATACAATTAAGTTCAGAAATATTTAAACAGTAACAGAATCTTCATGATTTGGGTTCTGAATGCAACTTTTTTTTTAAATTTAAAATAAAACAACTGAGATGTAATTGCAGTGAAGATTTTAAATTTTAATTAACAGAGTTTAACAAAAATATCCTGTGAACCATTTAGGAATTGAAACAATTTTGCAACAAAGATTCCTCATTTTGGGAGCTCAATAGTAATTTGAAAAAATTAGTTTGCCATATATAAAGTGTTCATTTTTAATACTTTGTAGAGAATTATATGCAGGTAATGACTGCCTGAAGTCTGGAAGCCATGGACATTACCAAACGCTTGGTTTCCTCCTTTGTCATTCTTTACTGGTCTTTACTAGAGTTGAGCGCGGTTCGTGGTTCTCGGTTCGCTAGTTCGCGGTTCGAGTGATTTTGGGGGGTGTTCTAGATCGAACTAAAAGTTCGACAGCTCGAGTTATGTTCGAGAATGGTTCTATCAGCAAAAGCGTGGCTTTTTACAGCTACAGTGTGCAGGGAGCCATCACTGACAGCCTGCGGTAAGCTGGTAACCAAGATAAATATCAGGTATCCAAGCAAAGCTTTGGTTAGTAACCCGATATTTACCCTGGTTACATGTGTAGGGAACCGACACTTCCCTGCTTGGCTCCGTCCCCCTCCTGCACTCAGCATGTACACACACACACACACACTCACCTGTCCACAGCCATGCAGTCCCCGACACTGATGTCTTCAGCGCCACATGGCCCCGCTAGGCTCCACCCACCTCACACTCCGCCGCCCGCACACATGGCCCCGCTAGGCTCCACCCACTTCGCACTCCACCGCCCACACACATAGCCTCGCTAGGCTCCACCCACTTTGCATTCCGCCGTCCGCACACATGGCCCCGCTTGGCTCCACCCACTTTGCACTCCACCGCCCGCACAAATGGCCCCGCTAGGCTCCACCCACCTGGCACTCTGCACACATTATCCCACTTGGTTCCACCCACCTCGCACTCTGCACACATTACCCAGCTTGGCTCCACCCACCTGGCACTCTGCAACATTACCCCACTTGGCTCCACCCACCTGGCACTCTGCACACATTACCCCGCTTGGCTCCATCCACCTGGCACTCCGCACACATTACCCCGCTTGGCTCCACCATGTAGCAGCACCATGCAGCAGCCCTCATGTAGCAGCATTATGCAGCCCCATGTAGCAACATTATGCAGCCCCATATAGCAGCACTATGCAGTTCCATGTAGCAGCATTTTGCAGCCCCATGTAGCAGCATTATGCAGCCCCATGTAGCAGCATTATGCAGCCCCATGTAGCAGCATTAGGCAGCCCCATGTAGCAGCATTATGCATCTCCATGTAGCAGTGCTATGCAGACCCATAGTCTTTTGGCCACCGTGATCAATACATACTCACTTCTTCCTCGTTCCCCCGCTGCTCCGGTCTCCTCAGCATGTCCACTGTTATGCCGCTCTGACAGCTCAGGACACAGGCATGCACAGTAATGACATCATCGCGCTCCTTGTACTGAGCTGTCAGAGGCAGAGCACAGGAGAATGATGAGAGAGGAAGCGCGTTGCTCTCTCTATCATCATTGCTTTCAATTCTATTGGAATGTGTGATGTTGATACAATTAAGAGTGCGATCATCAGCGGGGGGAAAGGGTGGCCTGTGGAAGGTGAGGGAGGCCCCGCAAGAGGTGAGGGAGGCCCGTGCAGCGCTGGCATTGGGTCTCTCCTCTCAAACTCACGTGCTCCAAAGCGGCCGTGTGGCCTGCCGCTATTGGTGGCATGCCACCCTGGGTCCCCTCGGCGGTCCAGGGTCCCGGCACTTGCCCATGTGTTCCGGGTGCTGACGCCGGCCATATCAGTACCCCCGGGCAACAAAAGATTAGTGAATAAAAAGACCTGGAACCACAGCAGCTGACTTTGCCTCTTGTTGCCTGCGCCGGTGCCCCGCGCTTTAGCGCCAGCCATCACAACAACCCTCATCATCTTCCCCGGGGCCCGCTCCACCTGTATAGAGCAGAACCATCTTTGCTGCGACACCATCATCCCTGGAGGACATCACCCTCAGCGGTGGCTAATTCCTGGCCACGTACCACAGGTGGCATCACAAGACAAACTATGTGTCAAGCTGCCAACAGGGGGAGCCGGAACTCTGCAGCAGAAGACACTACACGGAGCAACAAGAACCAAGAAGTAGATAAACAGTGTGTGCTCATACACTGCCTCGCAGCACAGCTGGGGAGCAAGAGCTGCGGGGCGTGCGAGGAATGGTCAGGCGGGTCGGGTCAAGCACAGTACGGGCAGAAAGAGGACCGGAGGAAAGAGCAGAAGCGGAGTCAAAGAAGATGTCAACCGAATGTCGTTCCGGGGCCTAAGGGGGTAGGAAAACGCCCAGGCCTGGGGACCCCCTCTAAATAACGACATAATGATCCCCACCCGCTGAGTCTCATCCCCTTAAGACCGAGGTCGGAGAGTGAAAAGATGTTGGCAACTCTCTCTAAACGTCCAGAATAGGTTTTTCTCCCCAGAGAATTTATCAGGGAGCATCACCGTGGGTTCGGGAGTGTTGAGTTGGACATCAGTGGGACTATTGTGACCCACTTTTTGTAAAGTAGATGCCCCTGCGGTGACCCTCGCGGAGGAAGAGACCTTACTCTGCGGCATATTATGTGAAGCTACCAGGGTGCGATGCTCTGCAGCCAAATTCTGTCCCAACTGAGTGAGGTTGGCTACTTACTCACACAAAGTACTAACTGGGTCCATTACAGTATCCCTTAAAATGCATAGAAGGATTCTACTACCAAGGTAACTGGCATGTAATTCTTATGGGAAAACCAATGCCTATTTGGGTTCGGCTATACTGTTAAGCTGCCACCAGGGGGAGCTGGAGCTCTGCAGCAGAAGACACTACACGGAGCAACAAGAACCAGGAAGTAGATACACAGTGTGTGCTCGTACACTGCCTCACAGCACAGCTGGGGAGCAGAGCTGCGGGGCATGCGAGGAATGGTCAGGCGAGCCGGGTCAAGCACAGTACGGGCAGAAGGAGGACCGAATGAAAGAGCAGAAGCAGAGTCAAGGTCAGGCCGAGGTCAATACCAGAGGAAGCAACTGAGTGGGGAGGTAGAGAAATGAGAGGAGAGGGGACAGAGGAATAGGAGGACGACTAGGGGACGGAACACAGACAGGGCCATGGGGGCACAGGCACAGACAGATCAGGATAACACTTACAGGACCAACAATCACAGGCAAAGTAGCGCTAAGCTTATAGCCGGCGCTGGTTTACTGGAGATGTCAGTTTTTAAAGCATCCAAGCTCTGGAAGTGAGGCTCGGGAGAAGGCTACGCCCTCAAGCCATGTGAACGGGGAGGTGGAACCGTGATACTATCCCCATCATCCCATCCTCCATTCATCGTCTTTTATTGACCTGATATCACCGGCAGGGCGACGAGTAACGGTTAACCCCTTTCCGCGTGGGTGCTACTACTAGGTGTCATGAACAGGATTCCATGCCCATGACAAATGGGTACTGTGCGCCTTACAGAACTGTGTTCAACCATGTTTCTTGGAAAGGACAGTCGCCATTGATCATTCCGCGTGGGAAAAGGAGGGGCGTGCCATCATGGGCGGAACCCAAAAAGAGCACAAAAGCGTAGGGGAAGCCCAGAATGAGCATGTAGGAGAGCCCCCACAGCCAGAAATCAGCAGGACACCCTGTGCCTGCAAGGTCATGTCGACTGAGGAGAATTGCATACCTGAGTGACTTCAAAGATAGACTGTACAGCATGTTTCGACTGCGGCCCCAGGTACTGGAACTGATTTGAGGCATGGCCACTTTGATCAAAGCAGTGCAAACCAGGCCAGGGGCTCAGCAACCTGCAACCATGGAACTGGCTTCCAGTGCTGATGACCTCCCTTGGCGGCGATGTGGAAGGAACCTGCTGCCTCCAGTTCTTGATCATTACAACGCTGATGGGCAACCAATCTGCCGGTGCTGCGACAAGGTTGGATACTTTGCCCGAGGATGTCCCTTGAGTGGCCAGAACCAGGGGGCTGGGACCAGCCCTCTGGCACCTCCAGTAGTCAAGAAAGAGCAAAATGTTTTTGTGGTGCCACAGTGGTCTGGTTGCCACAGTGATGTTGTCCCACAAAGGTCAATACTAAGCCTAGAAGCAAGAGGGGGGAGTCCCTTGGCCAGTAATTACCTACAAACAATGCAGTTCCTACTCAGTCATCAGGAGGAGCTCTGACCTGGGGGAGGAGTAGTGAGGTAGTGAGAAGAACTGGTCAGAACCAGCCAGATCTGGTGTGAGTGAGTTTTCCAGTCAGAGAGAAAAGTGACAGTTGACAGGAGTCCAGTCCAGTCAGGAGTTGAAAGCAGATGGCTGAGGAGAGAGGAGCTTGAGTGAGGAACTGGAGTAGTGCGGACATGCGAGCTGGGGTCTGGGGCTAAGATAGCTCAGCCCAGAAAAGCAAGGTCTGCAGAGAGGCACAGGAGGAAGATTCTGGGGAGAGCGGAGCTGAACCGGCTCGCCTCAGAAGAAAACGCTAAAAATCGGACATCGGAGTCCATGGTTGCCAGGGTGCTTGAGTTCCGGTAACCGAATCCGAAGGGCAGGAGGACTGCAGGTCTCCTGGCCCCAAAACAACCCGAAGGTACAGCCGCACTTTAGGGGCCTGGTGTTGTCTCCAGCAGAGTGGCATTAGTGAGGCCCCAAGCAGCCTACCATACGGGAACGGAAAGTACCACAAGTCCCAGCAGAGAGGGCCTCCATCGAACCAACGCAGCGGGGTCCTGTAGAAGAGAAGAAAGCGTAGGGAGAAGGCTTCAATACTCACTTGGCCAGGGAGATACCCCCCAACTGCTTCCAGGCCAACCGGATCACTACCACCATCTGTACCGGTCTCCCAGGACTTCACCGGGTGTTGCAGAGTAAAAGGAAGGAGGTAAAGAAACTGCTGTGTTGGTCTGTTATTATCCGTACCCCGACCCCGAACCATGAAGTCAACCAGGCTCCCAAAATAGACTTGGATACTGTGCCCCGGGGTCTCGCTCCACCAGTGGGGAGCAAGAGATCATCTCAGCTGCACCATCATCAACTGCCCCGGTGAACCGGAAGCGCAGCTGCGGCCTCATAGCCGCAAAATACCACAGTTGGCGTCACGAATTTTACTAAACATTAACTACAACTCCCATCATCATCTCCCCTTTAATATTAAAAGACACCACCAGGGTCACGGAGCAGGACCTCCGCCACCGCTGACATCCTCAGACTAGTCCGGCCCGCTTCCGACTGCCCCAGGCCCTGGGGCGGGCGAGTCATTTTCATATGTAAATGTTGATGTTTTGTTTCATTAATAACACTGATGACCGGTAATTATAAATATTTGAAACTGTTGATTGAAACTGCCTCCCATTAAGGGAAGACTGTTAAACTGTTCAATGCATAACAGAATGCGGTATACCATTGTTATTTTATTGCAGCCCGGGAGTGCTGCAATTTTCTGTAGGGAATGTGGCACCCCTGAGGCTTCAGTCACCATAGGGTACTCACTTAAGGTGCAGTATTCATCTCAGGTAAGGAGGGGGTTAACCACCGTTTTTTCCACAAGTCACCTTACATACAGCTTAGGTACCCTCCCACCAGGGACTGGACTAGGGTAGGCTGGGAGGTTGCCATCACGATGCATGGGACTTTCCCGGTCACTAGGACAACCACCTAGGGGGCAGGCACAAGTTGGGGTAGAAGTAGGAGCAACTCTCACACAACTTTAGTCAAGTCGGGACTTCAGTTCTGGCAGCACAACACCACTCTTCTTCTTTTTCTTCACGGAGCCTGTGGCTTGGAGCGGAAAGCTTGGCTTGGGTTTCTCACTTCTGGAGGGACATCCCTTGGGAAATCAACTCCAAAATTATCCCCGGCACTCCAAGAAGAAAGAAAACAATGTCTGGGTATCTTTGATGTTTTTTATTGTGTAATAGTCTTATCTCAACGTTTCGGTCACACCTTGACCTTTATCAAGAGAATATATCAGACTATAAAGAAAACATAAAAACAAAATTAATACATAACACAAGAGATAATTACCAGGAGACACAGCTCCGGTCACTTATATACAATGTACAAAAAAGAACATGTAACACGCATTACAGTTGCAGGGTGAAAAAAGTACAAACATATGGGGTAATAGCATATATATACCCAGGGAGAAGATTAGGACATCATCCGAAGAAATTTGTGTGCAAACTGAAAGTTTATCATGCGTATGTATGAAGAGACGAACAAATGCACATACCTATGAGGCAGAGGAGTCAATATATGAACACTACTCGAAAAGGAGCGATACGAGTCACCACTCAAAAGGAGAGAATGATTGGTGCGTGTGAGCACTAGGTGAAAAAACAGGATAATCGTATTAAAAATCATGCAGTGAATCATGACATGTACACGACTATTGAGTGATTTGTGGGTACCTGTGACTAAACGATTGAAAGTCGGGGTCAGCCAGTCAAAGTCTTAAGGAAATCATGTAATGGTATGTTACCAGGGTAGAAGATCACATGTCAAAGCTAGATATAAGTAAAAGAAGAGTGAAATGTAAAAGAAGAGAAAAGATTGTGGAAGGGGAGAGGGGAGGAGGGAGGGGAAAAAAAGTTCTCAGGGTAAGGAGAGATGTATAAGATATGTATAAGAAAAGGTACCTGTCCAATAGAGATAAAGAGTTTCAGTGGCTACCGTATAGGTACAGCGCCAATCTCATCCGGGAGGAGACAGCCTAATAGAGGAAGATGGAGTGAACATATCAGTAAGTGGAGAAACGTGTATGTAAGGATAATTATACTATGTTCACTACCTGTCAACCGGCGTGGGAAGGTGTACAAGATATAATATGTATCCGGAAACCAGTGAAACTGATCTGGAATTGGCACAAGTTATCCAGTGGGTAATGCAAGTCTCCTATACTTGCTTTAAAACATATAGCCCATAATGGCGCAGGTTAATATTCTATAAGAGAGAAAAAAATCTCTTTGACTAAGCAGTTCCACAAAATATGCAGCATAAGGTGAGGTAAAACCTCCATAGGAAATGACTCGCGCTTACTCACAATCTATAAACAGCCGTGAGGAGGAATTGTATAGGAGTCCTTGTTAAAGGTGGTAGTGGGATAGCAGGAGTTATCCTGATTGCCAATATCAGTGTCCTATATTCGTTGCGGACTTATGACATAAGAAACAAAGGTTAATGCAATGGTATGCCAACAATTTCTCAACCATAAGCAAAAATGGGTGAATCAAATAACAGTACCTCTGAAATGAAACAGCCTGTGTGAAGACAATGCCCTGTGCAGTAGGTTATTCCCAGGGGGGTTGCTTGGAAATGGAACGGTCAAAAAGTCCCATGAGGAGCAAAGGGAACCTATAGTTGTAGAGACATAGATTATGGGTGAGCGAAATGAGGAAGTCATGTTAGGGAAGCCCGATGTATGGGGTGATACAGACCTGTGTCCAGTGGAGAAAGTGGCTGGCTGCTGCGCTGGTCTGTGCACTAACGCTGTCTTAAATGCAGGGTTAAATGAGAAGATCAGCTGCAGGTGAAGCTGACTTCCTCCTTTGTTATGTCTTGCATAGGGACGGTAGTGGTGAGAATTGGTACTGCGGCGCTATATCACACTGTGGACTGCTGGACACTGTGTGTCGCTACATTATACGGTGAGGAGTGGTATACAGACCTCCGTGATGTGAGGGAGTAAGTGCCTTTCATGTGACCGCTAGGACAGAAGAGTGAACCAGTGGTGTGTAGAAATCACGTGGTGAAAGGAGCCTAAAAGGAAGAAAAACAGATTAGTAGGCATCTGACAGGGAAGAAAAAAAAAAAAAAAAACAACAAGTACCTTTTTAATTGCCATGGATCTAAATCTAAAATCACTTTCATATAATGATGTTATGTATTATATAGCTGTGAACATGTGGGTAGATAACACACAAAAACATACGAAACATAAAAATAGAGAGGTTTCTATGGACAGGAATCAAAGAGGACCACAACCAGATCCTGAATGTATTAAGTGTATCACAGATGAACCTCATATTCTCGGTTCAACCCACGGGGTTCCAGAGTACCCAGTGTGAAAATCCAGAATGCTTCTCTTTCTTTGAGTCTGCGGACCCTATCACCGCCCCTGCGCATTAATGGAACATGCTCAATGACATGGAATCTCAGTTGGGCTACTGTGTGATGGAAAGTGTCAAAGTGATGGGGGATGGGTAGTAAAAGCTGCTTACATCTAATGGTTGATTTGTGTTTACTTATGCGGTCTCAGATATGTTGGGTAGTCTCCCCAACATATCCGAGACCGCAAGGACACTTGATCAAGTACACCACATAAGAAGACTCACAAGTATGGTACCCTCTAATAGTAAAGTTTTTGCCAGTATGAGGATGTGTGAATTTATTGCCCTTGGTAAGATTATTACATTGAAGACAGTGTAGACATGGAAAATTACCAGTTTTGGGTGGTTCCAAGAAGGTCTGTCGTGGTGAAATGGACGACCCTATGTCGGCTCTAATCAGACTATCCCTCAAGTTCCTCGCTCGTTTGTGACAAAAAAATCGGGAGCTTCCCGAACTCCTTGATGGAAGGGTAAGCCTTCTGTAACAATGGCCAATGTCTTGTAATGATCTCCTTAAAAAGTGGCGCAAAAGGGTGATATGTCTGGACACAATGGATTCGTGGGGTATTGGCACCATCATCGCGGGCACGGGTTGTACGGTTAAAGGCCACAGAGGAAGGGTAGCCTCGTGAGAGGAATTTCTCTCCCATCTCACAAAACCTAGATGATTGTGTCTGAGGGTCAGAAACGATCCTTTCCACTCTCTTATGCTGTGAAATGGGTAGTGATTTTTTGATGTGTGGAGGGTGGCAGCTTGAATACAGCAAGAGGCTGTTTTTGTCAGTGGGTTTGACGTATAGATCGGTTGTAATGGTCCCTTCAGAGGATAAGATGACGAGGGTGTCCAGAAAGTTGATTTGGAAGGGATCGCTGTGTACCGTGAAGGTAAGTCCCGGACGGGCGGAAGAGATATATTGATGAAAGGTGTCTAGGGATAGAGGATCACCTTGCCAAATTACGAAAATGTCATCAATATATCTCCTCCATCCAATGGCATGTTGTTTCCAAAGTGAGTGATTGTACACAAATGTATCCTCGAAATGCGCCATGTAGATATTTGCGTACGGGGGCGCTACGTTAGAACCCATTGCTGTACCGCGTTGCTGCATATAAAACTGATCCTCGAAGAGGAAGAAGTTATTACCCAATACTAGTTGCAGAAGGTCAAGACAAAATGAGTGTTGTAGAGGGGACAATGACCCATAAAGTTCCAAAAACCAGTTGACGGCTTGGATGCCATCACTGTGTGCTATGCTTGTGTAGAGACTATCTACATCAAATGTTACCAGAAGACAGTTGGGGGGCAGAGAAGTGAAGGATCTGATGTGAGAAAGAAAATCGGACGTGTCCTTCAGGTATGACGGTATCACAGGAATTAGTGGTGTGAGAATTTTATCCAAGGAAATGGCCAATGGTGAAAGAATCGATTCGGTGGAGGCTACAATGGGTCGTCCGGGAGGTTGCTGTAAATTCTTGTGGATCTTAGGTAGAACATAGAAGACGGGTGTTACGGGGTTAGATTTGATAAGATACTCAGCCAGTCTCTTATCAATCGTACCTTGTGAGAAGTGGTAATCCACAATGTCCCTGATCCGATCACGTATTTGAGAAGTAGGGTCTCTAGGAACGGGCAAATAGGTAGAGCTGTCACGTAATTGCCTGTAAATCTCGGAAAGATAATATGTTTTGTCAAGAATGACAATAGAACCCCCTTTGTCGGCTGGTTTAATTACTATACTTTTATTATCTTTGAGTCCCCTGATGGCTTTGTCTTCCTCAGGAGTATTGTTATGTCTGATCTTATACTGACCCTTATCAATATCGTTCAAAATGCTATTCATGTCATTGGAGACCAGAGAAATATAGGTCTCAACGGGATGATATGATCTGGGGGGATGAAAGGTACTAGTGAGACTGAGTTTAAGATCCCTGAGACTGAATGTGCCAGAACCTTGACTTACATCCTCAGGGGTTGTGTCTCCCTCTGAGGAGGCAAAATGGGCTTTAAGACGAAGATTCCTGAAAAAGCGTCTCATCTCCTGATCTAACTGAAAGGGATTGAACTTAGGGGTAGGACAAAACGAGAGACCTCTTTGCAACACCTGTGACTCAATGGGTGAAAGATTATATGATGAGATGTTAAACACCAAGTTATCACCAATGTTATCATTTGCAATGGTCATACCTGAGATCGAGTCTGCATGCGAGGGAAGTGACCTGGTCTTCCTCTGGCTCCTCCTCGTTTTTCTCCTGGGGTGTGTCTGGCCTCTAAAAAACGATTGGATGACGTGGGATAGGAGTCACTGTCAGAACCAGAGGAGGCCGAGAATCTGTAAAAATTGGAGCGGCGGGGAGGATTAATGTCCTGTGAACGCCACCTGTAGACACGATCTTTGAGGTAATCCTCTTGGTCCCTGATGAACTTAGTTCGTTTGCGTTCTTGTAAGTTCTTCTGGAAGGCGTCAATAGACTCCTTAGTTTTCTGTCTCAGTCTGTCCCACTCGGCACTTGGTAAGGTGTTAGAAAATTGATCTTCAATGGATTTAATTTTGGGTTCCAACTCACTTATCTCTTTCTGGAGAAATTCAATGGTCAATATGATTACGTCCATCGAACATTTGTTTAAGATACTTTCATACTTGGTACAATACTCGGAGTTATCCGAAAATAAGGTGGGACGGAGGGGTACTCTGAGGCCTCTCGGGATTCTTTGTACTTTGTGGTACTCCACTAATGTAGCGCAATGTAAATCCAGGGCTGTGTATCTCTTTAATTCCTTTTCATAGTCTCGAGTACGAATCTCTTCAGTAGGAACTGATAAAAACGTGCGTGGTGTGGTGACTCTGGAAAGAATATTGGTCACCTCTTCATTAGCATATGAAAAAGTATTGAAAGACATTGATGTGAAAAAACGCGGATTATAGGAGCCCAGGAAAAAATAAAGTCCAATAAATCGTATAGACCTGGCTCACTATATATATATATTCGGGTGCTCTGGAGAAACAATCAACTCAACTCCAAAATTATCCCCGGCACTCCAAGAAGAAAGAAAACAATGTCTGGGTATCTGTGATGTTTTTTATTGTGTAATAGTCTTATCTCAACGTTTCGGTCACACCTTGACCTTTATCAAGAGAATATATCAGACTATAAAGAAAACATAAAAACAAAATTAATACATAACACAAGAGATAATTACCAGGAGACACAGCTCCGGTCACTTATATACAATGTACAAAAAAGAACATGTAACACGCATTACAGTTGCAGGGTGAAAAAAGTACAAACATATGGGGTAATAGCATATATATACACAGGGAGAAGATTAGGACATCATCCGAAGAAATTTGTGTGCAAACTGAAAGTTTATCATGCGTATGTATGAAGAGACGAACAAATGCACATACCTATGAGGCAGAGGAGTCAATATATGAACACTACTCGAAAAGGAGCGATACGAGTCACCACTCAAAAGGAGAGAATGATTGGTGCGTGTGAGCACTAGGTGAAAAAACAGGATAATCGTATTAAAAATCATGCAGTGAATCATGACATGTACACGACTATTGAGTGATTTGTGGGTACCTGTGACTAAACGATTGAAAGTCGGGGTCAGCCAGTCAAAGTCTTAAGGAAATCATGTAATGGTATGTTACCAGGGTAGAAGATCACATGTCAAAGCTAGATATAAGTAAAAGAAGAGTGAAATGTAAAAGAAGAGAAAAGATTGTGGAAGGGGAGAGGGGAGGAGGGAGGGGAAGAGGGGGGGAAAAAAAGTTCTCAGGGTAAGGAGAGATGTATAAGATATGTATAAGAAAAGGTACCTGTCCAATAGAGATAAAGAGTTTCAGTGGCTACCGTATAGGTACAGCGCCAATCTCATCCGGGAGGAGACAGCCTAATAGAGGAAGATGGAGTGAACATATCAGTAAGTGGAGAAACGTGTATGTAAGGATAATTATACTATGTTCACTACCTGTCAACCGGCGTGGGAAGGTGTACAAGATATAATATGTATCCGGAAACCAGTGAAACTGATCTGGAATTGGCACAAGTTATCCAGTGGGTAATGCAAGTCTCCTATACTTGCTTTAAAACATATAGCCCATAATGGCGCAGGTTAATATTCTATAAGAGAGAAAAAAATCTCTTTGAATAAGCAGTTCCACAAAATATGCAGCATAAGGTGAGGTAAAACCTCCATAGGAAATGACTCGCGCTTACTCACAATCTATAAACAGCCGTGAGGAGGAATTGTATAGGAGTCCTTGTTAAAGGTGGTAGTGGGATAGCAGGAGTTATCCTGATTGCCAATATCAGTGTCCTATATTCGTTGCGGACTTATGACATAAGAAACAAAGGTTAATGCAATGGTATGCCAACAATTTCTCAACCATAAGCAAAAATGGGTGAATCAAATAACAGTACCTCTGAAATGAAACAGCCTGTGTGAAGACAATGCCCTGTGCAGTAGGTTATTCCCAGGGGGGTTGCTTGGAAATGGAACGGTCAAAAAGACCCATGAGGAGCAAAGGGAACCTAAAGTTGTAGAGACATAGATTATGGGTGAGCGAAATGAGGAAGTCATGTTAGGGAAGCCCGATGTATGGGGTGATACAGACCTGTGTCCAGTGGAGAAAGTGGCTGGCTGCTGCGCTGGTCTGTGCACTAACGCTGTCTTAAATGCAGGGTTAAATGAGAAGATCAGCTGCAGGTGAAGCTGACTTCCTCCTTTGTTATGTCTTGCATAGGGACGGTATGTTGGGGAGACTACCCAACATATCCGAGACCGCATAAGTAAACACAAATCAACCATTAGATGTAAGCAGCTTTTACTACCCATCCCCCATCACTTTGACACTTTCTATCACACAGTAGCCCAACTGAGATTCCATGTCATTGAGCATGTTCCATTAATGCGCAGGGGCGGTGATAGGGTCCGCAGACTCAAAGAAAGAGAAGCATTCTGGATTTTCACACTGGGTACTCTGGAACCCCGTGGGTTGAACCGAGAATATGAGGTTCATCTGTGATACACTTAATACATTCAGGATCTGGTTGTGGTCCTCTTTGATTCCTGTCCATAGAAACCTCTCTATTTTTATGTTTCGTATGTTTTTGTGTGTTATCTACCCACATGTTCACAGCTATATAATACATAACATCATTATATGAAAGTGATTTTAGATTTAGATCCATGGCAATTAAAAAGGTACTTGTTGTTGTTTTTTTTTTTTTTTTTTCTTCCCTGTCAGATGCCTACTAATCTGTTTTTCTTCCTTTTAGGCTCCTTTCACCACGTGATTTCTACACACCACTGGTTCACTCTTCTGTCCTAGCGGTCACATGAAAGGCACTTACTCCCTCACATCACGGAGGTCTGTATACCACTCCTCACCGTATAATGTAGCGACACACAGTGTCCAGCAGTCCACAGTGTGATATAGCGCCGCAGTACCAATTCTCACCACTACCGTCCCTATGCAAGACATAACAAAGGAGGAAGTCAGCTTCACCTGCAGCTGATCTTCTCATTTAACCCTGCATTTAAGACAGCGTTAGTGCACAGACCAGCGCAGCAGCCAGCCACTTTCTCCACTGGACACAGGTCTGTATCACCCCATACATCGGGCTTCCCTAACATGACTTCCTCATTTCGCTCACCCATAATCTATGTCTCTACAACTATAGGTTCCCTTTGCTCCTCATGGGTCTTTTTGACCGTTCCATTTCCAAGCAACCCCCCTGGGAATAACCTACTGCACAGGGCATTGTCTTCACACAGGCTGTTTCATTTCAGAGGTACTGTTATTTGATTCACCCATTTTTGCTTATGGTTGAGAAATTGTTGGCATACCATTGCATTAACCTTTGTTTCTTATGTCATAAGTCCGCAACGAATATAGGACACTGATATTGGCAATCAGGATAACTCCTGCTATCCCACTACCACCTTTAACAAGGACTCCTATACAATTCCTCCTCACGGCTGTTTATAGATTGTGAGTAAGCGCGAGTCATTTCCTATGGAGGTTTTACCTCACCTTATGCTGCATATTTTGTGGAACTGCTTATTCAAAGAGATTTTTTTCTCTCTTATAGAATATTAACCTGCGCCATTATGGGCTATATGTTTTAAAGCAAGTATAGGAGACTTGCATTACCCACTGGATAACTTGTGCCAATTCCAGATCAGTTTCACTGGTTTCCGGATACATATTATATCTTGTACACCTTCCCACGCCGGTTGACAGGTAGTGAACATAGTATAATTATCCTTACATACACGTTTCTCCACTTACTGATATGTTCACTCCATCTTCCTCTATTAGGCTGTCTCCTCCCGGATGAGATTGGCGCTGTACCTATACGGTAGCCACTGAAACTCTTTATCTCTATTGGACAGGTACCTTTTCTTATACATATCTTATACATCTCTCCTTACCCTGAGAACTTTTTTTCCCCCCCTCTTCCCCTCCCTCCTCCCCTCTCCCCTTCCACAATCTTTTCTCTTCTTTTACATTTCACTCTTCTTTTACTTATATCTAGCTTTGACATGTGATCTTCTACCCTGGTAACATACCATTACATGATTTCCTTAAGACTTTGACTGGCTGACCCCGACTTTCAATCGTTTAGTCACAGGTACCCACAAATCACTCAATAGTCGTGTACATGTCATGATTCACTGCATGATTTTTAATACGATTATCCTGTTTTTTCACCTAGTGCTCACACGCACCAATCATTCTCTCCTTTTGAGTGGTGACTCGTATCGCTCCTTTTCGAGTAGTGTTCATATATTGACTCCTCTGCCTCATAGGTATGTGCATTTGTTCGTCTCTTCATACATACGCATGATAAACTTTCAGTTTGCACACAAATTTCTTCGGATGATGTCCTAATCTTCTCCCTGGGTATATATATGCTATTACCCCATATGTTTGTACTTTTTTCACCCTGCAACTGTAATGCGTGTTACATGTTCTTTTTTGTACATTGTATATAAGTGACCGGAGCTGTGTCTCCTGGTAATTATCTCTTGTGTTATGTATTAATTTTGTTTTTATGTTTTCTTTATAGTCTGATATATTCTCTTGATAAAGGTCAAGGTGTGACCGAAACGTTGAGATAAGACTATTACACAATAAAAAACATCAAAGATACCCAGACATTGTTTTCTTTCTTCTTGGAGTGCCGGGGATAATTTTGGAGTTGAGTTAATTGTTTCTCCAGAGCACCCGAATATATATATAGTGAGCCAGGTCTATACGATTTATTATCCCTTGGGAAATGACACTTTCAAATACCGGTGGCTAACTCTAACTTATCCGGGATCGGCTGGAGCCCATCACGGTAGAGACTGGTGTGCCACCCCGAGCTCGGCAGCAGCCGAGCCGCTCGGGTCCGGACCTTCAGTAGGTGGCTCGAGGGTCTCCGGACCCGGGGGTCCTGCGGTCACTTCCATCAAAAGGGGACTGCCGGTTTGCGGACGTAGGTGTACGGCCGGAGTCGCGTTAAGTTCGTGACGCCATCCACGGGATGTGGTGAAGGTGGGCACCACCGCTGCAGTTACAGGGCACCTGGGGGAGATGTTGCGCAGCAAGTTGTTAACCCCTCTGTGGGTAGGGATAGTGGCCCCGGGACCTGTTGGGGGAGTTGGGCGGTGCAGGGAGATGGGCGACCAGAGGGCATTGGTGTACTCACTATTAGCAAACACACGAGTCTCTGGTAAACCAAGGTGATGGTGGTTGGTGCCCGCAGCCGGCTGCAGTCTGGTCCCCCACCCGGTTGGTGGTCTCTGCCTTTCTCCTGCGCCTGTTTTGTGATGGTGGACTACCTGCGCTTGCAACTTCAGGAGTCCGCTCCCCGGCTTGTGGTTGCCTGAGGAGCCCTTTGCCTGCAGACGCTGGCCTGTGGGATCTCTCTGCCATGGCAGTGGCTTTCTATCCCCCTCTTTGGGCTGTTGCGTTCAGTAGGGACTTTGGGTGGGACAGGACCTATAATCCTGGCCTCAATCAGTTAATTAGCTAGCCCTCAGTAGCTTCTAGACCTAGCTTCAGGGTCTGAGTACCCCCCTTTGTGCTCCGGTTTCCGAGTCGGTTCCCCAGGTCGGTACCGGCGGCCCACTACCCTGTCCCAGTCCACCTCGGTTCCACCGAGCCGTCTTCCCGGCTCCTGCAGACAGACGCCTCCATCTGCCTCCTAGCCTAAGGTACCAGGGCTCCTACCCTGGCACCTGTCAGTTAGTTTCAGGCCTGACACACGGGCCTGCTTCCACCTAACTTCACCTCCACTAACCGACTCCCTGCTTTCCCGCCCCAGGCTGTCTGAGACTCTTTGGTGGGTGTCTTCCAACTGCCTGGTCCCGCCCCCTGGTGTGTCCATCAAGCTCTGAGGGGGGTGACTAGGGTTTTAAATGTTTGTCTGCTGTCACCTTGTTAGGGGACTGGTGTAGTGCGGGGCCCTATCTGTGACTACCTGGCCCGGCCAGGGCGTCACACTCCCCCTTGGTTAACCACAGACAGTCATCGGGCTGTCCGACCACCACCGTTTATTTTTTATTTAACTGAAAAAGATAAAAACATATTTACAATTATAATAACATTTGTACAACTTTAAGCATACTTTTGGTTTTCTTCCCTTACAGGAGGTATGTTACTTGAACGTTGCAGAACATTTTTATTAAGCCGGGAACGGGATGGGACCGGGTGCTTTTCATTTCTGCCCACCCAAGTAAACCTACCCCTTATGCTGTCTCTAAAAACCAGGTCAGCACCCCTTTTTCCAAGTCCAGGACACGGGTTCGGGTCCGGGTACTGCCCATACGGGCCTGGTAATAAGTTCCTTATCCGGCAGTCTCTCTCACATCCAGGACACCCTGACCCGGAGGGTAGTCACCAGTTGCCATGGTGACAGGGCCTCGGCCTCCTCTGCCGCAGGCCCTTCCTCCAACCAGCCTCTCCGGAGACTGCAGGACGATGAAAAGGGTGGTCAGGGATTATTTACAAGGCCCAATAGTTTTTGGGGTGGCCTGCAAGTTCTCGGCCTTGTCTCTGTTTAAAATGGGGTGATGAAACTGAAACGGGGGTCAACAAAGTCCCAACAGGGACGGGCAGGATGGTAGCCAGGAACCGCTACCTATTCAACATTCCTCTTCTTCATCCTCAGGACTGAATGGCGGGGGAAGGGAAAGGGTGTGCCTCCGGGCACTGCGGCTCACCCTCCTTTTCACGTCTAGGGCGAACCACCCCCTCTCCCTGCAATGCCGGGTGTATGTGACTAACTCACCGGGTTCCAGGTCCCGGTCCGGGTGACCCATGGGAAGGTGGGGATAGATGTCCCTCCAGGACACAAAGATCTCCGCGTCCAGGTCCGGCTCGAAGATGAACCCCCATCCATGTCGGGGGTCGAAGTGCCGGACCTGGCCTTAATGCGTCGGGCCCCGCACCCGGAAGGTGGCGTTCCTGAGATTGTCTTTTTCTTGGATGGTCTGGGCCAGCACCTCTGCTTTTCGTTTCTCACGGGCAGCTATCTCCCGGCCCAGCTGGCGCTGCTGCAGCTCCCAATACGGAGCGTCTGCCTGCTCCTGCTCAATTTGCATGGGGGTCGGGCCCGGCCGGAACTCCCCCGTGTTGGCCACGACCGACACCCTCTTTGGGGAACCCCGCTGTGTCGCGGACGGCTCTGCTGCTTGGCAGTGGCAACCCCGCAGGGCCTAAGCCGAGGCCTGGATCTTAGGAGAAGCCTGCTTTCCCGCTGGGCCCACTTCCGGTCATCAGCCACCTCTATCTTGGCCGGGCGGACTGCCGGGGCCTGGATTAGCTGGGGTGCAGTCACTTCCGGGACCGACGGGTCCACACCGGGGCAAGGCATCCTCCGGAGGTTAATCTTCCTCGGGGCCGGTGTTGGTGTCAGGATGTCGAAGGGCTGACCGCCGGCGGCTTCTGCAGGCGGGTCCTCGTGGGCTGGTGGAGTGGACTCCGCTGCCGGTGTTGGTGGCAGCGGACCGAGCGGGGGATCAGCGGCAAATGGTACGGGCGGCGAGAGAGGCAATATAGAGGGCAGGGGCAGACCGGGTCCCTCAGCCGTATCGGCCAGTCCCTCGGGGACATAGGGGCATGGGTCACTTACCCGCTCCTCTAAGGTTGCCTCCACTGCGCGTGCCCGCACGGCCGCAGCCAGCTCCTCCATCTCGGCCATCCACCGCTTCATCAGGAAGCGCGCCTGGGCCTGTATGCGGCGACACATCAGCATTGCCGGGCTTCCAACCACGCCGCTGTTCCAGGCGCGGGCTCCAGGCTTGCTAGACGGATCAGCCATGTCGCTCTCTTGGGGTCCAGGAACCAGAATGGTGGCAGGGTCCTGGAGTCCTTGCCCTTTATCTGCTCGGTCACATGTCGCAGAATCTTCACCCGCCCCCCCCCTTGGTCTTTTCGCGGCACTCCTCTCTCCGGCCAGTAAGTTTCATTTTTCGACTTCCGGCTGCTTTACGGCCGTGTTCCCAGGGGGCGGGGCTTCAGTTTTTGCGCTCTTTTCGCAGGGAAGAAGACTCTGGCGGGAATCTTCGCTCCAAACAATGGCGGCAAGATGGCGGATTTTGAGAATTTTGCAACGGATCACCGCTTACTTCACTTCAAGGCGCACTTCCACAAGGTAAGTGGATGGATAAGTATCCTGTTCGTGATGCCAGAAATCGAGGTGTGCTGCCCCGAGCTCGGCTGCTGCTGAGCGGCTCGGGTCCGAATCTTCAGTGGGTGGCTCGAGGGTCTCCGGACCCGGGGACCCTCGAGCCTGCGGTCACTTCAATCAAAAGGGGGCTGCCGGTTTGGGGACATAGGTGTACGGCCGGAGCCGCGTTAAGTTCGTGATGCCACCCACGGGATGTGGTTAAGGTGGACACCACCGCTGCAGTTACGGGGCACCCGGGGGCGATGTTGCGCAGCAAGTTGTTAAGCCCTCCGTGGGTAGGGATGGTTGCCCCGGGAGCCGTTGGGGGAGTTGGGTGGTGCAGAGAGATGGGCGACCAGAGGGCATTGGTGTACTCACTATTAGCAAACACACGAGTCTCTGGTAAACCAAGGTGATGGTGGTTGGTGCCCGCAGCCGGCTGCAGTCTGGTCCCCCACCCGGTTGGTGGTCTCTGCCTTTCTCCTGCGCCTGTTTTGTGATGGTGGACTACCTGCGCTTGCAACTTCAGGAGTCCGCTCCCCGGCTTGTGGTTGCCTGAGGAGCCCTTTTCCTGCAGACGCTGGCCCATGGGATCTCTCTGCCGTGGCGGTGGCTTTCTATCTCCCTCATTGGGCTGTTGCCTTCAGTCGGGACTTTGGGTGGGACAGGACCTGTAATCCTGGCCTCAATCAGTTAATTAGCTAGCCCCCAGTAGCTTCTAGACCTAGCTTCAGGGTCTGAGTACCCCCCTTTGTGCTCCGGTTTCCGAGTCGGTTCCCCAGGTCGGTACCGGCGGGCCACTACCCTGTCCCAGTCCACCTAGGTTCCACCGAGCCGTCTTCCTGGCTCCTGCAGACAGAGGCCTCCGTCTGCCTCCTAGCCTAAGGTACCAGGGCTCCTACCCTGGCACCTGTCAGTTAGTTTCAGGCCTGACACACGGGCCTGCTTCCACCTAACTTCACCTCCACTAACCGACTCCTTGCTTTCTCGCCCCAGGCTGTCTGAGACTCCTCGGTGGTCATCTTCCAACCGCCTCGTTCCGCCCCCTGGTGTGTTCATGAAGCTCTGAGGGGGGTGACTAGGGTTTTAAATGTTTGGCTGCTGTCACCTTGTTAGGGGACTGGTGTAGTGAGGGGCACTATCTGTGACTACCTGGCACGGCCAGGGCGTCACACTGGTACCCCCGGGCAACCAAAGGACAGTGACTAAAAAGACCTGGAACCACAGCAGCTGATGACCAACCATAGTAACACGGTTGTTGTGAGGCAACAGGGCCATAGATTGTGTTGGTGAGTATGCCAAGTTGAATGCTTGATTGCTTGTGAGATGACAGGCATATTGTTAGCATTAATCAAAGGAATTACTAATGGATAGTCATTCTTTGAAACCTGATATATAATATTAAATTGGAAAAAATGTTCTCTGGTTTCTTAAAGGGAATCAACATATGGGTATTACCAAGATAAGCTGTGTTCCTTGCTTGACGAAGCATTTTTCATGCAGACACCTGCCAACCACATGACTGACCAGGAGACGCCTCTTCGCTTGTGCGTAAACAAACTCCCTCCTATGCCCAGAGCTAGGGCATGTACAAGTAGCTAATGCTATAATTACAGACTATATGATATGATGGTCCAGATATTTTATCAGTAGCTGCGCCAAACTGACACATTTGAGCAAACAGAGATGAACATTTATACATCCAGGTTCAGTCATATCTAGACTGTGTCTTTTTTTTGGCATATACATAGGGTGCCAATCTCGTGGACTTCTATGTAAGCAGATTGTACCACCGGTAAGAACTGACCCAGTTTAATATGGCTGAGCTTCCATGTCCGGTTTACTGTCAGAGAGGGTATTTAGCAAAAGTGACTTTATAATGCCCAAGTAGATCAGATTGTCCTCCGCAAGTGTTTAAAATCTTACATTTGTTAAAATAAATCATGCATGAATCAGTGCTGACTTTGATTCACGTACACTTTATGCCAATATTTAAATCTGACATAAGATTTGCCTTTCTGACTGTCTTCTTCACTGTTTTGCTGCTGCCAGTGCCAATGGCCGATGCTCAGTTGGGAATCTCCTTTTATGTGTAACATGTCATCTATGCTGTTCTACTGCTGGGGCTGCCTGTGCTGGTCCTACACTGGCAGATATCTCCTTAATAGATCATCATATTTCCATGCTGTTTAATAGTTGCCACTGATATTTTCACTGCCGATAGGTGTCCACACACATATCCTGCCTGTCCAGTATGATACACACCTATGCTGTACAGTTTCTGGGATACTTATACTGAACATGTTTCTGTGGCACCCCTGCGGCTTCAGGCGCCACAAGGTACTGCACCTCAGCCGAGGTGCAGTATTCATCTCGGTTAAGGAGGAGGTCATTTACCGGTGTACATCACAATCCAACACACACAGCCAGCTAGTGAGTGGGTGGAGCCAGCAGCACAGAGAGAAGGAAGTGGGGGAGCTAAACTTTCACACAAAACAGATAGGCTGAGATGAGAGAAAGAAGCAGTGTTGCACGAGAGGGGTCCTGAGGATGGGAGGCTAGGGGAATTTGTCCCAGGAAACGGAGTGAGTACACAAGGGGGAGAAGGGCAACAGACATATACACAGAGAGCCTAGCAGAGACAAGGAACAAGTGAGACGTTGGGAGAACACAGTCCTGAGGGGCTCCCTAAGGACCGAGCGCATGGAACAGGGTGCGGAACCCTATGCTGGTGGGCACGTCACGTCTCACCAGCAGAATCCGCTGGGCGGAAGATCTCCAGTCTCCTGGCCCACCTAAGGTGCCCGTGGCACAGCAGCATATAGAGCCAGGAGTCGTGACACCAGAGCGGCACCAATAACGGACTCGCGCTGCCTGCCATACGGGACAGAAATGGAGCCAATCCAAGGACTCGGGTCCCAGCGTAGCTTCAAGCCGCAGGGACTCACACAACACAGCGCAAGTAGGAAGGTCTCACAGAATGAAACACTGGCTCTGACCTCCGAACTATCCGGGATCGACTGGAGCCCATGACAGCGAAGTCCGGCATCCCAAGGGTGGCGACATCTCAGTGAGTAAAGAACTTTGACTGCAACTTCTGATTTTGAATCATTTTTATTGTATTTTAAGTTTGAACAAATAAAACAAAATTAAATTAATAAATTTGTTTGACTACATTATTAATAAGTAGTCAAGTAGTTTATATTTAATTTTTCGGTCCAGAAATAAAACAAAGTCTGAAGCATCATGTATATCCTGAATATATTTTATACCTTGTTGTGTCCATTGTTTTGGAATTTCTGTTTTTGATAAATATGCCAAAAATTGTATAGGGAAATGTTTAATTTGAGTATATTTTTGTTTTTTTTCTTCTTTTTACAAAGGTTTTTCCATACTAATAGTGTGGATGATATAGTTGAGAAAGGAGGTAGAGGTAAATTGGGGTTTTGAATATGAAGTAGGATAAGTTGGCCTAGAGAGGAGTAATTATTCAAAGATAATTCCAAGTCCATCCATGATACTGAATAATTATTGATGATCTAATTACGACTTTGTTTAATTATATTTGTTTCATAATAGCCAACTAGGTTAGGTAAACTATAGGCACCTCTTTTTTTTATGTTTCATTAAAACATTGTTGCTTATTCTAGGTTTCTTTTTATTCCATATAAAATTACTTAGTATACCTTGTAAATTACTTTATTGTTTGGCCGGAATGGTTAAAGGAATTGCTCTGAAATAATATAGAATTTTTGGTAGTATTATAATTTTTAGGGATATAATTTTACCTAGCCATGTAATTTCATTTTTAATAATGTTGGAAGATTTCTTTTTTATTATATCTGTAAGATTTCTCATGTTTGTATCAATGAGAGTTTCCAGACTGTTAGTGATTTGTATACCCAGATATGTACACGACTCCTTTTCCCATGTAAATTTAGTAAAGTGCTTACTTCATCTAGGAAAAAGGACATAATTTTAGATTTTTCTATGTTAAGTTTATAGTATGAGGCTGCTGAGAATTGGTCTAAAGTTTCTTGGGTTTCTTTAATGGAGATAATTGGATTTGATAAGGAGAGAAGGACATCATCCGCCTATAGACTAAAGCTGGGTTCACACATAGCGACAGCGACAACGACGTCGCTGTTACGTCACCATTTTTTGTGACGTAACAGCGACCTTGTATGTCGCTGTTATGATCGCTGCTTAGCTGTCAAACACAGCGACGCAGCAGCGATCATAACGTCGCTACATGTGCAGAGAGCAGGGAGCCGCGCACACTGCTGAGCGCTGGCTCCCTGCTCTCCTTGCTATAGTACACATCGGGTTAATTACCCGATGTGTACTGCAGCTACATGTGCAGAGAGCAGGGAGCCGTGCACACTGCTTAGCGCTGGCTCCCTGCTCTCCTAGCTACAGTACATATCGGGTTAATTACCCGATGTGTACTGCAGCTACATGTGCAGAGAGCAGGGAGCCGCGCACACTGCTTAGCGCTGGCTCCCTGCTCTCCTAGCTACAGTAGACATCGGGTTAATTAACCCGATGTGTACTGCAGCTACCGTACATGTGCAGAGAGCAGGAGCCGGCAGCACAGGCAGCGTGAGAGCGGCGGAGGCTGGTAACGAAGGTAAATATCGGGTAACCACCTTGGTTACCCAATGGTTACCTTGGTTACAGCTTACCGCAGCTGCCAGATGCCGTCTCCTGCTCTCTGCTCGCTTCATTTCGCCGCTCTCTCGCTGTCACACACAGCGATCTGTGCGTCACAGCGGGAGAGCAACAATAAAAAAACGAACCAGGGCTGTGTAACGAGCAGCGATCTCACAGCAGGGGCCAGACCGCTGCTCAGTGTCACACACAGCGAGATCGCTAATGAGGTCACTGCTGCATCACAAAAACCGTGACTCAGCAGCGATCTCAGCAGCGATCTCGCTGTGTGTGAAGCACCCCTAATTTTGTGTTGTTGACCAGAGGTTTGTATACCTTTCACATTGGGATTGTTCCTTAAAAGTTCTGCTAAAGGTTCTATGGCTAAGACAAATAATAAAGGGGATAAAGGGCAACCTTGGCGTGTTCCATTTGTGATTTTAAGGGTGGAGGATAAATGACTATTAGAATAAATTTTTGCTGAGAGGTAAGTATAAAGGGCCATAATGGCTTCAACAGCTTGGGAATCAAAACCAAATTTTAGTAGGGTGAATTTAAGGTAAGTCCAATTGAGGCGATCAAAGGCTTTTTCTGCATCTAGTGCTAATAATATAGATGGTATTTTATTTTTCCTAATATGGGTAATCAAATTTATAATTCTTCTGGTCGCATCAGGTGCCTGTCTGCCTTCTACAAACCCCCTTTGGTCATTATTTACAATTTCCGTTAATATGTTTTTTAACCTATTAGCAATCAATTTTGCGTATATTTTTATGTCTGAATTGATTAATGAAATAGGTCTGTAATTATAGACAGACTCAGGATCTCCCTTAGGCTTTGGTATGACAGAAATTGATGCCTTTAGCATCTCACTGGGAAAATTTCCCATTTTTACAGCTTTATTAAAAACTTTGACCAGGTGGGGAGAGAGAATGTGAGAAAGATTTGTAGTATTCGTTAGTAAAGCCATCAGGTCCTGGGGATTTTTTTGATCTCAAGCCAGTAATTGTTTTGTGAGTTTCATCAACAGTGAAAGGAGCATTTAATTTATCTAAGTGAGTTTTTGATAATTGAGGGAGATTTACTTTATCAAGGAAGTTTTTTATGATGGTTTCATTTGGTTGGGGGTAGTTGGATTTGAATTCAAGTTATATAAATTCGAATAAAAGGATGCGAATGTGTCAACTATCTCCTTTGGATGCGTTACTAGGTTTCCGTCAGGATTTTTAATCCTGTGTATTCTGTTGCGGATTCTATTTTGCTTAATCTTTTGGGCCATTAATTTGGTAGGTTTATTAATAGCGCAGTATTAATTTGCATTCATGTTATAATTATATTGTTCGTATTCATTAAATAATAATGATTTTAGATTTATTCTGAGCGTTAATAGTTCTCTGTTGATTTTTGGTGAGGGGGAAGATAAGTTTTGCTGTACATCTTCTTTTTCTTTTATTTCAGTAAGAATTTTATAATTTTTTTCTTTTTGGGCTTTTTTTTGGTAAGACGATAATTGGATTAGGTTTCCTCTTAGGAACGCTTTGTGGGCATTCCACAAAGTTATAGGGCATATGTTGTCAATATTATTTTCTGTAAAATAAAGCTTAATAAGGTTTTCAATTTTTTGTCTATGGGAAGGGGAGTTTATTAAGAAAGAGTTACATTTCCAAAGGAAGGTATTATTAGCTGAAGGACCTATCAAAATTTCGCTTAAAACAGGGGCATGATCAGAAAAAGTTTTTGGTCTAATTTCTATTTTTTTTAAATTTGAATATGGAGTGAGAATCTGTCAATATAAGGTCAATACGAGAGTAAGTATTGTATATGTCAGAGTAGTAAGTATATTCTCTAGAACTCGTATTAAGACATCTGAATACGTCCAGATATTCCTGTCTTTGTAACCAGAATTTTAAAGAGTGTTTTAAATTTCTGCCTTGGGCAGTGGAGTCAAGCATGTTATCTGGTATCAAGTTGAAATCTCCCAATATTATTAGGTTTCCAATTTTTATTTCTTGTATTTTGTCACAGACTTCATCAAGGAATCTAATTTGAGCATAGTTAGGGGCATGTAAGTTGACAATAACATGCTTAATAAATAATTCTCCATGTACCATTATTAAATACCTACAATTGGTGTCTTTTGGTTCTGAAAGAAGTTTGAAGGAAATAGTATTTTTTTATTATGCTGACCCTACCGGCCGACTTACCATCTCTCAGAGCGTAAAAGGTATGAGGAAAGTTTTTGTGTTCAATTTTAGGATGGTTTAGTTTTGCCAACTTTGTCTCTTGGAGGCAAATCACATCAGCTTTTGAGTCTTTGACCTCTCTCTACATGAGATATCTTCTTCTTGGTGAGTTAAGACCTCTGACATTGAATGAAAGTAATTTTAGTGACATATTAATAAAAAAGGATCAGGTAAGGAAAGGGGGGTTTCAGTAAAGAAAAGAGAAGAGAAAAAAGTGTACTAAAAGATTACAACAAGAGCTGCTTGTTGAAAAGAGAAGAAAAAAAAAAAAAAAAGCTTAACTTTAATAAAAAATACATCGAAAATGGTAATTCAAAATGTTATCATTTTAGAATAATAACAGTGGATTGCTAAATACACAAATTATGATTCAATACTTAGTATGAAGATTAGGATAGTATAGAGAGAGCAAAAAAAAAAAAAAGATAAAAAAACAAAAATTTCTCCCAGTGAATTTTCTTCCCAAAAAATAGTAGGGAGAAAATATCCAATTGAGGATAATTTGTGGAGAGGAAGAGAAATCTCCTGTTGAGCTTTTCTTCCTTGACTGCAACTTCTGAGTCTTTCCCTTCATTCACACACTTCTGACCTGCGCACCTATAATAAAGTACACTACTACTCCCTCATCCGCCTTGGGGCCTAGCTCTGCCTGTGGAGAGTTGCACCATCCAAGCTGCGCCACCATCTGCCCCAGAGAGAGACCATCCACAGTGATGGCTAATAACTGGCCGCATACCACAGGTGGCGTGACAAATAACTACACCCATCATCCCCATCTTTATTGACACGGAACCAGGCCTGGATACTGTGACATCCTAAATCCTACACCGGCCCGTTGGCGAGTAGCCCCAAGACTCCATAGGCGTGTTATTTCTACTCCCACAAAAGGGATCATTTTTATTCTGCTTATTGAGAAGTCATTCCTATTCCCTAAATAGAGGGATAATTTAGCACAGCTTGATAAAAAAAAATGTTTATATTTTCAGATCAGCATCAGGTTCCATGTTTGCAAAATGAAAATAGATAATTTTGTATGGGTTCTGAAAAATATATAGCCACTTCAATTAGCAAACAACTCTTACTTTCCAAACAATATAATTCTTGAACCCCTTCATATTATAGGCCATGGCTTCTTCCATTACACGGACTGTGTCTATATAACAGCAAGTTGTTAAACAGATTGTTGGTTACCATCCGCTTACCCATAGCTAGAAATGCTGATGTTACTTTCATATTTTTAAGGCTCTGTTTCCATTATAGAGTTTGCAAGGATTTTAGTGCAGCCCTGTGCTAGGAGGCCTTAGAATGTTATACATTTTTGCTGGCAAGTAAAGGCTTATGTCATGATTGACTCCTGGCTCAGCTGGAGCTGAGCCTTTTTTTTTTAGTTTCACTTCTGATGCAGGTCACGTTAGGGGTTAATCCTTCCTGCCTCGTTCTGGAGGTCAGGCTGCTTTATTAGGACACTGTTTCTCTTGGACTTCGCCAGTGATATTTCTGGCTCTGCTGTGTTCTGCTGTTGACCTGACCTGTTGTCTGCCCTGCCCCCTCCTGACCTCCGTGTTCACCTGACCTGTTAACCTCCTCTGTTGTCTGTTTCCATCAGTGTCTCTCCCGCTTTCTCCCTGTTCGTTCCTTATCTGTTTACCTTAATTCTGTTTTGTCTTCCCACTTCCCCTCGCTTCTAGGCTCTGATTTCCCGGCTACTGACTATTTGCTTCCTCTCTGATTACGTATAGGGGTAATTCACAAACAGCGAGATCGCTACTGAGAACGCTGCTGAGTCATGTTTTTTGTGACCTCATTAGCGATCTCGCTGTGTGTGACACTGAGCAGCGATCTGGCCCCTGCTGTGAGATCGCTGCTCGTTACACACAGTGCTGGTTCGTTTTTTTATTGTTGCTCTCCCGCTGATAAGCACACATCGCTGTGTGTGACAGCGAGAGAGCAACAATCCTGAATGTGCAGGGAGCAGGAGCCGGCGTCTGACAGCCTGCGGTAAGCTGTAACCAAGGTAAACATCGGGTAACTAAGGTGGTTACCCGATATTTACTTTCGTTACCAGCCTCCGCAGCTCTCATGCTGGCTCCTGCTCCCTGCACATGCTAAGTTAAGCGGTGTGAGCTGGTAACTAAGGTAAACATCGGGTAACCATACCTGATGTTTACCTTAGTTACCAGTGTCCGCAGCTTCCAGACGCTGGCTCCGTGCAAGCGCAGCGTTGCTTGCACGTCGCTGCTGGCTGGGGGCTGGTCACTGGTCGCTGGTGAGATCTGCCTGTTTGACAGCTCACCAGTGACCATGTAGCGATGCAGCAGCGATCCTGACCAGGTCAGATCGCTGGTCGGATCGCTGCTGCATCGCTAAAGTGTGAAGGTACCCTTAGACTTTGCCCTTGTGTACTTACAAGACCTCATGTTGTGACACTGCTTTCTGACGATTCTACTGCCATCTGGTGGGCTTGACTAGTATTACCTCTGCTAGGGAATTCCCTGCTCTTACGTTTCCTCCACTTTTACGCCCCCTAGTGGTTTACCAGCTAACTACCTTCTCAGATAGTTTGAGACAAAAAAGGGGCCACTTAACAATTATAATGGCAACAACTCAAACAAACATGAAACCAAAGAAAGAAGAAGAGTCTTTAAACTTGCCAAATAACAAATATACCCACACAAGCCATAATTATGAATATACAAAATTATTTTATTATTAATGCTGCAGGGAAATCAGATTACAGGCAGTATATAATATAGGACCAAGGGAATTAGTGCTGGAGGGGAAAACCCCACGTGTCCCAGGCATTGATTCAGGAGAACAAGTCTCTATTGAGTAACGGCAGACATATCACAATTATAATGGCTCACAGGTAGGAAAAAGCTCAGAGGAGTAAGTGCGGCCAAAAAAGACCAAGATAATACAAAGTGTAGCCAGAAGGCAGAGCACCTACTAGGAAGATAAGTCGCTGGGGGCCGGGATAACACGTGGGGACCAACGTCCCAACACGTGTTTCGCTCCGTGTGCTTCGTCGGGGGACAGATAAAATAGTGAGAAGTGTGGATCTTATAAAGGGGGTCCAATCCCAATGAAAACCGCCCCCTCGTTTGATGCGTCCTGATAGGTAAAGTACAGGACCACGCCGCAGTGGAACCTCAGCAGCGGAAGCCGGAGGGAAGAAAACTTCCTGTGACGTCACAGCATTTCCGGTATTCCACTGCTAAGGACGTCTGCCGCGGCCGCGCCAGGAGGCAGAAACATCCCTCTGGTACGTCATCAAGTAAATCCGCCCAGGTAAGGGACAGGAACCCGTCCATTAGTGAACAGGGCAGCGATGCCCACACTTGTAACAAGAACGGAGGATATATTGCAGGAACGTACCGCAAAATATCCATAGACAGCCAGTAAGGATGTTTACAAATGGGGCGTAAAGAGAAAAAGGAAGAAGGTATACTAGAGAGAAAAGAGGAGAATGATATCGGCTAATTTAGAACCACATATTCATAAAAAATGCATAATGTATATAACATACACATACATATGTACATAAATACAGGTCTATCAATTTCATAGTTGTAGTAAAAATGCATATGTTTAATTGATCCGACATCAAAGACTCCATATCCCAAGTGGCTTGTGAGGAGAGAAGTAACCATCTTCCACAATAAATATCTTAATGAAGTAAGGACTAAGGCATAATGGGGGTAGGACCCAGACTAAAAAAGAACAAAAATACACTGTTAAAATTGAGATACAGAACCACTCAATAGAAACAAAACAAACAGCCTACTTTAGATAATAAATAGTCTAAGACTATTAAAACCAACTGCCAGATGGACAGTGAATACCTTATATTAAAAACCAACTTATTCAAGTCCGATAACCAGGACTACAAAAGACAAGGAGTCGTCATGGTTACTACTATCCTAAGTAACCACAAGGACTACAGGAAAGGAGCAAAAGTGAGTCGTTCATTAAGTCCCCGTGGGGACATAGTACCGAGGGTAAAAATCCATCGGCACTCCATCTGTGCCAGGCGTTTTTTCAGATCTCCCCCACGGATACCAAGATGCACTCGGTCGATCCCACGGACCCTCAGGGAGGTTGGATCACAGTTGTGAACCTCCCTGAAGTGACGGGGAATCGTCTTGAGAGCCTCTGGATTGATAGCCTCTTTGGCGGCCAAGATGTCACGTACTTGTTCCCTTGTACGGATGCGGAGTTCCCGAGAGGTCAATCCGATGTATATTTTGTCACAACCACATGTGGCGTAATAAATTACGCCAGATGTGTTGCAAGAAATATAAACCCGGATCGAAAATTCTCTCAGGCCATCAGCGGAGCAGAAAGTAGTGGCCCTAATGATGTTGTTACATCCCCGACAACTACCGCATGGATAGCAACCAACTCGCTGTGGACCACAGCCAAACAGAGGAGGAGTCTTCACCACATGGTGGCTGTGCACCAACATGTCTTTGAGGCTCCTACCTCTTCTTGCTGTCATCATTGGGCGATCAGGCAAATATCCCTCAAGAGAGGGTTCTGTTTGAAGGATTGCCCAATGTTTGTTTAACACACCCCTTATCTGCTCCCACTGACGACAGTAGGTGGAGATAAACCTGGCCACAAAGCCAGTTGGCTTCACTGTTCTGTCTCTCCCAGACAGTAGATGGTCACGATTCGAGGATTTAGCCCGCTGGTATCCACGTTTGATGGATCTGTTGCTGTAGCCCCTGTTTATGAATCTCTCCCTCATATCACTTGATTCGGCCTCAAATGCGTTGCTCGAAGAACATAGTCTGCGTAACCGCAGAAATTGGCCAGTAGGGATGGCATTCACCATTGATCTAGGGTGTACCGAGGTGGCGTGGAGGAGGGAATTAACCGCGGTGGACTTACGAAAGATGGTAGTGGACACAGCCCCGCCCAGCTCTATAGAGATCCTGATGTCCAAAAAATCAATGGATCTCTGTCCGATCTGATGAGTCAAAAAGATGTTCCGGTCGTTGGAGTTGAGTCGACGCACAAAATCCTCAAGTTCAGGGCCGGTTCCCCCCCAGACGACAAGAATGTCGTCTATATAGCGTAGCCAGCACTGCGCATGGGAGCTCGCCGGCACGCCGCCCCCGAAAACCTCCCTCTCCCAAAATCCGAGAAAGAGGTTGGCGTAGGACGGCGCGCAAGCCGCCCCCATCGCATTACCGCGCCGCTGGAGGAAGAACCGGTCCCGAAAAACGAAGAAGTTGTGCGTCAACACAAACTCCAACAACTCCATGATCAGATTGGACAGAGATTGGTCCAAATTACTTGAATCCAAAAAGAACTGAGCGGCCACAAGTCCATCGCGGTGATCAATACTGGAATAGAGGGCCTCAACATCCATGGTCACCAGTGATACCCCCTCCTCCAAGATCAAACCCTCTAATCTCCTAAGGACGTCCGAAATATCCCTGACATGGGAGGGCAACATCTCCACAAGTGGGTGCAGGTAATGTTCAATGAATTTGCAAGTAACGTCACACAGCCCCCCCCATGCCAGAGACAATGGGACGTCCAGGAGGCACTTTCGGGTTTTTATGGATCTTGGGGAGGAGGTAAAACGTTGGAACCACTGGAGATTTAACTAAGAGGCCCTCATAGATCTTCTTAGGATTAATTCCCTCCTCAAAAGCCCGTGATAGTATCACCTCTAGGTCATTGGCGTATCCACGTACGGGGTTATGGTGGAGAGATTCATAAGCATCCCGATCTCTAAGTTGGCGCCACGCCTCCCTTTCATATAATTCCACCGGCCATATCACCACATTCCCGCCTTTATCGGCGGGTTTAACAACCACATCCTCCAGGGACTGAAGTTCTCTAAGTGCAGATTGTTGCTGTCTTGTCAGGTTGTTATTGCCGCCCTTAAACGAGAGACGTCGTATGTCTCTTGTCACCAGCTCCCCAAAGATTTGAATAGGGGGACATAATGACAAAGGCGGGAATGTGGTAGATCTTGGTACAGTGTGTTGTGGGAAGTTACCTGGTGGGTGGTAGGTGGACTCAGCCTCCAGTTCTTCAAGGGTGGCAATAGCCTCCTCTTCAAGGATGGACAAGGAAGGTTCGCCTGAGGTTTTTCTATGGTGCAATTTATGTAGCACCAATTTCCGTAGGAACAGGTGAAGATTTTTAATCACTAAAAATAGATTGAAATTAGCCTCTGGTACAAATGAAAGTCCTAATTTTAGGACCTCAATCTGAGGGGGGGTAAGTGCATGTTTAGATAAATTAATTACCTCTAAGTGCGAATCCATCCCTTTCCTCTGAACTGGAGGGAGAGTACCACGTCCACCACCCAGGCCAGTGCCTTGTCTGTTACGAACATTAGTGGCTCTGGTATTAGGTCCCATATTCCGTGTTTTGTGAGACGTGGATTCCTCATCCAGTGAGGAGAGTGATGATGCCGAGACTGACGTCATAGAAACATGATGTTTTTTTCTAGGCTGTGATACACCTCTCCACCGAAATACTTGGCCATTCTTGTAATCCATAACATCCCGTTGGTACTTTTTTGTTTTGGTGTTCAGGATTTCTTTCTCCCATTTGGAGAACTCCTTGTCCAATGATTCGTGGTACTTAGACAATTCGTCAGGGGTCAGCTCCGAGGAAAGGACTTCAAGGACTTATCGGACTTGAATAAGTTGGTTTTTAATATAAGGTATTCACTGTCCATCTGGCAGTTGGTTTTAATAGTCTTAGACTATTTATTATCTAAAGTAGGCTGTTTGTTTTGTTTCTATTGAGTGGTTCTGGTTCTCAGTTTTAACAGTGTATTTTTGTTCTTTTTTAGTCTGGGTCCTACCCCCATTATGCCTTAGTCCTTACTTCATTGGGATATTTATTGTGGAAGATGGCTACTTCTCTCCTCACAAGCCACTTGGGATATGGAGTCTTTGATGTCGGATCAATTAAACATATGCATTTTTACTACAACTATGAAATTGATAGACCTGTATTTATGTACATATGTGTATGTTATATACATTATGCATTTTTTATGAATATGTGGTTCTAAATTAGCCGATATCATTCTCCTCTTTTCTCTCTAGTATACCTTCTTCCTTTTTCTCTTTACGCCTCATTTGTAAACATCCTTACTGGCTGTCTATGGATATTTTGCGGTACGTTCCTGCAATATATCCTCCGTTCTTGTTACAAGTGTGGGCATCGCTGCCCTGTTCACTAATGGACGGGTTCCTGTCCCTTACCTGGGCGGATTTACTTGATGACGTACCAGAGGGATGTTTCCGCCTCCTGGCGCGGCCGCGGCAGGCGTCCTTAGCAGTGGAATACCGGAAATGCTGTGACGTCACAGGAAGTTTTCTTCCCTCCGGCTTCCGCTGCTGAGGTTCCACTGCGGCGCGGTCCTGTACTTTACCTATCAGGACGCATCAAACGAGGGGGCGGTTTTCATTGGGACTGGACCCCCTTTATAAGATCCACACTTCTCACTATTTTATCTGTCCCCCGACGAAACACACGGAGCGAAACACGTGTTGGGACGTTGGTCCCCACGTGTTATCCCGGCCCCCGGCGACTTATCTTCCTGGTAGGTGCTCTGCCTTCTGGCTACACTTTGTATTATCTTGGTCTTTTTTGGCCGCACTTACTCCTCTGAGCTTTTTCCTACCTGTGAGCCATTATAATTGTGATATGTCTGCCGTTACTCAGTAGAGACTTGTTCTCCTGAATCAATGCCTGGGACACGTGGGGTTTTCCCCTCCAGCACTAATTCCCTTGGTCCTATATTATATACTGCCTGTAATCTGATTTCCCTGCAGCATTAATAATAAAATAATTTTGTATATTCATAATTATGGCTTGTGTGGGTATATTTGTTATTTGGCAAGTTTAAAGACTCTTCTTCTTTCTTTGGCTTCTCAGATAGTTTCAGGAATCCTCTCAGTCCCACATTACTGCGCTGTACTGCTATTGTACATCTTAGAGTACAGTGTGACAGCTTAGCAGTATTTGTGATAAGCAGAAATTAATTCACTGCAAATAGAGTTTTTTGAGAAATTTTTGCCACTGCTGAAATATTTGAATTTCAAAATGTTTAATAACTCAAATATGTTATTATACAGAGTCTCAATGTCTACTGATATGTGGAGCTAGTCCACCACTACCTTATGATTACATTTCCTATGATTTTCCTTGTTGTCTTTTGCTGTCACCATTGGAGGTAGTACAGGCTTAGTAATTGGAGGCATGTAATGATAGTGCACAAAGCTAGTAGTCTGGTAAGATAAGGGGGATAAGGAAAATAAGAAAGTCAAGGCTGTATAATAGCATTTAAGGTGTCAAGCTTTTACTAACAAACTGTACAAAGTGACACGTGTCCAGTCCCAACAAAACAAGACAGACCTTGCATTCCATACAAGCATTAATGCATATCGTTCATTTTAATTTCTATTTCATAAATCAATAGTACTCATGAAAATAGGTAACTTTGTAATATATAGTCATGGCCAAAAGTGTTGGCACACTTGAAATTGTTCCAGAAAATGACGTTTCTTTTCCTAGAAAATTATTGCAATTACACATGTTTTGTCATACACATGTTTATATCCTTTGTGAGTATTAGAACAATACAAATAAACAGAAAAAAAGCAAATTTAACATAATTTCACTCAAAACACCAAATTGACTGGACAAAATTGTTGACACCTTTTGAAAATTGTGGATAAACAACTTTATTTCAAGCATGTGATGCATGTTCAAACTCACCTGTGGCAAGTAAAAGGTGTAGGCAATATAAAAATCACACTTGAAACAGATAAAAAGGGAGAAGTTGACGCAATCTTTGCATTCTGTGTCTGGGTGTGCCATACTAAGCATGGAGAACAGAAAGAGGAGAAGAGAACTGTCTAAAGGCCCAGTCACACTAAACAACTTACCAGTGATTCCCAACAACGATACAACCTGATAGGGATCGCTGGTAAGTTGCTAGGAGGTCGCTGGTGAGATGTCACACTAAGCGACGCTCCAGCGATCCCACCAGCAACCTGCCTGGCAGGGATTGCTGGAGCGTCGCTACAAGTGGAAGCATGCTGCGCCTGGTAACTAAGGTAAATATCGGGTAACCAACCCGATATTTACCTTGGTTACCAGCGCACACCGCTTAGCGCTGGCTCCCTGCACACCTAGCCACAGTACACATCAGGTTAATTACCCTATGTGTACTCTGCTACGTGTTCAGGCAGTAGGGAGCCGGCTTCTGCGAACACTGGTAACCACGGTAAACATCGGGTAACCAAGAAGCCCTTCCCTTGGTTATCCGATATTTACCTTCGTTACCAGCATCCGCCACTCTCACACTGTCAGTGCCGGCTCCCTGTTCCCTGCACTCCTAGCCACAGTACACATCGGGTTAATTACCCGATGTGTACTCCAGCTACGTGTGCAGGGAGCAGGGAGCCGGCACTGGCAGCGTGAAAGCACACTGCTTAGCGCTGGCTCCCTGCACTCCTAGCTACAGTACACATCGGGTTAATTACCCCAAGTGTAGTCTGGCTATGTGTGCAGGGAGCAGGAAGCCGGCACTGACAGCTGAGAGCGGTGGACGCTGGTAACGAAGGTAAATATCGGGTAACCATGGAAAGGGCTTCTTGGTTACCCGATATTTACATTGGTTACCAGCGTCCGCAGAAGCCGGTTCCCTGCTCACTGCACATTTAGTTGTTGCTCTGTTGCTGTCACACACAGCGACGTGTGCTTCACAGCGGGAGAGCAACAACTAAAAAATGGTCCAGGACATTCAGCAACAACCAGCGACCTCACAGCAGGGGCCAGGTTGTTGCTGGATGTTACACACAGCAACATCGCTAGCAAGTTGTGCCTCAGCAGTGATGTTGCTAGCGATGTTGCTTAGTGTGACGGTACCTTAAGGACTTGAGAACCAAAATTGTTGAAAAATATCAACAATGTAAAGGCTACAAGCCAATCTCCAGAGATCTTCATGTTGCTCTGTCCATGGTACGCAACATAATCAAGAGGTTTACAACCCATGTCACTGTAGCTAATCTCCCTGGATGTGGATGGCAGAGAACAATTGATGAAGGTTGCAACGGAAGATAGCCAAGGTGGTGGATAAGCAGCCCCAATCAAGTTCCAAAGAAATTAAAGCTGTACTGCAGGCTCAGGCTGCATCAGCTCAAACTATTCGTTGACATTTGAATGAAATTAAATGCTATGGCAGCAGACCAAGGAGGATCCTACTGCTGACACAGAGAAATAAAAAGGCTAGACTGCAGCTTGCCAAAATGTACGTGGGTAAACCAAAATCCTTTTGGGAAAGCATCTTGTGGACAGATGAAGCCAGGATAGAGCTTTTTGATAAAGCACATTATTCCACTGTTTACCGAAAACAGAATGAGGCCTACAAACAAGAGAACATGGTACCTACATGGGTGCTTTGACTGTGTGAATGAAGATTACCAAAGGATTTTGAGTTGCAATCTAGTGTCTAGTTTTTGAAAGCTGGGTTTGTGTCCTAGGTCGTGGGTCTTCCAGCAGGACAATGACCCCAAATATACTTCAAGAAAACAGCAAGAAATGGATGGAAACAAAATGCTGAAGATTTCTGAAGTGGCCAGCAAAGTCCGTATCTACAGTAAATTCCATTGAACAACTGTGGACAGATAGTAAAATTGCTGTTGGGAGCAGATGCCTTTCAAATATGAGAGATCTGGAGCAGTGTGCAAAACAAGAGAGGTCCAAAGTTCCAGCTGAGAGATATAACAAGCTTGTTAATGGTTATAGGAAGCAAGTGATTACAGTCATTTATTCTAAAGGGTGTGCAACCAAATATTAACCCGAGGGTAACAACAATTTTGTTCAACCCATTTTTGGAGTCTTGTGGGAAATTATGTCCAATTTGCCTTTTCTTTGTCTGTTTTTTTGTGTTGTTCCAATGTACAAAGGAAATAAACATGTGTATAACAAACATGTGAAATTGCAATAATTTTTTAGGAGAAATACTACATTTTTTCTAACAATTTCAAGGGTGTCAACACTTTTGACCATGACTGTAGTCATTATCAAATTCTCAATTCTGAAGTATAACCTGTATTCAGTGAAGCTTTTTTCATTACTGAGATAGGAGATGGCAGCTGTTACTGAGAAAGAGCCTATGATAATGGAAGGAGGGAGGAGCTAGAGGCAGAGGGAGGAGCTAGAGGCATAGCTCCACCCCTCCTCACTCATTTCTGTGTATAGATTCTCATCAGTAACAACTGCCATTTCCTATCTCAGTAATGGGAAAGATTTGACCTCAGAATTGAGAACTTTGATAATCACTGATCAATTCAGATAGAGAAAGAAAGAAATTTGTCTGATAAGATATTTTACAAAGTTGTTCATTTTCATGTGTACTATTGATTTATGAAATAAAATGTAAAATGTTGGTTACGTTTTTAGCATAAGTCAGACATTTTGCATTCAGTGCAAGTGTTTACCATATCCTGGATATAATGAGATAACAAAGGGCTAGAAACTAAGTTACTACCATACATGATACAAATGAAGACAAATTCAATTAAAATGAATGGTAATAATTCTTCCCATATTTCTCAGTAACCTTTCTAAAATATAGCATGTCAAACTCTTCTTCCAATGGTCGATGACTACAAATTATCTGATTTGATAATATACAATTTAGTTACAATGTGATATTTTTGCAATTAAATAGCACATTTTTCACACTTTATATATTCATTTTCACATTGTCTCATTCAAATTTCATGATAAAATCTACTAAATCCTCACCACCCACATCTATCATGTTCCTTTTTGGCTATTGAAGCTATCTACTGTGTGGCCCTCCATTAACCAAGCTGTCAACACTTCAATAAATACAGTTTCCAGATTGATTGTCCTTACAAATCATTTTACTAAAGCAGCAGCTCTGCCAGTTTTTGCACTGCTTGGCTGTTATCTCCAAGACCCAATTTAAAATATTTTTCCTACCTAGAAAATTCTCCATGATGCCAAACAACTCTCTAGCTTTCTTGGTCTCCATTGATAATACATAGCCAAGCAATTTATTTATCATGGAGCTTCTAACCTATAATTGACCTTTACTTCCATATTCCTAGTACATCCTGCACTGGATCTATCTTCATCCATATGCTAATGTTCAAGAACTTTTGAAATCCATAGGCCGCGTTCACACAATTCACATGTCCATATTTAAGCAAATATGTGAGAAAAATTGTATCGTCATCAGTGTTTTGGATCAGTCTGTCATCAATGTGTAATTCGTGTGTCCATTTTTAGTATATCATCATTGTTTTTGTGACGCCCATGGACTATCAGGTTGTCACAAGGTACTGTGCGCTCTTTCTCTTTAGTGCAGTTTTCAAATCCCTCATGGTTCTGGGTCTACAGTGCTGCCTCCAACAGCAAATCAAATCCTAGATACACCCTGCACCACACCCACCAGACGCACCAGTGGGCGGCATGAGCGGAATAGGGTCGCCCACCTAGGGGTCAGGAAGGGGGAGTTGAGGAGTGAAGTGTAGTAGTGAAGAGGAGTAGTACAGTCGAGGAGGCTGGGAGTAGTGGCTCCCAGGAGAAGCTGTCTAGGTTGCAGACGGTGGTCTGGACCTAGAGGAGTCGGGATTAAGGCTAGGTGCCTGGACCTGTTTAGGAGAATGGTCAGCAGCCTGGTCCTATCACCGGTCCGGGAACGATGGCATGGCAGGGTACACGGACCCTAGGTCGGGGAGAAATTTCAGGCAACCCGGCAATTAACCTGCGGAGAATGGAGCCTTTATGGACTGTTCCCACTTGCTCCAGAATCGGGGCACTAGCGCAACAAGGGGGATAGGGCCTTCCATATAAGCAGCCCACTAAAATCCCAAGTGTGAGCCCTGAGAGCAGGCTCCCACAATTACCCACAGTGGGGAACGGGGCTCAGCAAGTTCCAGACTACTGGGCCACTACGGGGAATTTAAACTTTGTGCCAGGAGGCAGGTCACGGATCACCAGGCAGCACTGCAGGGGACGGGACCCGGACGAGCTCCCCTTGAGTGGCAGCGGCACCAAGAGACTTGGTTTACCCAGATGTCAGCGTCTGCTTATTGGCTGAGTGAGTACCAGAGTGATTTCCCCTTCATGGCACCCAATAGCATCATCCAGAGTCCTGAGACCTACCCCTACCCGTGGAGGACAACAACACCTTGCTGCCACACTCCATCACCCTGGGTACTCCCAACGGCAGCGGCGGTACTCCCAGTTACCGCACACCACGGGTGGCATCACAAACTATAATTCCCCTGTAAATATTCCCCCTTTTACTTTAGAGTGTGGCCCCCTAAGCCCCCCGGGTCCGGAGACCCTCGAGCCACGAACGGACACTACCCCCGGATCCGAGCGGTTTGATCCGCTGCTGAGGTGGAACATTTTCATGGATGGACTATTATCTAACTAAATTAGAATTCTTCTTTTATAGTATGCAATTAAGGATGAGCGAACCCAAACAGTAAAGTCTAGGGTTCGTGCCGGACACCTAGTGTCTGGTGCCAAACTCTGAAAATGGACATCTAAGTGGAAGTCCATGTTACTGTTCATGGTTGGCAGCGCATAAAGTTTGTTGAAAGGCAACAGCACAGCCATTCATCAAGCTCTTCAGCTGTGGGCACTATTGTACCCATCACAGGCATGCCGAGTACTAGTATGGCTGTGATTGGCCACCACCACACGTGATTTAGCTTGAATAAAGGTCATATCATGGTTTGTTTCGCCATTATGAGAACTTCTGCACCTGGTGCAGACAGCTATAAAAAAGTGTGGTCCATACGAGCCTAATCCAGCCCTGTGCATCCAGCCCTAAAACAGTAAGGTCCATACTGCCCTATCCAGCCTTGTGCATCCAGTCCTAATACAACTTGGTCTATAAAGGCCTAATCCAGCTTCATGCATCCAACCCTAATACAGCCTGTTGCCTACTAGTCCAATCAAGCCTCGTGCATACAACCCTAATACACCCTAGTCCATACAGGCCTAATCCAGCCTTGTGCATCCAGCCTTAATACCGTCTGATCCATAGTGCTATATTTCAGCCTCATACATCCAGCCCTAATTGTCATGTCAGGATGAGGGAACATCCTTACTTTAGCTTCCCTCCTTTTCACTTGTTGTCTGATTACAATGTGTGCACATGCTATGTGATAAAGTTTTGGGTTCCCCTGTTTGTATATCAGTGTTGGTGTTTACAGTCTCCTGTCCAGGTCTCCCCCTGGTGTAGGGAGGGAGGGCGTACTAGATCAGGGCTGGTTAGGAGCAGGCGTAGGATGGTGGACCAGACATCATCACCATCAGATGTATGTCTGGGATCAGGGACAGCTAGGGCCCTCCGTAGCCTGAGGGCCAGTTTAGGAGCCCCATTCTTTATTACCCTCTGCCACCCCAGGACAATCAGGCTCTGTGTAACTCTTTTTTTAATTGTTGCTCTGTGGGGAAACTCGTCCAATCGTGGCTGTGTGGGTCAACTGTAAAACAAGTTGTGTATGGGACTTTTTTTAAAAATTGTTGCTCTGTGTGGCAACTCTTCCAATCTTAGCTGTGAATATTAACTGGGAAAACAGGCAATGTTTTCTTATTTTTGCTATGTGGGAAAACTCTTCCAATCTTGGATTAACTAGGAAAATGGGCAATGTTTTCTAATTTTTGCTGTGGGGAAACTCTTCCAATCTTGGATGTGCGAGTCTACTCTGAAAAAAGGCTCTTTTTAAATTGATGCTGTGTGGAGTAAGAAGGCTGCATAGGGGTATTTTTGAGAATTGTTCCCCTGTGGGGGAACTCTTCCAATCTTGGCTGTGTGGGTATAGTCTGAAAACATGCCATGTAGGGGCCTTTTGTAAATTGCTGCTCTGTGGGGGAACACTTCCAATCTTTGCTCTGTGGGACAACTGTGAAAACAGGCTCTGTGTGGTCTTATTTTTAAATTATTGCTTTATGGGGGGACTCTTCTACTCTTCGCTGTGTGGTCTAACTGTAAAAACATTCCGTGTAAGAGCCTTTATTTTTTTTTTTGTAAATTCTTTATTTAAGATGTTTCTTAATATTACAGAAATGAAATTGCAACAACAAATAAGCATAAACATGTATTTCTCAGATGAAAGGAAAGAGAAAAGGAAAGGAAAGAGGGAGAGATGGGGACATGAGGTTGGTATAAAGTAAAGAGAGGACAAGGGGTTGGGAATGTAGAGGGGGTAGGGGAAGGGGAAAAAGGTGAGATTCCCACCTATGCTCTGTATGGGAATACTTCCAACCTTGGCTGTGTGGGTCAATTTTGAAAAGAAGCTTTGTAGGGGCCTTTGTTGCCTTGCGGGAGAACTCTTCCAATCTTGGATGTGTGTAACTACTCTGAAAACATGCTCTGTAGGGGCCTTTTTTAAATTGTTGCTCTGTTGGGAAACTTTAATGATCTTGGCCTTGTGTGTCAATTCCTAAAACAGGCTTGGTTGTGACCTTTTTTAAATTGTGACTCTGAGGGGAAAGTTTGCCAATCTTGGCTGTGTAGGTCTACTCTGAAAATAGGCAGTATGATGGCCTTTTTACAAAATATTGCTCTTTGAGTGAACTCTTCCAATCTTAGCTGTGTGGGTCAACTCTAGAAATAGTTCTGTAGGGGCCTTTTTTTAAAAAAAAAAATGTTTTGCTCTGTGGGGGAACTTTGCTAATCTTGGCTATGTGGCTCAACTGTGAAAACAGACAGTGTAATGGGCTTTTTTATAAATTGTTGCTCTGTAGGGAAACTCCTCCAATCTTCACTGTATGGGTCAACTGTGAACACAGGTTTGGCAGGGACCTTTATTGTAAAATGTTGCTCTGTGGGGAACTCTTCCAATCTTGGCTATGTGGGATTACTCTGAAAAAAGGCTCTGGAGTAACCTTTATTTTAATCCATTTACAACCTAAGAGTGCATCTCAATAAATTAGAATATCATCAAAAAGTTAATTTATTTCAGTTATTCAATACAAAAAGGGAATCGCAAATATTATATATAGACATTACAAACAGAGTGATCTATTTCAAGTGTTTATTTCTGTTATTTCTGATGGGCAGCATGTTAGCTTAGTGGTTAGCCCAGCAGTCTTGCAGCGCTGGTGTCCTGGGTTCAAATCCCACCAAGGACACTATCTGCAAGGATTTTGTATGTTATCCCCATGCTTGCGTGGGTTTCTTCTGGGTACTCTGGTTTCCTCCCACACTCCAAAAATAGCTATACAGATAGGGAATTTAGATTGTGAGCCCCAATGGGGACAGTGTTCCTGATGTATGTAAAGCACTGCAGAATTAACATTGCATATGTTAGCGCTATATGAAAATAAAGATGTATTATTTATTTATTTTAATGTTGATGATTATGGCTTACAGCCAATGAAAACTCAAAAGTCATTATTAGAATAGTATATAAGTCCAACCAACACCTTTATGTGGGCCCAAAAGCTGCCAAAACAGCGCAAATCGTTTTACAGTGGAGCCACACTGTTGTGGCACAACAATTAACTTCCTAGACTATTACCACAAGAAATATTGGATGAGTGACAGGAGTAAGCCTGTTGCTGTGAGAACCTTAGCATTACAGACAAGATACAACTTATATAACCTAAAGGTTACTGGAGCTCTTAGCCACCGGCTCTCCCGGCAGCTGTGAGGCCAGGAAATCTTATGGGAGCCTTTAAGAGAGTCTTTAAGTTTCTTGGAGTTCTCAGCTGTTGGGACACCCTGAGGCTTTGAACTCTGGTACCAATTCACAGTCTCCAGCTGTCCCAGTAACTGGGAACTCAAGAAACATTAAATGCTTTCTTAAAGGCTCCCTTAAAGTTACCAGCTTGAAAGCTGCCGCAAGATCCAATCGCTGTGAGCTTTGATAACCTAAGTGTAGCACCGGCTTTCCTAGAGCACTGGCCCTTCACAACATCCTAGCACCATGTACTTGCTGTCCTTTTCCCTAAATGGCCAACCTCATGCTACGTGGTCCTCTGCTTACCTGCATGGCCACCCACATGTCGCGTGGTCCTCATCACTACTGCACAGCTATCCTCGTGTTGTGTGGTTCTTGGCTGACCCCCTCACCTGTGACCATCCACTTGTCACATTGTCCTCTGCGTCCCTTCATTGCCGTTCATGTGTCGTGCAGTTGGTTCAAAACCTCTCCCCCCGCAGATGCTCACTTGTGTGTCGGTCCTCAGTTCCTGCCTAAGCCCCAGGCCCTGTGCATGTGGCATAGTTTTTACTGGTCTAATGCCTAGGGGGTGTGTACACGTGATTCCTGGCCCTTTATGTAGAAGCGTGGGCACCTTGCTAAGGTGTCCCCAGCCTATCACTGGGAGGCATTAGATATTTAAGGCTCCCTGATGGAAGGGGCCAGAGCAATTCATTAGGAATGTAATCCTAACCTGTGAGTTGGTCCTGTCTGTCTACTCTGGTCTGCAAGCCTCAAGCATCAGTCCTGCATGCAACCAGTTCTGTTTTTCTGGGTCTGTCCTGTCTGTTTCCATGGACCTGTCCTGTTTGTTCCCTGGTATTAGCCTATATCTTGCACCTGTGCTAGGGTCAAAGGTTACTGAAGACCTACTACAGCTGCCTCCACCCTTTAAAAAGGTGGTGGAACCTGTCTCTTAATGCAGATTATAGCTTCAGCGATACCGGTCATTGTGCATTGTGATCCAGCTGTTGGTGACGTGCTGAGTACTATTTGGTGTGCTGCGGAAATATCCTCATTGTTTGTTTATCTCCTCCTTGTATTTTATTTCTCCCTGAGCACATATTGTCTTTAACCCTTTCTGCTTTATGGTCCGTAGCATGGGGGCAAGTCTCGGCGCCCCAATTCCAACATACCATGTCACACCCTGTGAGACCTAAGCCTGATGACCCATGGCAAAAGTTCTGCACCTGCCTGTAGCCGTTCTGCATGTTTCATTTCAGACTATGTTCTTGTTCTGCCCTGTTTGTCCTACCAGTGCATATCCTGCCTGTTCTGCCCGATACCTGTTGGCAGTCCTGCCGTCTCCCTACACCACTCAGCTGCCACAGTCCCAGTTACTGCCCTGAGAGGGGCACCTGGCATTCTGCCTCGTGGCTGGCATTTAAGGCTGCTTTACTTGTGTCGATTTCTCGTGTGATCGAATTTGCGATCGCACCCGCCCCCATCTTTTGCGCGGCACGGGCAATTTGCTGCCCGTGTTGCACAATGATGTAAACCCCCGTCACACGTACTTACCTTCCAAACGACCTCGCTGTGGGCGGCGAACATCCACTAACTGAAGGGGGAGGGACGTTCGGCGTCACAGCGATGTCACACAGTGTCCGGCCAATAAAAGCGGAGGGGCGGAGAGGAGCGGGACGTAAACATCCCGCCCACCTCCTTCCTTCAGCATTGCCGATGGGACGCAGGTAAGCTGCAGTTCATCATTCCCGGGGTGTCACACGGAGCGATGTGTGCTGCCTCGGGAACAATGAACAACAGGACGTTCGATTTTTTTGAAAATGAGCGACGTGTCAGCGATGAACGAGAAGGTATTTCTACTCGTTCATAGCTGTCACACGCTACGATATCACTAACAATGCCGGATGTGCGTCACCTACGACATGACCCCGCCGACATCTCATTAGTAGAGATGAGCGATGTTCGAGGTTCGCCAATTTCATGTTCGAGTGATTTTGGGGGGTGTTCGAGCTCGAACTCAAGCTTTTTGCTAAAAGCTCGACAGTTCGAGTTAGGTTCGAGAACAGTTCAATCAACAAAAATGTGACTTTTCACAGTAAGGCTATATGCAGACGTTGCTATCTGCATGCACCCTGCATCTCCAGCACAATCCCTCTCTCTTTCCTACTCACCGATCACGGGCGTCTCGCTGCACGGCTATCAGAAATCCACGGCGTCTTTTCCTCTTTAGAAAATGGCTGCCGCTTCATTATTCAATCAGGTATTCCGTGCTTTCCCCGCCCACCGGCGCCCATGATTGGTTGCAGTCAGACACGCCCCCACGATGAATGACAGCTGTTTCACTGCAACCAATCACAGTCGCCGGCGGGCGGGTCTAAAAAGTAAAATAAATAAATAAATAATAAAAAAAAGAAAATGCGGTTCGCCCCATATTTGATACCAGCCAGGAAAAAGCCACACGGCTGGAGGCTGGTATTGTCAGGATGGAGAGCACCACGTTATCGGTAGCCCACCACCCTAACAATATCACCCAGCAGCCGCCCGGAATTGCCGCATCTATTAGATGCGACAGTCCCGGGACTCCACCCAGCTCATCTCGAATTGCCCTGGTGCGGTGGAAATCGGGGTAATAAGAGGTTAATCATGACAAGCGTCTCCCGAGACACCTTCCATGATCAACTGAAAGTGAAAGTATAGAAACACACACAGCGAAAAATCCTTTATTTGGAATAAAAGACAAAAAAACCCACGTTTACCACTTTATTAATCCCCAAATACATATCCAGGTCCGACATAATCCACACAACACTGTCAGTTCTGCTACATGAAGATGCAGCAGCACCGTAGAACACGATCGCGCTGTGTCCTCTCCACGTAGCAATGAAGTGAATCGTGCTGTCACCAGAGACTTCACTCTGCAATGGAGACGTCAAGATTACCAAATCTGCCTATCTATATCACCTGCAGAACCACAAGGCTCAGTATACTCCATCCAGGACTGTATATAGGAGTTTTTTGCCCCCCAAAAAAATGATGTGGGCTTCGCCATATTTTTGTAAGCTAGCCAGGTACAGCAGGCAGGTACGGCTGCCCCCAACCCCCAGCTGCCTATTTGCACCCTGCTGGGAACTAAAAAAATAGGGAAGCCCTTTTTTTAATTATTTCATGAATTTCATGAAATAATTAAAAAAAAAATAGACATGAGCTTCGCTCCATTTTTGTGTCCAGTCAGGTACAACTAGGCAGCTGGGGATTGGAATCCACAGCACAGGTTAGCCCGAGCTTTCTGGGCCCCTCTGCTGCGTGTTGCACTCCGCAGCTGCCCCAGAAAATGGTGCTTTCATAGAAGCGCCATCATCTGGCGCTGTATCCAACTCTTCCAGCTGCCCTGGTGACGGGTGGCTTGCTGGGTAATAATGAGTTAATACTAGCTTTGTTTTACTAGCTAGTATTAAGTCAGAGATTCTTAATGTCAGGCAAGTTTGACCCGGCCATTAAGAATCTCCAATAAAGGGTTAAAAAAAGACACCACACAGAGAAAAAATACTTTAATAGAAATAAATACACAGACACACTTAGAAGACCATGGATCGTGGAGGGGTGCGAGGGAGTAATGAAGATGGAGTCTCTGTCTTCTTTCTCCTGTCAACCCATGCAGCTCTGCTACATCAGACAGCGGTGTATGGGAGGAAGACGCTGCTGCTTCCTGTGCAGTCTGTATCACTCAGTGAGTAGCAGAGGCTGCAAGCGGTGACGTCACCGCTGACAGGAGCGTTGCTATAGCAACGGTGATCTTCGTTATTGACCGGCTGTGGCAGCCGGTGAATAACGTAATGGGGAAGCCGACCATGTGCCAGAGCATCTCGCTGGTACACGGAGATACACAAACGATCACCGTGTACCGGAGAGATGCACTGACAGGACCTAGCATGACGTCTAGCCATGTGACCAGTCTGTAGCAAATGAAATATTATACACGTGACTGGTCACATGCTATTTTGATGTCACGATAGGTCCTATCATGAGTGCTGGTAACTGGGAGGACGCAGCAATTATCGGAAGGAAAAGCGTTGGGAGACAGAGTGCAGGACGCATCGCAGGGACCTGTAAGTGTTATGGCAATGTTTATTAACTGTTCGTGTACATTTATAATGTGTTTTTATGTGTTTGTGTTTGCCTCCCATTGTTTTCAATGGGGTTCGAGAAGTTCCTCGAGCCGAACTCGAATACGGCCTCCGTTCGACGAACTGAACCAAACTCGAGCCTTTAGAGGCTCACTCATCTCTACTCGTTAGATATATCGTAGCATGTAAAGCCCGCTTTAGTCAAGCCCCTATCACTAAAGGGTAATCCTGGGTTCCCCCTGTGATCCAGTGGATTCACTTATGCTCACCGCCTTCCACAGCAGTGAGTGTTACACTAAGGTTACTAAAGGTCACAGGTACCTGGTCTCCCAGCAGCTGTGAGGATGGGAAACCTTAAGGGAACCTTTTTGAGAGCCTTTAAGAAAGCCTCTAAATTTCTTGGCATTTCCAGCTCTTGGGACACCCGGAAGCTTTGAACTCTGGTACCAGTTCACAGCTCCCAGATATCCCATCAGCTAGGAACTCTATGAAGGCTGTCTTAAAGGCTCTCTTAAAGGCTCTCTTAAAGTTACCGAGTTGAAAGCTGCCATGAAACTCGATGGCTGTAAGCTCTGGTAACCTAATGTTACCGGAGCTTACAGCCACTGGGTCTCCCGGCAGCTGTGAGGCCCAAAAACCATAAAGGAGCCTTTAAGGCCCCCTTCACACGTCCGTGAAACACGTGCGTGTTTGTTCCGTTTCCGAATATACCGGAGACACGGACAAACATGCACCAATGTTAATCTATGATTGTGGTCACACGTGCGTTATTTCATTATGTCCGTGTGTGCGTGTCCGTGATCCGTATGTGTTTGCGCTTTGCACAGATGCATGTCCGTTATCTGCACAGAGCACGCATACGTGGACACAATGAAAGTCTATGGGTATGTGCACACACGTTAGTAAACACGTCTGCATCTACCTATAGTCCTTGTCCGTTTGGTGTTTTTATTTCTAGTGATGTCGGCCATTCTTTCTATTTCTGTGTATGTCGGCAATCTCCCTGAGTCCGTCGGTCGGTCTCTCTGTCTCTCTGTCGGTCTCTCTGTCTGACCGACAGACTGTGAGAGAGGGACAGACAGTTTCCCCCCCTCTCTCATACTTACCGTTCCCCGATCACCGGCGCGGCGCTGCATGGCATTCACACTGCTTTCAAAATAGCAAAAGCCGCCGCAGCAGTGTGAATGCCGTGCAGCGCCGCGCCGGGGATCGGGGATCGGTGAGTATGAGAGAGGGGGGGAAACTTCAGTCACTCGGGGGATTAGCGGTCACCGGTGAATCCTTCACAGGTGACCGCTAATCAGTACTCGACACAGACAGAGCCGCGGTATGAGGATGAAGTCGGGTGAAGTTCACCCGAGTTCATTCTCATCGCGCAACTCTGTCGGCTGTCAGCCGACATTTATAAACGACATTGTGGATCACACACACGGACATTCCACACGTACATTCCACGTACACATACACGTTAATTCCACACGCACACACGGACGTTCTACATACAAACACGGCTAGCATACGCAATTCACACAGATGCCACACGGACTATAAAAATGGACACAAAAATGGGATATGGACCTGAAAAACGGCCCGTAACACACGTGCGTGTTTTTCACGGAAGTGTGAAGGGAGCCTCAGAGAGCCTTTAAAGTTTCCTGAGATCCCAGTTGCTTGGACATCTGGAGGGAGACAATTCTGCAGCAAATCTGCATCTCTTAGCAGAAACTGCACAAAAAAAGAGTTTTTTTGCCAGGAAATACAGATCTGTTGCTGAAATTTATGCTGCAAATTCCTGCACTAAACCTGCATATTCTGGCAAAAAAACCTATGCAGTAGTGATGCGGTATTGATGCATTTTTTATCAGAAGATGCAGATTTGGTGCAGGAATTTGGTGTATAAATTTTAGCAGCAAATCTGCATCTTTTGACCAACATAAAGAGTTTTTCTGCCAGGAGATGACCCATACCTCCCAACCGTCCTTGATACAGCGGGACTGTACCGGATTTGAGTGGGTGTCCCGTTGTGGGTCCGCCCACCCACTCTCTCCCTGTCTGGCTTTCTCGCCCTCCTATCCACATGAGCAGAGCCGAGCGCGACTTCTTTGCTCTGACTCTGTGTGCTGCCGCTGTTATGGGTTGGCGGCAGCAGCACTTCCCTGACTGCCGGCGCTTTAAATCCAGCACCTGCAGCCCAGTGCACTGCTGACTGCTGGGCTGCTTGTGTACGGAAGTGCATCTGTGGGCGGAGCTACCGAGAAACATGCTGAGCTCTGTCCACAGATGAAGAGACTGGAGGAAGAGGAGATGCAACAGCAAGGAATGATGTACAGATAGGTCCAGAAATATTTGGACAGTGACACAATTTTCGCAAGTTGGGCTCTGCATGCCACCACATTGGATTTGAAATGAAACCTCTACAACAGAATTCAAGTGCAGATTGTAACGTTTAATTTGAAGGTTTGAACAAAAATATCTGATAGAAATTGTAGGAATTGTACACATTTCTTTACAAACACTCCACATTTTAGGAGGTCAAAAGTAATTGGACAAATAAACCAAACCCAAACATTCAATATTTTGTTGCGAATCCTTTGGAGGCAATCACTGCCTTAAGTCTGGAACCCATGGACATCACCAAACGCTGGGTTTCCTACTTCTTAATGCTTTGCCAGGCCTTTACAGCCGCAGCCTTCAGGTCTTGCTTGTTTGTGGGTCTTTCCGTCTTAAGTCTGGATTTGAGCAAGTGAAATGCATGCTCAATTGGGTTAAGATCTGGTGATTGACTTGGCCATTGCAGAATGTTCCACTTTTTTGCACTCATGAACTCCTGGGTAGCTTTGGCTGTATGCTTGGGGTCATTGTCCATCTGTACTATGAAGCGCCGTCCGATCAACTTTGCGGCATTTGGCTGAATCTGGGCTGAAAGTATATCCCTGTACACTTCAGAATTCATCCGGCTACTCTTGTCTGCTGTTATGTCATCAATAAACACAAGTGACCCAGTGCCATTGAAAGCCATGCATGCCCATGCCATCACGTTGCCTCCACCATGTTTTACAGAGGATGTGGTGTGCCTTGGATCATGTGCCGTTCCCTTTCTTCTCCAAACTTTTTTCTTCCCATCATTCTGGTACAGGTTGATCTTTGTCTCATCTGTCCATAGAATACTTTTCCAGAACTGAGCTGGCTTCATGAGGTGTTTTTCAGCAAATTTAACTCTGGCCTGTCTATTTTTGGAATTGATGAATGGTTTGCATCTAGATGTGAACCCTTTGTATTTACTTTCATGGAGTCTTATCTTTACTGTTGACTTAGAGACAGATACACCTACTTCACTGAGAGTGTTCTGGACTTCAGTTGAGGTTGTGAACGGGTTCTTCTTCACCAAAGAAAGTATGCGGCGATCATCCACCACTGTTGTCATCCGTGGACGCCCAGGCCTTTTTGAGTTCCCAAGCTCACCAGTCAACTCCTTTTTTCTCAGAATGTACCCGAATGTTGATTTTGCTACTCCAAGCATGTCTGCTATCTCTCTGATGTATTTTTTCTTTTTTTCAGCCTCAGGATGTTCTGCTTCACCTCAATTGAAAGTTCCTTAGACCGCATGTTGTCTGGTCACAGCAACAGCTTCCAAATGCAAAACCACACACCTGTAATCAACCCCAGACCTTTTAACTACTTCATTGATTACAGGTTAACGAGGGAAACGCCTTCAGAGTTAATTGCAGCCCTTAGAGTCCCTTGTCCAATTACTTTTGGTCCCTTGAAAAAGAGGAGGCTATGCATTACAGAGCTATGATTCCTAAACCCTTTCTCCGATTTGGATGTGAAAACTCTCATATTGCAGCTGGGAGTGTGCACTTTCAGCCCATATTATATAAATAATTGTATTTCTGAACATATTTTTGTAAACAGCTAAAATAACAAAACTTGTGTCACTGTCCAAATATTTCTGGCCCTGACTGTATATGACCCCCCACCTACCCAGAGCTGTATGCCACAGCCCTTTCCTCACCAGTGCTATATGCCTCCATCCACCACCCTCACCAGATCTGTATGTTCCCCATCCCCCTCACCAGATCTGTATGCCCCCAGCCCCCCCACCAGATCTGTATGCCCCCAGCCCCCTCCCACCAGATCTGTATGCCCCCAGCCCCCCCCACCAGATATGTATGCCCCCAGCCCCCAGCCTCCCTACCAGATCTGTATGCCTCCCAGCCCCCCCACCAGATCTGTAGGCCCCCAGCCCCCTCACCATATCTTTATGCCCCCTAGCCCCCTCACCAGATCTTTATGCCCCCAGCCCCCCCACCAGATCTGTATGTCTCCAGCCCCCTCCCACCAAATCTGTATGCCCCCAGCCCCTTCCCACCAGATCTGTATGCCTCCAGCCCCCCCACCAAATCTGTATGCCCCCAGCCCCCTATCTATGCTACCAGTAATTTGTATGCCCCACAGTAAAGTGTATTTCCCCCAGTAATGTGTATACCCCTTAGTAACGTGTATGCCCCTCAGTGAAAAACACAGACATTCTTCACTGACGTGTTAAACACGCATATGTCTCTTCATACTCCGTGATTCACAGCACACAGTGGTTTCCATGTGCAATCCGTGATACGTGATCCGTACTCCGTGATTGCACATGGACAGATACTCACCTGCCCCGCTCCTGCTCTCCGTGGTCCTGAAGAGTCCCGCGATTCAGCATCCAGCCACCGCTGTCTCATCTCTGCAGCTACTTCCGGGTCAGCTCTGGCTGCATAAATGAATATGTATAGCAGAATGAGCCGGGCAGGAAGAAGCAGAGAGCAGCTGCCAAACTCAGCATCGCTGGAGAAGGTGAGTTGAAAAAGCTTTTTATTTTTAATGTCCGTGTTTTTTCTGGTACGTTTTTCACAGATCACACCATAGTGTGGTCCGTGGGACATCAGTGATGCCAGAAAAAAAACTGACATGTTTCTGTGCGGCAATCATGAATACGCATGTACGCCGCATGGAGACACGGTCAGTGAACAATCACTGATGTGTGTGCAGACCCATTGATTATAATGGGTCTGCATAGGTCAATGATTCTGGTACGTATAAAAACTAGCACATACATACCAGAATCACTGACATCTGAAACAGGCCTAATATGTATGCCCCCTCAAGTACTGTCTATGCCCCAAGACCCTCCTGTGATATATATACTATAACCCCAGCCGCTCCTGTGCTGTATATACTGTGTCCCCCAGCCCCTCCTGTGATGTATATACTGTAGCCCCCAGCCCCTCCTGTGCTTCATATAATGTAGCCCCAGCCCCTCCTCTGATGTATATACTATAACCCCCAGCCCCTCCTATGATATATATACTGTAGCTCCCAGCCCCTCCTGGGATGTATATACCATAGCCCCCAGCCCCTCCTGTGATATATATATATACTATAATCCCAGCCCCTCCTGTGATGAATAAACTGTAGCCCCCAGCCCCTCCTGTGATGTATATACTGTAGCCCCCAGCCCCTCCTGTGATATACAGTGTCTATATATATATATATATATATATATATTATATAAAACCCCCATCCTCTCTTGTGATACATACGCAGCGGTGTCAGTATGCACTGTGTGTGGATAGGTCTGTTAAAGTGATGCCAAGTGATACCATGCCGAGGAGGAGCTGGACAGAGACAAGCGGGGTAGGTGAATGCGGCTGCTGCAGGCTTCGCCATATTATTACCTCCAATGTGTGTATATGTATGATGTATATATCTATGTATGTTAGTGTAGATGACTGTGTATGGATTTGTCTCTTTATATGTATTTTAGGGAATTTGTCTTCAAATATGTACTGTATATGTGCGTATGCCTGTACCCACGATCAGGACTCACTGTGTCCTGGAGGCAGCAGGTCCTGACCTGCGGGGCTGCACGTCTCCTCCACAGGAGAACGCAGAAGACTGCAGCTGCCTGTGCCCATGATCAGGACTCGCTGTGTCCTGGAGGCAGCAGGTCCTGACCTGCGGGGCTACACGTCTCCTCCGCAGGAGAATGCAGGAGACCGCAGCTGCCTGTGCCCATGATCAGAACTCACTGTGTCCTGGACGCAGTGGGTCCTGACCTGCGGGGCTGCAAGTCTCCTCTGCAGGAGAACTCAGCTGCCTGTGCCCACGATCAGGGTTCAGTGCGCTGCGGTCCCCTGCTGTGTTCTCTATACGGAGGACGCATGCAACTGCAGAAAACAATTGATATGCTGCAGTCTGTAAAGACGCTCCGCAGGTCAGTGTTTGCTGCAGAAAAAACAAGCACAGTGGGCACGGGATTTCTAGAAATCCCTCCACTGTGCTTGTACTGTACAACGCAGCGTTTTGGACACAGCAAAAACACGCTACATTCAAATTGCTGCAAACACTGATTGTGGGCACGCAGCGTTAAACAATGTGATCAGCATTGCTGAAAAGGATTGGATGTGGGCGTGACAGATTGTAAAATGGGTGTGGTTAGGGGGCATGTCCTAAAATTGCCACGGCGCACTATGCGCGTCGCAGACTTTGTTTCTTTTTCTCATCTTTAAATGTTGGGAGGTATTGATGACCCGCGTTGTGACTGTCTGGCAGTGACTTCAAAGTGAAAGTGAAAGTGCTGCCACAGTAAGCATTGCGGCTCTGCCACACACTCCAGCAGTGACTGGCCCTTTCATTGCATGTGCTAATGTTCAGGATGCAGCGTGTCCTTTTCTTTGGGCCTCGAATGTCCTCCACAGGAGACCTCAGCTGTCTCTGCCCAGGATCAGGGTTTGGGACACTGTGGTCTTTCGTTCTATTCTCCATGCGGAGAACACTTGCATCTGTGCAGGATAAATTGATATGCTGCAGCTCTGACAGCTGTGCCGCATGGTAGTTTATGCTGTGAAGAAAAGAAAACACAGTCTCTATGAGATTTCTATAAATCCCATCCACTGTGTTTCTACTGTACATTAGATTATATAAAGAAAATTGTGCTCGAGACATTAAATAGATTTAAAAAACATTTTTTTATTGTAAAAATTATTAATTGAAGGACAGATCTACAACGGAGAAGTAAAAAAGGAGAATGCACAGTACAGCATATGTGGTAGGTAGATGTGGCGCCCTGTGCCTAGTCGCCACAAATAATAGCTTCATGTGTATTTCAATCTATATAACATGTATTGTCAGGTTTAGCGAGCTTTGGTTTTCTCTGCTGTTCACTACAAACCTAGGTATCACAAGTAGAACATGTGCAGCATTGAAATCTGTTCACATATTGTCATGCTCCCGGTGTCCCGGCACCGCTCCTTACCCCCTGATCTGGTCCACGTGCCCACCGGTCACGGCTGCTGCTCCCGCTCGTGCTCTCCTGCGTCCTGTTCCTGGTCTCTTGAGTCTGACTCTGATTTTTAGGAACATGCATGTGTATAGAGCAGGGCCGTGCCCACTCACCTTGTCTTATAGGTCCAGCACTCCTGAAACAGGATATGGCTGAGACAGGTGCAGAGTATATAAAACTCCCCTTGCCATGTGGGTGGCGCCTGTTCAACGTGTTCTGTAAGCTAGGTGCTCAGGTCTCCTAGTGCCTTGCCGCTCTCTAATCCTGTGTCTTCCACAAAGCCAGCCCTGCTACCTTAACCTGGTCCTGACTGCGGTTTGACCAGGAAGTCCTCCGGTGACTGTCGGCTGTGACTCCCATCATCTGCCTTCAGCCTGAACCTGTCTCCGATCCCCGACTTCACCTTGTGATCCCGGCCCTTACGTCCAGCAGGATCCAGATCTCGCCTGATGTTCCTATTCAGTACCTGAACCTGGTCTCCGTCATCTGCATTGCCTCTTGGAACTCTGTGACTCTAGAGACATCTTGCTACCAGTTCCCTGAAGGACGCTGAGCTTGTACCACTAGTGCTCCAGCTACCGTGCATCTAGGCCCTCTGGTGGGGTGACCGGACAGTCCCTGTACAGGGGTTAGCTCCGGGTTGTCTCACTGGAGGAGTCCGGTACACGGCCCAGAGGATCCACCACCAGGACCTAACACATATATCATATATAGCTCACATATATTATTGCATTTTCTATATAATAGTAATGAAATCAAACTACATGACCTCAGTACAAAATTGCTGCACCCTACTCCCTCAAAATCCACCAGGAATAACATATCTATAGTAATATATACCACTGAAAACATAATTAATAAATAGGTCAGTGATTATTACCTGGTAATGAAGTCGTGTGACCTCCACTCCCAACGCGCGTTTTGGAGTGCCACCTTTTTCCAAGGGAGATATTACTCCACTATTGCCTGCTACTGCACTCACAGTCTCTCCACCATATGCAAGGTGTACTTCCACCTTGTTGGTACAATGCATATGAGGAGATGAATGCCAAAGTGACTTTGCAGCGCCTTCAATTGCTCGCCGCTCCAAATTTGGACTACTGTGCATATTGAAAGCCTGATTGCACTTCAGGCTGAGGCGCAAGTAACCACACATGTCATCTACGATGTCAAGTGGAGATTACGGTCATTCCCCATCCTGGAACTTGTAAGCGGTCCATCCTGGAATGCAATTCAAAACCAGAAATATGCACCACTGCATTAATCACCAAAGACATACTAAAGAAGTACATAAAATTGATATAGCACTTTATTTGTTTAATAATAGGTTATAATAAATTACAAAGCCATGGCCAATTACCATAGATATAGGGGTATATATCAGCAGATAGTAATAGAGGCTTATACGGTCTATGAGGTAGGTAAAAAGATATAGAGATATAGCATGCCCTACTATCATGATAATAGGGCATCCTATATCTTTATACCTACCTCATAGCCCATATAAGTTTCTATTGCTGAACTATAATAAACTATACCCCTATGATTATGCTATGCGCATAAGCTGTAGTCCGGTTTGGGAGCCTATACCAATAAATTAATAAGTTTTATATTCATTCACGAAGATTAATCTATGTGAGACCATTATCACACACCACCAGGCTGAGTTGTCGGTCCACTGTCAGCAGCCACTCATCTATTTGTTCTTTTATGCCTGTCTACAGCTTTTGCATGGTGTGAGGTTTGTCCTGTAGGCAGATGAGTTTAAGAACAGCCTGCTGTCGTTTACCCCTGGCAACTGTTGGTGGTGCACGTCTTACTCTGACCGCATGAGAAGGAGGTGGAGGAGGTGCTGGAAGTGGAATATGTGGAAGAAGCAATACTGATCAACATCCAGCGATCTGAGGTGGTGATAGGACATGCATTTGAATGCCTGGTGCCTCTTGTCCAGCTGCCACTAAGTTTACCCAGTGTGCAGTTTGAGAGAAATACCGTCCCTACTGGTGTTTACTGGTCAAAATCAGTAATTATGTGGATCTTTCCACTTATGGCTTTTAGGGGATGAAGAACCGATTTTTCCTCCACATGTAAGTGCAGAGCAGGGATGGCATGCCTTGTAAAATAGTGGTGGCTTGGAACAATGTACAGTGGTACCGCTACAGACATAATTTGTTGGAAATTGTCTGTTTCCATTAGCCTAAATGGCAGCATTTCAAAGGTAAGCATTTTCGTAATGCTGTTATTCAGGGCCAGGGCTCATGGGTGGCTAGGGGATATTTCCTCTTTCTATAAAGGGTTTGGGAGATGAAAAGCTGCAAACTTCCATGGGATGGTATGGATATAGTAGGTGATGCTGGTGGTGGTGGTGGTGTTGGTGGTGGCGGTTGTACTGCTGCTGACATATCATGTGCTTGTGGGTATTAAGCTGGCCCTTTTTATCTTGAGCAGATGCAAGACACCGACACCACAGCTGAAGAGGCCAACATCACAGCAGCAGAGGGAGCAGAAGGAGCCGGAGTTATTTCCTGATTTCTCAGGCCACTACTCAACTGCACCTCGTACTTGGAAGTCAGATGAAGCATCATGCAGGTGATGCTAAGTTTGAGAAGATTTCTCCCTCATTTCATGCTCTGATGGCACATGTAGCAAATCACCACTTTCTTTGCATCAGCACATTCCCAGAAAAAAAGCTGTGCCAGTGAGCTTGCCACACAGAGATTTTCTCAAAACTCAACAATTGTCATGGCAGTATCAGACACTGTTTAGATTCTGATAGTCCACACTATGGTTTCTTTGGTGTTTCTGAATTATACAGGCAGGCTCGGGCATTGACCAGCTGTGTGTTCATTCATTACCAGGCCAACAAGAGTTAACCTCTGATAGCCTGCTGCTTTCCCATGGGATCACATGATGTTGGATATCTATCACATTTGCCTCCCACCTTTTTAAGATGGTGTAGTTTGTCTTCCCACTCTGACTATATTTTATTGCTGTGGTGGTCTGTGCATTTGTGTCCCAGTCCTACTGGTGATTATATTGTGTGGTGCTTGGAGTTGTTGTGGAATTCTCCCTTTATCGTGTTGTTTCCTGCCTGCTCTTATTTTCCTTCTTACCACTTATTGTCTTATGCCTCTGTGTGAGCGTGCTGTGAGATAGAGTTTTGGTTTCCCCTGCTAGTCTATCTCAGTTAGTTTTATCGCACGCCTGTACAGGCCCTCCTCTTGGGTAGGGAAGAGAGGGTATAAGAGCAGCAGCAGGGCCAGGAAAGCAGCTCAGACATCCTCACCTTCAGAGGTAACTCTGAAATCAGGGATAGATAAGGTCCCCCTGAGGACCAGACTATCAGCTCTTGTTACCAGCTTTCTCCATATCATCCTATGACATTATGGTCAGCCCAACCTTTTATTTCCAGCATGGACGCAGTTGCTGTACTAGTGAGACGTTTGCAGACCATGTCTCTTCAGGTGGCAGAGTTAAAAGAGCTGTACGGCAGCAAGCGCAGCCTGTCACACCTGAGCAATGTGTCTGGGTTGCTGGATCATCCAAACCTAAACTGCCTCTTCCTGATAGATTTTCTGGGAAACACAACCGGTTTATTACTTCTAGGGAGGTATGTAAGTGGTATTTTTGTTTACGTCCCCACTCCTCTGGAGGTGAGAAACATCTGGTGGGAATTATTGTCTCACTCTTGAGTGGAGACCCCCATGCCTGTTTGTTTTATGGTGGATGGTTTTTTTTCGGCAATCGGTCTCATTTATGATGATCTGGATAAAAGACCTTTAGCTCAGTCAAAAATACATTCACTACAACTGGGGAATTGTCCTGCGGAGGATTACTGCAACAAATTCCAGCACTCGTCCATGGACACTCTGAAAAAATTGGCTTTTAAGAGCATGGTCGTTCCACAGAGTGTGTCCCAGAGGATCAAAGAGGTGTTGGTTATGTATTAAACTCCTTGATCTCTGGAGTGTGTCATGTCGCTTGTAATTCAGATTGATTGCTGTTTCCTACAGAGGTCTCAAAATACCAGGACCCTTTGGGAGGGAACATCTATACCATCTCTACCTCCGGAGATCTCACCCAAGCCTATGTAGCTTGGAGAGACGTCACATATGAGGAAAGGGTTTCCAACTGCTAAAAATGGAGGAGCTTGTTTCTCCTGTGGCAAAATGGGTCATTATGTTGGTGTCTGCCGCTCAAGGGAGTTCAGCAGTTGAAAAACTTTTAAGCCCAGGTGCGTTGGGAGATACCAACCTGGGTCTACATATTTCCTCCACTACTGTGTCTCAATGTATGTCAAGGTGGGAAACAAGATTTCTCCATAATGTTTTTTTGGGACAGTGGTTCTGGGGGGTAACATTATTGATGAGCAATTTGCTCTCTCATCTGGGTTAGACGTGAAAGAGTTATCTAGTCCAGTGCAAACTTTTGCCATTGATTCATCACCTCTCTATCAAAATAGTCTTTTGGATTGTGTTCAGGGGTTGGAACTCCTCATAGGGTTACTCTATTTGGGACTCATATGTTTTGTATTAAAAGACCTCCCAGTGTGGCGCCCCTGAGGCTCTGATCGCCAAAGGGTACTGCACTCCAACTGGGGTGTAGTACGGATCATGGATCCAGGGGAGGTCGGTGCCGTTTTCACCATACATAATCATATATACACAAGGGTTGCCCCTTCCCCACTGGGGACTGGGCTAGGGTCGGTTACAAAAGGGGTCGCTTACAGTGTGCCATTTACAGGATGCCATCACAACTGGGGCCTCAATCCACTAGCTTAGGACCTGGGTGAGTGGAGGAGCAGCCATCAGGGTGAGTTAGGAGCCACACACAGCAATAAGGGAGTTCTCCAGCTGGAGAGATAGTGAGCGGATGTACTTCCTGGTAGCTCCTGTGGGACATAGGAGTTTAACGGTCGAGGTGTAGGATACCGTGTCAGTTCCCTCGGGACCAGCGCAGTTCAGGGTGCAGCACCCTAGGGTGGTGTAATTCCAAGTTGCGCCATCAGACTCTGCCAGACAGAGAGGTTTTATGCCTCTCCAACCACACGTTTCCAGAGCCAAGTGGCACCTAGGATTCCAGGGCCTCGATCACGGTCAGACTCAAGGGGATCCACGCTACTGGCATAGGGAACACATAGTACGGAAGGGACTCTAAGTGCTTCAAGCAACAAGGACCCGCACAACAAAGCGCAGCAAGGAAGGGCCCATAGATTACCACACCGATTCTTATCTCCCACGGATCCGGGATTGGCTGGAGCTCATCATCGTGGTGACTGGTACTACTGGGCTGGCAACTGAAGTTGTGAATAAAGACACCTTGAACCCACAGAGACTGTGTCGGCTTGTACTTACCGGCATCGCCGGACCTGAGCTTAGGTGCCGACCACCATTATAACTTTCGTCATCCACCCGGGGCCCGCTCAGCCTGTTGGAGCGACACCATCCCGGCTGCCATAACACCTGCCCCGGCGAGAAATTTTGCATACCACAGGTGGCATCATGACAAACTTTCACCAAGCACCCCACTTTCCCTTCATTTACTGCACATCTTAGGGCAACGGAACCGGGCAAGGCTATCCGTGACATCACCTGACATGACCCGCAACGGCCCAGCAACGAGTAGGTTAACCACCTGCCCTGTGGGGCGCTGCACCAACACTAATCATTTTAGCATTTTCCCGGTATGGATCACATAACCCAACTATAGACTGGAAAACCCAGGACATATTGAAGTGGAGCCCATACTGTCAGAAACAAGGTTTAGGATCTGGATTTTTTGTAAATGGATACTCTTATTCAGGTCCTCTTTGCTGTGTGCTGCTTCAGAGTAGGACTACACCTTTCACTTATCCACCACTTACTGATTAATGTTTAAGCTAGAAATGCTGGGCCAGGCCTTCTTCTAGGCCCTGTCTCATGCATTCATATTGCACCATTATACTACCTATACTCTGAGGCAATTGATGCCACTTTAATGGTGTCTGCCCCTAATTTTTTGACATCTCGAGACTCCAAGTTGAGTCTCCATGTTGCATGTTCAATGTAGTGGCAGGAATCTCAGGCTTCCACCTGTCATTCATCTACCTTTTACTGAACATTTTTAAAGTGCATGAGTGCAGAGACAGTGGAAGAATTTTTGTTTCCCTTTAGGGTCTCTATTGACCAGCTTGATATCTTAAAAGGGAACCTGTAACCAGATTTTTCCCTTATGAGCTGCGGCCACCACCAATGAGCATTTACCTACAGCATTCTAGAATACCAGAGCCCAGGCCACTATATATAACATAAAAACCACCTGGGGGCAGTCTGGTTCCATGGGTGTCACTGCTCTCAGTCTGGCACTCCTTCGCATGTGCACTTTGATCTGCCCAGCTGAGGGCAGATCAAAGTACTGTAGTGCGCATGTGAGGACGGTCTTTGACCTTTTCCTGCACCTGCGCATTATAGCACTTTGCTCTGCCCTCAGCTGGGCAGATCAAAGTGCATATGTGCAAGAGCGCAATGACGGCCTCTGTGTGAATGACGCAGGAAGCATCATGCACTTGGGGCTGGGCAGGAGGATGGTGATCGCACAAGATGGAAGAGACGCTGGACCAAGAGCAGCGACACCCATTAGATGGGACCGCCCCCTGGGTGAGTATTACAAAGGTAGTTTTTATATTCTATAGAGCAGCCTGTGCTCTTATATACAGTATTCTGGAATGCTATATTTAAGGGCGCACTGGTGGTGGCCGTGTGACGCCCTGGACTACCCAGGTAGTCACCGTTAGAGCCCCACACAACACCTGTCCCCTAATAAGGTGTCACCAGCCAACCATTAAAACCCTAGTCACCCCCCTCAGGGCTTGATGGGCACACCAGGGGGCAGAGCCAGGTGGTTGGCCAGACCCACCGAGGAGTTCAGAGAGCCTGAGGCGGGAAAACGTCAGTTGCTAGTGAGTTCAGTAGAGGAGTGGAGAGTGGAAGCAGGCCTGTGCCCACGTCTGCAGCAGTCTGACAGGTGCCAGGGTTGGAGCCCGGGCACCTTTGGCTAGGAGGCATATGGAGACATCTGCCTCCAGGAGCCGGGAAGACAGCTTGGTGGAACCGTGGTGGACTGGGACAGGGTAGTGGCCCGCCGGTACCGACTTAGAAACCGGAGCACAGAGGGGGGTACTCAGACCCTGAAACGAGGTCCAGAAGCTACTGGACTGAGTTAATTAACTGATTGCGGCCAGAACTATAGATCCTTTCCCACCCAAAGCCCGACTGAAGACAACAGCCCAACGAGGGAGTTAGAAAGCCAAGGCAGAGAGATCCCACAGGCCAGCGTCTGTGGGCAAAGGGCTCCTCCGACAATCACAAGCCGGGGAGCGGACTCCTGTATTGCAAGTTCAGGTAATCCATCAACGCTCAAAAAGGTGCAGGAGAAAGGCAGAGACCACTGACCGGATGAGGGACCAGACCGCAGCCGGCTGCGGGCACCGACCACCATCATCTTGGTTTACCAGAGACTTGTGTGTGTTACTAACCGTGATTACACCAGTGGCCTCCGGCCGTGCACCTCCCTGCATGGCCCAACTGCCCCCCCAACGGGTCCCGGGGCCACCATTACTACCCACGGAGGGGTTAACATCTTGCTGCGCAACATCTCCCCTGGGTGCCCCGTAACCGCAGCGGTGGTGTCCACCTTCACCACAACCCGTGGGTGGCGTCACGAACTTAAGCACGGCTCCGGCCGTAAACCTACGTCCCCAAAAACGCCAGCCCTTTTCAGATCGGAGTGACCACAGGGACCCTGGGTCCGGAGACGCTCGAGCCACCCATCAGCAAGCCCGGATCCGAGCAGCTCAGTTGCAGCCGAGCCCGGGGCAGTACACATCGACTCTTCTGGCATCACGAACAGGATACTTACCTATTCACTTACCTAGTGAAGTGCGCCTTGAAGTGAAGTCAGCGGTGATCCGTTGTGAAACTTTCAGAATCCGCCATCTTGCCGCCATCTTTTGGCGCAAAGATTCCCTCCAGAGTCTTCTTCCCCACCGAAAGGGCGCAAAACCCGAATCCCCACCCCTGGGAACACGGTCGTGTAGAAAAGCCGGAAGTCGCAAAGCAAAACTTACCGGCCGAAGAAGGGAGTGCCGCGAAAAGAGCAAGGAGGAGCGGGTGAAGATCGGCGGCATGTAACTAGCGCTGTGAAGTGCAGGGACGCCAGGACTCTGCGGAAACCTGTTCCTGGACACCAACTCGGCAGAATGTGTCAGAAGATGCAGGCCCAAGCCCACTTCATGCTAGTGAAGTGGACGTCGGTGATGAAGGGCGTGGCTGCAGCTGTCCGGGCGCATGAAGTGGAGTTGATCTCGGAGGAGCAGGTAAGCAGTGATCCATGCCCCTGTGTTCCCCAGGAACTGGCCGTTCCGACTGAGGGACCCGGCCTGCCCCCATCTGCCACACCGTCTCCCTCGTCACCCGTATCCGCAGCCAACGCCCCGACTGACCCGCTGTCTCAGTCCCTGGCAGCGGAGCCCGTAACACCTACGGGGGAGGACCCAGCTACTGGGCACTCAGGCCTTACCGTCACCATCGCTCCAGCACTGCTGACGACATCCCATCCGGCCCCGAGTATGGCCGCAACAGAGATGACGACGGCTCCGGCAGTCCGCCCTGCCGCAATGGAGGCAATCCTCGCTCAGAAGTCGACCGCAGCAGTGACGCTGGTCGCTCCCAGGTACCCAGTCCCGGCTGTGGAGCAGCTGGAGTGCCCCTTCAGAAAGGAGGAGCAGGCCACTGAGTGTTTGGGCTCTCGACAGTTAGCGAGGCCAGTTGTAGCCGGCGCCAAGGGCACCCGAGTGGGCCTGGCTCCTGAGCAGAAAGGGGAGCACGGAGTCCATGCCCTGTACTGGGAGCGGCAGCAACGGCAGCTGCGCCACGAGATTGCTGTTTAAACATGAAGAATGATGAAAAGGTAGCGGTTCCCGGCTACCATACTGCCCGTCTCCATTGAGACTTTGTTGATCCCCATTAAATACCCCATTTTACAAATAAAGACAAGGCTGAGAACTCGCAGGCCACCCAAAAACTTTTGGGCTTGTAAATAATCCCGGACCACCCTTTTAGGTCCTACAGTCTCCGGAGAGGCTGGTTGGAGGAAGGGCCTGTGGCAGAGGAGGCCGGGGTCCCATCACCAAAGAAACCGGTGACTACCCTCCGGGTCAGGGGTCCCCTGGACGTGGGGCCTCTGAGAGACTGCCGGGTAAGGAACTTATTACCCGGCCCGTGTGGGCAGTACGCGGACCTGAACTCGTTTCCTGAACTGGGGAAAAGGGGTGCTGACCTAGTTCTTAGAGGCAGCATCAGGGCTAAGTTTACTTGGGTGGGCAAATGAAAGTACCCGTCCCCGTCCCCGGTTAATAAAAATGTTTTTATTCTCGTAACGTTTAAGCAAACTGCCTCCTGTCAAAGGGAAGAACCTAAGCACTCATATATTCTAAATATGTTAATATACTTGTACATATGTTTTCTTATCTTTTTCAGAGCAAAATAAACGGTGGTGGTTGGACAGCCCGCGGACGGTCTGTAGTTAACCAAGGGGGAGTGTGACGCCCTGGACTACCCAGGTAGTCACAGTTAGAGCCCCGCACAACACCTGTCCCCTAATAAGGTGTCAGCAGCCAACCATTAAAACCCTAGTCACCCCCCTCAGGGCTTGATGGGCACACCAGGGGGCAGAGCCAGGCAGTTGGCCACGCCCACCAAGGAGTTCAGAGAGCCTGAGGTGGGAAAACTTTAGTTAGTTTCTAGTGAGTTCAGTAGAGGAGTGGAGAGTGGAAGCAGGCCTGTGCCCAGGTCTGCAGCAGTCCGACAGGTGCCAGGGTTGGAGCCCGGGCACCTTTGGCTAGGAGGCATACGGAGACCTCTGCCTGCAGGAGCCAGGAAGACGGTTCGGTGGAACTGTGGTGGACTGGGACAGGGTAGTGGTCCGCCGGTACCGACCAGGGGAACCGACTCGGAAACCGGAGCACAGAGGGGGGTACTCAGACCCTGAAACGAGGTCCAGAAGCTACTGGACTGAGTTAATTAACTGATTGCGGCCAGGACTATAGGTCCTTTCCGACCCAATGCCCCGACTGAAGACAACAGCCCAACGTGGGGGATAGAAAGCCACCGCCCAGGCAGAGAGATCCCAAGGGCCAGCGTCTGCGGGCAAAGAGCTCCTCCGGCAACCACAAGCTGGGGAGCGGACTCCTGTATTGCAAGTTCAGGTAGTACATCAATGCTCAAAAAGGTGCAGGAGAAAGGCAGAGACCACCAACCGGGTGGGGGATCAGACCGCAGCCGGCTGCGGGCACCGACCACCATCATCTTGGTTTACCAGAGACTTGTGTGTGTTACTAATCATGAGTACACCAGTGCCCTCTGGCCGCGCACCTCCCTGCACCGCCCAACTGCCCCCCCCCAACGGGTCCCGGGGGCCACCATCCCTACCCACATCTTGCTGCACAACATCTCCCCCGTGTGCCCCGTAATCGCAGCGGTGGTGTCCACCTTCACCACAACCCGTGGGTGGCATTACGAACTTAACCACGGCTCCGGCCGTAAACCTACGTCCCCCAAAAACGCCAGCCCCTTTCAGATCGGAGTGACCACAGGGCCCCTGGGTCCGGAGACGCTCGAGCCAACCACCAGCGAGCCCGGATCCGAGCGGCTCGGTTGCAGCCGAGCCCGGGGCGGTACAGCAGCAGCTCATAAGGGAAGAACCTGGTGAGAGGTTCCCTTTAAAGTTTATTTGAATGTAAATATTTAATCAGGAATGTCTTTCTTTAAACCCTTCCAATCATAAAACGTAATAGTATGTAGTAGGTTATAGCCCAGTGTTTGTAGCGGGCTCAAGAGCTGAGCAGGCACCATAACAGGTAGATAATGGCTATGTTACATAGGTGGCATTTGCCAATAACTACTTAAACCAGAGTTTAACTGTAGTTTAATCACTTAAATGTGGATGTCAATCTTTGACAGTGACTTTTAAATGAGGTCAGTGCCAGTGTGCATGGTCACCAACTTCTGTCAGCCCCTCACAATATAACCAATGGGTTACCCTGGCAGTCATGAGTAGAGATGAGCGAACCGGCCGTGGTTCGGCTCGAGTTCGGTTCGTCGAACGGAGGTCTCGTTCGAGTTCAGTTCGGCGAACGTTCGACGAACCGAACTCGAACCAATAGGATATAATGGGAGGCAATCACAAACACATAAAAACGCATTATAAATGTACACATACAGTTAATAAACATTGCCATAACACTTACCGGTCCCCGCGATCCCTCCTGCACTCTGTCTCCTGCCGCTATTCCATCCGATGATCGCTGAATCCTCCCGGTGACCAGCACTGCCAGCAGTGATGCAGGACCTATCGTGACGTCAAAATAGCCATGTGACCAGTCACGTGGCTATTATCTCATTGGCTACAGACTGGTCACATGGCTTTGACGTCATGTCCTGTCCTAGGTCCTGTCATTGCACTCTCCGGTACATGGTGCACATTTGTGTATCGCCGTGTACCGGCGACATGCTTTAGCACACGGCCGACTCCCCGTTCCGTTAGGGACCGGCTGACACAGCCGGTCATTAATGGAGATCACCGTTGCCATAGCAACGCAGTTAGCGGTGACGTCACCGCTAACCGCGGCTCCGGGAATCACATGACGGAGCACTGTTGCTATGGTAACGCGTCTGTCAGCGTTACCGCTGTTACCGCTAACAGCCAGCAGCACTGATCTCTCACAGAGTGAAGGCTGAACGCTGCTTCCCGGCAGCGTCTTCCCCCATGCAGCAGTGATGGAGCAGAGCTGCATTTGTTGAACGAGAAAGACAGAAGACCATGGATCGTGGAGGGCTGACAGGGGGTAATAAAGATGGAGTCTCTAATGTGTCTGTGTATTTATTTCTATTAAAGTATTTTTTCTCTGTGTGGTGTCTTTTTTTTAACCCTTTATTGGAGATTCTTAATGGCCGGGTCAAACGTGCCTGACATTAAGAATCTCTGGCTTAATACTAGCTAGTAAAACAAAGCTAGTATTAACTCATTATTACCCAACAAGCCACCCGGCTTCAGGGCTGTTGGAAGAGTTGGATACAGCGCCAGATGATGGCGCTTCTATGAAAGCGCCATTTTCTGGGGTGGCTGCGGACTGCAATTCGCAGCAGAGGCACCCAGAAACCTCGGGCTAACCTGTGCTGCGGATTCCAATCCCCAGCTGCCTAGTTGTACTTGGCTGGGCACAAAAATGGGGCAAAGCCCACGTCATTTGTTTTTTAATTATTTCATGAAATACATTCATGAAAAAAAACGGGCTTCCCTATATTTTTGGTTCCCAGCCGGGTACAAATAGGCAACTGGGGGTTGGAGGCAGCCCGTGGCTGCCTGCTGTACCTGGCTAGCATACAAAAATATGGCGAAGCCCACGTCATTTTTTTGGTGGGCAAAAAACTTCTGCATACAGTCCTGGATGAAGTATGCTGAGCCTTGTAGTTCTGCAGCTGCTGTCTGTTCTTCTCCATACAGACAGACAGCAGCTGCAGAACTACAAGGTTCATCATACTCCATCCAGGACTGTATGCAGAAGTTTTTTGCCCCCTGAAAAAATTATGTGGGCTTCGCCATATTTTTGTATGCTAGCCAGGTACAGCAGGCAGGTACGGCTGCCCCCAACCCCCAGTTGCCTATTTGTACCCGGCTGGGAACCAAAAATAAAGGGAAGCCCTTTTTTTATTATTTCATGAATTTCATGAAATAATTAGAAAACAAATGACGTAGGCTTCGCCCCATTTTGGTGTCCAGCCAGGTACAACTAGGCAGCTGGGGATTGGAATCCGCAGCACAGGTTGGCCTGAGCTTTCTGGGCCCCACTGCTGCGAATTGCAGCCTACAGCCGCCTCAGAAAATGGCACTTTCATAGAAGCGCCATCTTCTGGCGCTGTATCCAACTCTTCCAGCACCTGCCTGCTATACCTGGCTAGCATACAAAAATATGGCGAAGCTCACGTCCTTTTTTTGTAGTTTTTTGGCAAAAAAAATAAAAAATGCTTCCCTGGATTTTCCATTGCCAGTGAAGGTAACACCAAGCAGTGGGGGTTAGCAGCCAGTAGCTGCTTGGATTACCCTTAGCTAGCAATACAAAAAATGCAGCGGGAGCCCATATATATTTTTTTTAATTATTTATTTAAATAACTAAAAACAAAATGGGCTCCCCTGTATTTTGATTGCTGGACATCACAGTGCTGTAAAAATAAATATTTAAAAAAAATGACGTAGCGCTCCGCGGTATTTTTGATTCTCAGTGCAGATAAAGCAGACAGCTATGGGTTGCCACCCCCATCTGCCTGCCGTTACCTTGGTTGGCAATCAAAATACAGGGAAGCCCATTAATTTTTTCTATTTAAAAAATAGTTAAAAAAAAAATGACGTTGGGTCCCCCCATTTTTGATAGCCAGCTAGGGTAAAGCAGACGGCTGTAGCCTGAAAACCACAGCTGGCAGCTTTACCGTGGTTGGGGATCCAATGTGGAGGTCCCCCCAGGCTCTTTTTTTATAATTATTTTATAAATATTAATAATTACACAAAAAAAGTAGGGTCCCCCCCAAATTGGATCACCAGCCAAGGTAAAGCGGACAGCTGTGGTCTGGTATTCTCAGGGTGGGAAGGTCCATAGTTATTGTGTCTTCACAGCCTAAAAATAGCAGGCCGCAGGCACCCCAGACGTGGCGCATCCACTAGATGCGCCAATCCTGGCGCTTCACCCCAGCTCATCCCGTGCCCTGGTGCAGTGGCAAACGGGGTAATAAATCGGGTTGATACTAGCTGTAAAGTCACCTGAGATCAAGCCCAGCAGTTTGTGATGTCATGGCATCTATTAGATACCCAACATCATAAACTGTCAGTACTAACAAAAAGAAAATCGACAAAAGATATTTATTTGAAAAAACAGTCCCCAAAACATTTCCTCTTTCACCAATTTATTGTAAGAAAAAAAATAAAGGGGTCCCACGACGACTCTGGACCGTCTAGAATATGGGGGGGAGACACTTAGGGAACGTATCCCCCATTTTCTAGGAGTGCAGACCCTTCATGTGAGGAGTGTGGGTGCAATGAATCTGCACTCACTCTCCCCGGGTCCACAGCAGCAGACTCCATGTCGTAATGGTTGCTACCAAAGCTGCAATGCCCTGCTCATGAGGTAAGGGCATGCCTAATCAGGAGAACTATTCTACATTTCCAAATATTGGTATTTGCTGATATTATTGCTATTCCACCTACTATATATTGGGGATAGGATCTTGGAGATGGAATATCCCTTTAAGTCCAGTTATCCAGCTGAATGAATACTTAACAACAGAGCTCGCTATTTAGATGTGTTTTCTTGTGGCGTATAACGGACTCTCATGTTTGGTAGTCGTTCAGCAGGGAAACTATAAAAGCAAATCCCTCCATTTGGAAATGTAGTATATAGCTCTCCTGATCAATCATGTTCCTTACCTCATGAGCAGTGCATTGAAGTAATAATAATAATTTATTCATTTATATAGCGTTATTAATTCCATAGCGCTGTATGTCTTTGGAGTGTGGGAGGAAACCGGAATACCCAGAGAAAACCCACGCAAACACGGGGAGAACATACAAACTCCTTGCAGATGGTGTCCTTGGTGAGAATTGAACCCAGGACCTCAGTGCTGCATGACTGCAGTGCTAACCACTGAGCCACCGTGCCACCTGTTTAGCTTACAGATGCATAACCACCACTCACTGTGTCTGAACACAGGAAGCTGAGCTGACAGCCGCTCTGTGCATGCGGCAGCGTCTATTGTGAAGGGGAGGGCCGTGGGGGGATCAACGCTGCACAGGTACCGTGGGACACCGGGGAACACCGGTGGGGTTATAGGGGGTGACCTGGCAGGGCCTGGGGAGGAGTTTTCTGTCGCATGTGTCATGGCACATGCAACAGAAATCAGAGGAGTAGGGTGAATGCGGCCGGCGCGCTACTGTGCGCGCGGCCATCTTGGATTTCTGGGAGGGCATCAGGGGGGGCACTTTGGCGACACCGGGGGACTGGAGGGGACCGGGGAGGAGATTTATCATGTTTGTTCATGCCAGATGGGAGATAAATAATTTTTTACCGGGCTGTCATTTACTGTAACGTGATCATCGGTGTACGGTGTATACCTGTGATCACGTGAGCGGGGACCGGAAAAACCATCCTGAATCATGATCTCCAGGGTCTCAGCTAGCCCTTAAACCCCGGAGATTTTCCGACGCTGGGGGGCGTTATTCACTTATTTCTGCCTGCTGTTTATAAACGGCAGATCAGAATAAGGCTACATTAACACGACCGATCCATTTTTGCGGTCTGCAAAAAACAGTCTGTTTTTATTCACGGGTGCATCCGTGTGGCATCCGTTTCCGTTCCGTAGACGGTCCGTATGTTATCTGTTTGTCATCCGTGTGCCTTCCGTTTTTTTTCGTGTACTGCAAAAAAACTGAAGGAGGGAAAATACATAAATTTACCCAGGATCCATAGCTTCATCCTACATGAGGCGGTCACATGTTCATTCCAGTGCCATTTTCTACTGCTTTTCACAGCGTAGAGCGCTCTGGTGATTTTCTTGTGCTTGTGCACTTCATATCAGTCTTTTCTGTCATTATAATGGCAGAAAGACACATAATGTCCCACTCTCCTGCATTTTGTAATTTTGCACCCTTTGGTGCCTTTCATGTGGCACTAAGGGGTGCTTAGCTTTGTATTTAGCCAAAAAATGAAAAAAAAATGACGTAGGGTTCCCCCTTTTTTTGTAGCCAGCTAGGGTAAAGCAGACAGCTGCAGCCTGCAGACCACAGCTGGCAGCCTCACCTTGGCTGGTAATCCAAAACTGAGGGCACCCCACGCTGTTATTTTAAATTAAATAAATAAATAAAAAAAAAAAAACACGTAGGGGTCCCCCCAAAATTGGATCACCAGTCAAGGTAAAGCAGACAGCTCAGGTCTGATATTCTCAGACTAGGGAGGTCCATGGTTATTGGACTCTCCCCAGCCTAAAAATAGCAGGCCGCAGCCACCCCAGAAGTGGCGCATCCATTAGATTTGCCAATCCTGGTGCTTCGCCCCAGCTCATCCTGTGCCCTGGTGCGGTGGCAAACGGGGTAATATATGGGGTTAATACCAGATGTGTAATGTCACCTGGCATCAAGCCCTGGGGTTGGTGAGGTCAGGCGTCTATCAGATACCCGACATCACCAACCCAGTCAGTAATAAAAAAAAATAGACGACAAACACACTTTTTTTTGAAAAAACACTCCCCAATACATTCCCTCTTTAACCAATTTATTAGAAAGAAAAACAAATCCAGGTCTGGTGTAATCCAAGGGGTTGCCATGACGATCCACACTGTCCCAGTCAATGAAGAGCAGGATGTTCCCCATTGGCTGGGAGAGCAGTGCAGTGACCTGAGCTAACATCAATGGGTCAGCCCAGGTCACTGCAGGGGATGACAAGTGCTGCTGTCAGCGTGGTACATTACCTGCGCTGATCTCCTGCACTGCTGACAGCACCTGTCACTGAGTTTAATGACCACCGCCTTCACAGCCAAGTATCGCGAGCGGCCCGTGACGTCACCGCTAGTCAGTCTCGGGTCGGAAGCGAGAGAAGGTGATGTGACAAGCGGCGGCCATGGAGGACAGTGACAGCGCTGAGGTCGGGACTTCATCACCGCAGGTAAGCCGAGCGGGACCATGTGTGCAGAGTGCAGGTGGGCGGAGCCATGTGTGCTGGCGGTGGAGTGCGAAGTGGGTGGCGCTGAGGACATCAGTGTCGTGGACTGCTTGGCTGGGGACAGGTGAGTGTGTGTGTGTGTGTGTGTGTGTACATGCCGCGTGCAGGAGGGGGTGGAGTGAGCTGAGCGGGGAAGTGTGGGCTTTCTGCACGTAACTAGGATAAACATCGGGTTACTAACCAAAGCGCTTTGCTTGGATACCCGATGTTTATCTTGGTTACCAGCTTCTGGCAGGCTGCCAGCGATGGCTCCTGCACACTGTAGCTGTAAAAAGCCCTGCTTTTTGCTGCTAGAACCGTTCTCGAACGAATCTAGAACTATCGAGCTTTAGCAAAAAGCTCGAGTTCTAGTTCGATCTAGAACAGCCCCCAAAATCACTCGAGCCGCGAACTGGCAAACCGCGAACCGCGCTCAACTCTAGTCATGAGCCAACTGATGGTCCTCACAGCTGCTGTCTTTATCCTCAAAGAAAAAAAAGAATTAGCTCACACACGCTTAAAGTCCATAATTTGAATGGGATCCAGGCCTGGGGGGTGCTCATCCAGCTGGTGCACGACAGCAGAAGCAAAGGAAGGAAAAGGAATTCCAGCATGTCCGCTCATGCAATTATTTTAGCTAAAAAAAAATTTCTTTAGGCATTATTAAAAAACATGAAAAGACAAATAAATCCTCAAAACGCATCATAGTGTTCTATTATTTTTTTTCTTAGATTTGTTTGCCTTTTCATGTTTTTTAATGATGTCAAAATAAAGAAAATGTTTTTTTACTAAAATAATTTCCTGACCAGATGTGCTGGAATTCCTTTTCCTTCTATAAGGCTGCATACACATTAGCGTATGGCATCCGATGCGAGAACAATGGATGAGATATGCTAATGACCACCGACTCAGGCTCTGCTGTGAGCGTGAGCTGAGTGTCATGCGACTGTGACCGGATCTTGCGATCTGGACACAGCTGCGAAGCTGAGGGCGGGCGCTGCGGAGGAGAGGGAGGGGTTTATCCCCCCCATCTCCTCCATTGTAAGCCTGTGCGTATATCGCACTGCACTGGGATAACATCCGAGTGCAGTCCGATGTTTCTCTCGCACCCATTCATTTGAATGGGGGTGAGTGATCAGCTCTTGCAGACAATCACAGCATGCTCTGATTTTTTTCCTCGGTTCGTTTAGGGCTGAGAAAAAAAATCGCTGATCTAAGCTGCAGCATTGTCTTACATGGGACTGAGTGCAATGCGAGATTTTCTCGCATTGCACTCGTCCGATTTATATGCTCTTGTGAGGGTGCCCTTATCTTTATCCTCCTGTGAGGCCCAGAATGGTGGTTATTTCCTAGGACAAGATCTTTTTCACCGTACTGCAGCATATAGAATAACCTAATAACGGCAAATGGAAAAAAAATATAAAAAATAATAAAAGTTAAAGGAGTTGTCCGACATAACAAAAATTTTTGAGTTTAAGCTAATCTGTGATGTATTGACACATAAAACACCCCTACATTGTTATTTTTTGTTTTCTAACTTTTGTTCCTCTTGAATTATTCCTTTATTCTCTGCAGCTCTTTGCTTACATTCAGCACAAGTAAACTGACCACTTGTGCAAAACCTCCCAGTCAGAGCTGGCACCGCCCGGCCTCAGTGTCCAGCCCCACTCCAGTGTCCAGCCTCACCCCCTGCCCGACCACTGCACACACACATTCCCTGTCAGTATTCTGCCCCAGCATTGACCTCTTATCACTACAGCATTGCAAATAACAGCCCCACATCAGGCTCTGCACCTCACACCACATCGGGCTCGGCATCCCCTACCACATCGGGCTCTGCATCCCTCCACCCACACACACACACACACATAGGGCTCTGCACCGCATACACACATCAGGCTCTGCACCGCATACACACATCGGGCTCTGCATCGCATACACACATCGAGCTCTGCACCGCATACACACATCGGGCTCTGCACCGCATACACACATCAGGCTCTGCACCGCATACACACATCGGGCTCTGCACCGCATACACACATCGGGCCCTGCATAGCATACACACATCGGGCTCTGCACCGCATACACACATCGGGCTCTGCACCGCATACACACATTGGGCTCTGCATAGCATACACACATCGGGCACTGCACCGCATACACACATCGGGCTCTGCACCGCATACACATATCGGGCTCTGCACCGCACACACACATCGGGCTCTGCACCGCATACACATGTTAATGTTGGCCATAAATTTACTTTGATGCAATCTAGTCATGCATCCCTCTTAAACTGTCTGCAGTCCAAATTATGAGTCACTCGTGGTAGCATGCATACCACTCTCTTTCACACACACCAGAAACGTACTCGGATATGAATAGAAAGTAAGACTGATTTATTCCGGAAATTGGACAAACATTTAAACGGACTTATTGGCTAGGTGCCAAGAATACGTAACACGTCTCCTATTGGATAAAGTAGAACAGCTTATTCTGTGATATACAATATACTGTAATGTGCTTGCTTCCTCATTTATATTATTGTGATTCACTCATCACATGAATAGTTCCAGACTGTCTGAGTCTTATGTCTAAATGCAGAACTAGGTGCGGTACACAGTCTGAAACAGCATCTTAAATCCTGTTTTTTGGATATCTTCATATATACTCCTAATAGTTCATAATCTTGTCCTTAACAGTCCCCCCTTTGGAGATAGCCAAAAGTTTTTCCTTACTTTCCCAAGTCTATTGATCTGTCCTAATGCCGATGGTTACCTCACTCACATACGAGATAACCCATCCCTTGTGGATAAATCCCCCCACCCAACAGACTATGCATAGGAAGCCAGATCCTGACCGTATTCTCTAGACTGTCCTCATGGCTATGTTCCACTGGCACACGTTTTTCAGGAAGGGGGAACGTGGCAGTAGTCCTCTAATTGGCTAATATTTATTAAGGTTGGTTTCACTCAGTCTCATGCTCCTCAGTCCTCAGGCGGTAATGGTGGGGCATCATCAAAGGTGGGATGCACAGTCGTCTTCCGGTCCACATGCTTAGATATCATAGTCCTGGCACAAAGTATCGGGTTAAGAGGGAAGACAGCCATCTCCTGGTCTCAGGTCCGACATCTCTTTGTTGTGGAATGCATGGATCTTCGTCCAAAAGAAAAAGAGTGAGAGAAGAGAGAGGAAGAGAGAGAGAAAGATTGAGAAGAGAGGAAGAGAGAGAAAGATTGAGGAAAGAGAGAGAAAGAGAGGAAAAGAGAGAGGAAAAGAGGAGAGAGAGAAAAAGTAAAGAGAAAAATCTGGATCTGGAGGAGAAAACTCAAAAACGTATATTAGGCAAATGTTTAGTTAAACAAACAACAAGCTTAGTTGAAGTATCTTGGGGTATTTCTAAACAGGATTTCCTAGCATCTCAACCTAGTGGTCCCTGCTGGGGTGTGTCTGACACTGAACAATTCAAGGGGAAGACTCTCATGCCCTTGCTTTCTACACTGCCCCATCCTCCCAACCTTCCCTCTATTCTGTGGCTGGTATGGGGTGTGTAGAGTCAGTTCTGTGTCTAAGGCCTGCCATATCTCTTTGGCTGGCAGTGAAAGCAGGTCACTAGCCACTTTCTATGGTCTCCGGGAGCCCACAGCTGCACCCTTTCTCAGTCCTCTTCTTCTTCTGAGACTTGCTCTTGTAGGGTCAGGACAATGTTTTCTCAAGACTTTCCATCTTTCCTTTCTTCTTCACATCGGGGTCATTCCAAAAAGCACAGATTGACTGAATGTTTCTTTGGTAAGTGGTCTTGGGGCTTCTTTGGATGTTCTGTCAGTGAGGGCACTTCTTACTGCTTCCCTTGACTCCTCCAATGTAGGCCTCAACCCTGCTCACCGTGACTCTGTCTGGCAATAGCAAAGCTTCCATCCGTTCTGCTATGGCCTCATGGCGGTGTACAGTTCCATTGGCAGTGATCAAGTCTCTTGTCTTCCATACAGAGTAGATGCTGGCTGCCATCTTGCAGGCTTCAGCGAGAGCACATACATCTGCTTCTTCACAGGCGTGTGGGTAGCGACTGCTCTATCAGCACAGCGTCTTCTGCTACCAGCACCATACCCATATGGAACCGTCTTCTTGATGCACATCTTGATCCATCCGCAAAGGGGTTAAGTCATGGTCCAAAGGTGTATCCGTCACTGTATCGAATCCAGAGTTTCCTCAGCTATGCCAGAGTCGACTACCTCTTCCACCAAGGTGTCAGAGGTGGGACACTCCCCCCTTGGAAGAGGGAGACGTTTAGCAGGATTAAGGACCCCACACCGGGAGATGGTGACTTTGTCAGGGAGCAGTGATGTCATACAGTCATTGATCTTCAACTGGTGCTTTAGGTAGGTGTCCAATCTGGCTGAGTAGTATTCAAAGGGCTGCTGTCTTCCTCCATGGCAAACGGGTAGAATGACTTCTGGGCTGGAGATGACGTGACGATACTCTTCAGGTGACTGTGAATGCAGCACATCTGTATGTGGGGTGATCTTGTAAGCTGCTAGATTCATCTCCAGACATCTTGCCACTTGAAGGAGGATGTCTTGGTCCTTCACTTCTGTAATCATTAGTTACCAGCTGTAGTTGTTTGCATATTGGCTCTCGGAGACCTGATACAAAGGACTATACCTAGGTTTGTAAGAAAGAGCAATGAGTGTAACTTTGGGGTCAGGAGAACACTCAAATTCTAAAAACTAAGATCCCCTAAAACCCTGGGGAAAAAGAAAAGCACAGAAACTAGTAAGCAGCACCCCCTGACTACATATACACAACTAGGAAAAAGCAGTGGAGCGTATCTACTCTACCTCTCCTGTGCTGACCCTGTAACTGGGGGCCCTGCATTCTCCCTCATCCCGACGGTAGACCTGATGGTGGTCAGGGTCGGGCCTCCAGCGTATCCCTCTCTCCTGTCAGACCCTGCAAACTAAGACACAAAGGATTACTGGGTGCTGGCAACGAAAACCCTAATATATGCCAACTCCTGATGATCAAAGTCCCCTTGGGACCACATGATCCTCCACCCTCTCTATCAGGGAACTCTTGTGCAAGATACCAAGCAGGATAACATACAAGTGAAAATATCTCAAAACCAGGCTAAGCAGCAACTGCCATAGGCAGAATAATATTCACTGTCCACCAGGACTAATAGTGAGCAGTCTATATCATCTACTAAATTGTATACTAGATACAGCAAAAAGAAACATGCAAAAGTGAAGGGAAAAGTTTTCCACAGGACTATCAGCAATAACCTCTGCTAAGGTTCATTAGTGGGAACACAATGGGGCACAACTGCATATATGACCAAAAACGGAGTGTGTGTTTCAGGTCCCTATGTCCCCCCTCTGCAGTCTCTGCTGCATCAGCAATAAACAGAGCAGTGGCTTTGGCTGCTGAAACAAAAATGGGGAACTGGGTGTCGGCTGGACTAAAATGGCGTGAAAAGATGAACTATGTAGTGTCTGAGTTAAAACAGTCTGAAACAGAATCTTAAATCCTGGTTTTTGGATATCTTCATATATACTCCTAATAGTTCATAATCTTGTCCTTAACACACACATCAGGCTCTGCACCGCATACACACATCAGGCTCTGCACCGCATACACACATCAGGCTCTGCACCGCATACACACATCGGGCTCTGCACCGCATACACACATCGGGCTCTGCACCGCATACACACATCGGGCTCTGCACCGCATACACACATTGGGCTCTGCACCACATACACACATCGGGCTCTGCACCGCATACACACATCGGGCCCTGCATAGCATACACACATCGGGCTCTGCACCGCATACACACATCGGGCTCTGCACCGCATACACACATCAGGCTCTGCACCGCATACACACATCAGGCTCTGCACCGCATACACACATCGGGCTCTGCACCGCCCCCCCCCATAGGCAACACATGTAGGGAGTACATACCCGTCCTCGGTCCCCGCCGCTCCTGCACGTTCGCACGCTGTCTGTGCTCTGGACATATCAGCACAGTAGTGATGTCACCGCTGTGCTGAAGAGAGCACAGACAGCGGGACAGTGATGAGAAGCGCAACACTCCTTCTCATCAGCGCTTTCAAATGTACTGGCATCTATGATCTGTGATGCCGGTACATTTGAATGTGCGATCCTGAGCAGGGGGTCCAGTGCTGGCGGTGACATCACGGCAGCCGCTGCCAGGCCCCGCCCCCAGGTCACGGGTCCCACCGAAGTGCAGGGGGAGGTTGTGGGCAGAGTACGGGTGCGGGGGAATGTGTGGAAGGGTGCAGGGATGGGGGGCGGGGACTCACACCTTGTACCCGCCCAGCAGGGCGGCAACATGCTGTTTCCAGATTTGCATGTCAACATGGTCCTGCCCATGTTGACATGAAATGACCGGAAGCAGCAAAATCACGGCAGGAGCGGTCACATGACCACTCTGAGCCGGGGGAGAGGGGCTGACAGCAGGTAAGTGCTGACTATCTACTTACCTGCCCCAATGTAGCCCAATAGGGTAATAATGAAAAAACTCAAAATAAGCCGGATAACCCCTTTAAAAATATGAAAAAAATCTAAAAAGTAGAATTAACTCTTATTTCCCCATTAAAAATAAAGCTTTAAAAAAAAAAAAACAAACAAAACACATACTCGGTATTGCTAAATCAAAAAAGTTCAATTTATCAAAATATATAATTAATTAACTTGATCGGTAAATGCTGAACAGGAGGAATAAAATCAAAATGCAAGGATTGCACCACAAAAAATGCAATTTGAAGTAAATCAACATATGTACCCCAAAATGGTTTTACTAAAACTGTCAGCTCGCCACGCAAAAAAACCCTCACACAAAGCTGTTGGCCAAAAAATAATAAAAATTTTACAGGTCTCGGAAAATTATGACACAGGCAAAGAAAGGTTTTCCGAAGGGGTTGTCCACTATAAAATGACACATCTACGGTCAGTCTATGTGATTACAAGCTTGTAAATCCTCACACAGCACGCACTATGCAATGGGAGGATTCTCCAGTGCCAGGGTAGGGAACAGAAGTCAGCTATACAAAAGATATGCGATATGCAGATTCCAAGCCAGAATCCAACTAGATGGGCGTGGCCTCGCTCAATGAATGTGCATTAACGGAAAAATCCTCTATGTTGATACTTTACGCACAGCATAGAGCAAAGCCTACAAAAAGTGCAATCTGAAAGATTTCTATAGTAAGGCCAGGTGCACATGTGAAATATTTGATGAGTTTTTGTATCTCCATATTTTGTAAGCTAAAACCAGGAGTGAGTAAAAAAGATACAAAGTAGTGATGAATTTCTATCATCCTTTTCCTCCGATTGTTAGAATACTGGAGGTAAAAAACTCACCACATACTCAACGTATGCATTTAGCTTTAACCCCTTAACAACCAATGACTTTCATGGCGTTTCATGGGAAGGTAACATGTCATGGTATGAGAACTGACATGTAAGTCATGACTTTGAACTGTCACTGCAGGTAAATACAGAGTACGGACGGTTGACCTTAGGGAGATCAACATCCAACACCACGGAGACACCATCACGTGTTTCTCAACGCAGTGATTCTAGAGCAATGCCCCCTGGGAAATATTCAAAACAAGAAAGCCTGCGGAGACACCATCACATGTTTCTCAACGCTGGCAGGAAACTAGCCAAGTCTTTCACCGGGAAGGAACAACCACGGGAAGGGCAGTCTCCAGTCAAGGAGACCTCCTATGCCAAACATGGTATCCATCCACAGACAGCTATTTCGGGGTATGTGCCCCTTATTAGTGTGGAGTAGGAAACTGGCTAGTGGGAGCAATGCCTAGTAGAAGACTACATAAGCACAGATGGTTGACCTTAGGGAGATCAACATCCAACACCGCGGAGACACCATCACGTGTTTCTCAACGCAGTGATTCTAGAGCAATGCCCCCTGGGAAATATTCAACACAAGGAAGCCTGCGGAGACACCATTACATGTTTGTCAACGCTGGCAGGAAACTAGCCAGGTCTTTCACCGGGAAGGAACAACCACGGGAAGGGCAGTCTCCAGTCAAGGAGACCACCTATGCCAAACATGGTATCCATCCACAGACTTTTTTTTACCGGGAAAGAACAACCACAGGAAGGGCAGTCTCCAGTCAAGGAGTCCACCTATGCCAAACATGGTATCCATCCACAGACTTTTTTTTTTCTTTTTTACCGGGAAGGAACAGCTGTCTGTGGATGGATACCATGTTTGGCATAGGTGGTCTCCTTGACTGGAGACTGCCCTTGGTTGTTCCTTCCCGTTGAAAGACCTAGCTAGTTTCCTGCCAGCGTTGAGAAACAGGGGGCATTGCTCTAGAATCACTGCGTTGAAAAACACGTGATGGTGTCTACGCGGTGTTGGATGTTGATCTCCCTAAGGTCAACCAGCCGTGCTTATGTAGTCTTCTACTAGGCATTGCTCTCACTAGCCAGTTTCCTACTCCACACTGATGAGGGGCAAATTCCCCCGAAACAGCTGTCTGTGGATGGATACCATGTTTGGCATAGGTAGTCTCCTTGACTGGAGACTGTCCTTCCTGTGGTTATTCCTTCCCGGTGAAAGACCTGGCTAGTTTCC